>NC_140991.1:153217801-153306679 GCF_052327205.1 Somniosus microcephalus | reverse complement strand
CCCGCTGACGGGGAGGCCGCGTACCCAGCGTCGGCCATGATCTTGCAGCAGTAACTGGTGTGAGAACAGAAAATGCTGGGAATACTCAGCAGGTCAGGCAGCAACTACAGGGAGAGCAACAGAGTTAACACTTCAGGCCTCATGTGATCCTTTGTTAGAACCAGGGGCTGATTAATGCACAGGTTTGTGGGAGCCATCTCCAGGGGCACCAACCAAATATGCGGCCCCAGTAAAATTCACCATAACTCAGAAAAACTGAATACAACTGCTGGATCAGCGAATCAAACAGCACAGAAGGCGGCCATTTGACCCTTTGTGCCTGTGCTAGCCATTTGAAAAAGCTATCCAATTAGTCCCATTTCCCTGCTCTTCAAAGCCCTGCAAAATGTTCCTTTTCAAATATGCATCAAATTCCCTTTTGAAAATTACTTCCACCACCCTTTCAGGAAGTGCATTCTCGATCAGTTTCATTTAAGCCTAGTGTATGGTAATTTGATTTTCTTTGTTATTAATGCAGTGTGTATAAACCTTATACAGGTTTATTTCTTCATGCAGTTTACTACACATTTGTGTTTTAACACTCCTGAGACGCGGCTTGGGATGTTTTACTACGTTAAAGGTGCTATATAAATACAAGTTGTCGTTAATGGATTGGGAAGGGTTGTGTGGAAGGGCCCCTGAATGTCCTTGGTGCCCAGAGCCCCAAAAATCTCTGGATTGTTATATGAGCCATGTGCAAATTGGTATAGATTAGAAGGTTAAATGTGTGGCTGAAAGAGTGGTGTAGGAGGCAAGGGTTTCAATTCATGGGGCACTGGCACCAGTATTGGGGAAAGAGGGAGCTGTTCAGTTGGGACGGGCTCCATTTAAACTGTTCTGGGATCGGTGTCCTGGTGAATCAAATAACTGGAGTGGTAGATAGAGCTTTAAACTAATTAAGAAGGGTGTGGGAGGATTCAGGAAAAGGGTAAATTCAAAAGCAGTAAGAGAAATGTCAAGGCTGATTTGGGTAAAAATAAGCAGAGTGGGTCAGGAAGGGACAGAGTGCATCGGGGAAAAATAGAAATAAGTTAAAGCTAAAGGCACTATGGCTCGGAATTTGTGGTCCTGATGACTGCAAACTAGCAGCGTTGGCTGTCATTTTGCCGTTGAAACTTACCGTAATTACAAGATTTAGCATATGCGCAGCTTAATGCGGAAATCCTGAAGTTGCGGTCTGTCATTCACTGCTGCTCAACTGGCTGTGCTGTGCCCCCCCCCCCCCATCCACACAGCCGGCAATCACTGACGAAACGTCAGCTCTTCCGCAGTAATTGCGCTGTTAAATACCCCGTTAAAAGTTAGACCTTTTGGATTGGTATAATTGGGGTTTTAACAGCGTATTGACTGCTAAACAAAGGTTATGGCCCTGAAAAATGAATTTAAATTTTGTGCTGTCAAATTTATCCATTTTAATAAAAATTAAAATGTTTGAAATTAAAATGTAAAAATATATATTGTTTAAAAGTTTGTTCAGCTTTATTTGCGATTTGGATGTTTCCTATGTGAGAGCCTCAGTCTTTGTTTTGCTCTCTAACATTTTTAAAAAGTTAGAAATTTAGGAGTGTACCCACTTCCTTTTTCACTGTCTGAGAATACTGCATTTTGATTGGTTGCTTAGACAGCTTGTTGATGTCACAGCAGCTCTTTGCTGGGAATCCCCATCAACTTCCATTGATTTGAATTACGCGTCGGAAAATCCAAAATTCTCAACACACAGATCGTGTGATCTTTGTGCGAAGCTTACTTCAGGGCCAGTTGGCCGCAAATTCCGGGCCACTATATCTGAATGTGCGAAGCATTCGCAACAAAATAGATGAATTAATAGCACAGATAGAAATAAATGGGTAGATCTAATAACCATTATGGAGACGTGGTTGCAGAGTGACCAAGTATTCCAGATACTTGACTATTAGAAGAGATGGGCAGAATGGAAAAGGAGCCGGTGGGGTGCGGGGGTGTTAGCCCTGATAATAAAGGATGGGATAAAGACAGTAGAGAACGGATCGTGGTTCAGAAAAACAAGATGTAGAATCACTTTAGGTGGAGTTAAGAAACAACAAGGGGCAGAAATCACTGGTGGGAGTAGTTTATAGGCCATCTAACAGTAGTTGTAGTGTCGGGCACAGTGTAAATCAGGAAATTAGAGGTGCATGTAACAAAGGTAATACAGTAATCATGCGGGACTTTAATTTTCATAGACCAGGCAAACCAAATTTGCAGTAATAGTGCAGAGGACGAGTTCATGAAATGCATTCAAGATAGTTTTCTAGATCAGTATGTCGAGGAACCAACTAGGGGACAGGCTGTTTTAGATCTAGTATTGTACAATGAGATAGGGTTAGTTAATAACCTTGTAGTAAAGGAGCCTTTGGAGAGCAGTGATCATAATATGATAGAATTTTATGTTGAGTTTGAGAGTGATTTAGTTAAGTCCGAAACTAGGGTCTAAATCTGAACAAAGCAAACTACATGGGTATGAGAGGCGAAGTGGCTAAGATAGGTTGGGAAACTAGATTAAGAGATATGACGGTAGATAAGCAATGGCAAACATTTAAAGAAATTCATAATCCACAATGAATATACATTCCCTTAAGGAATAAAAACCCCACAGGAAAAGTAAGAGGCTTATAATGTTGCCAAAAAAGTAGTAAGCCTGAGGATTTTGGAATTCAGGAAACGACCAAGAAATTGGTAGAGAGAGAAAATAGAATATGTGAAGAAACAGATTGTAAAAGCTTATAGGTATGTAAAAAGGAAAAGATTAGCGAAACATTGAACGTAGGTCCCTTACACGCAGAGACAGAAGAAATTATAATGGGGAATAAGAAAATGGAAGACAAAAAAGGGGCAATCACACTGCTTGGAGTGTACTATAGACCTCCGAACAGTCAGGGAGATAGAAGAGCAAATATGTAGGCAAATTTCTGAGACGTGCAACAATAGGGCAGTAATAGTAGGGGATTTTAACTTCCCTAATATTAACTGGGATAAAATTAGTGTGAAAGATATAGAGGGAGCAGAATTCTTAAAATGCATTCAGGAGAATTTTTTTAGCCAGTACGTAGCAAGACCGACAAGAGAGGAGCGGTTCTGGACCTAGTTTTAGGGAATGAAGCTGGGCAGGTGGAAAGGGTATCAGTGGGAGAACATATTGGTGATAGTGATCATAATTCCGTTAGATTTAGGGTAGTTATGGAAAAGGGCAAGGACAGTCCAGTAATAAAAGTTCTCAATTGGGGAAAAGCTAATTAGACTAAGCTGAGAGGTGATTTAGCCAAAGTGGACTGGAGACAGAAACTTGAAGGTAAATCAGTGTCAGAGCAGTGGGAGGCATTCAAGGAGGAGATGGTGAGGGTTCAGAGCAAGTATGTTCCCTTAAAGAAAAAGGGTGAGACCAACAAATCTAGAGCTCCCTGGATGTCAAGGGGCATACAGGGTAGGATAAAGAAAAAAAGGGAGGCTTCTGACAGAAACCGAGGACTCAATATTGCAGAAAGCCGAGAGGAGTATAGAAAGTGCAGGGGTGAAATTAAAAAGGAAATTAGGAAAGCAAAGAGAGGGCATGAAAAAATATTGGCAAGTAACATCAAGGAAAACCCAAAGATGTTTTAAAAATACATTAAGAGCAAGAGGATAACTAAAGTAAGAGTAGGGACCATAAAGGTAACCTGTGTGTGGAAGCAGAAGACATGGCTATGGTTCTTAATGAATACATTGCATCGTCCCTTTCTTTTGTGAAAACAGACGCAGACATTGCATTCAGGGAGGAGGAGTGTGAAACATTGGATGAAATAAACAGTGAAAGAGGAAGTATTAAGGGGTTTAGCATCTTTGAAAGTGGATAAATCCCCAGGCCCAGATGAAATGTATCCCAGACTGTTAAGAGAAGTAAGGGAGGAAATAGCAGAGGCTCTGACCATCATTTTCCAATCCTCTTTGGCTACAGGTGTGGTGCAAGAGGACTGCTAACGTGGTACCTTTGTTTAAAAAGGGAGAGACCGAGTAATTACAGGCCAGTCAGCCTAACCTCGGTGGTGGGAAAATTATCGGAAAAAATTCTGAGGGACAGGATAAATCTTCATTTAGAAAGACACTGATTAATCAGGGACAGTCAGCATGGATTTGCTAAGGGAAGGTCGTGTCTGACTAACTTGATTGAATTTTTTGAGGTGGTAACAAGGAGGGTCGATGAGGGTAGTGCGTTTGATGTAGTCAATGTGGATTTTAGCAAGGCTTTTGATAAGGTCCCGCATGGCAAACTGTTCATGAAAGTAAAAGCCCATGGGATCCAAGGCAAAATGGCAAGTTGGATCCAAAATTGGATCAGAGGCAGGAAACAATGGGTAATGGTCGAAGGGTGTTTGTGACTGGAAGGTTGTTTCCAGTGTGTTCCGCAGGACTCGGTACTGGGCCCTTTGCTTTTTGTGGCATAAATCAATGATTTGGACTTGAATGTAGGAAGTATGATTAAGAAGTTTGCAGATGATACAAAAATTGGCCGTGTGGTTGATAATGAAGAAGAAAGCTGCAGACTGCAGGAAGATATCAAATGGACTGGTCAGGTGGGCAGAGCAGTGGCAAATGGAATTCAATCTGGAAAAGTGTGAGGTAATACATTTGGGGAGGGTTACCAAGGCAAGGGAATACACTATAAATGGTAGGACACTGAAGTGCAGAAGATCAGAAGGAACTTGGAGTGCATGTCCACAGATCCCTGAAGGTAGCAGGACAGGTAGATAAGGTGGTTAAGGCGGCATATGGGATACTTGCCTTTATTAGCCGAGGCATAAAATATAAGAGCAGGGAGGTTATGCTTGAACTGTATAAAACACTAGTTAGGCCGCAGCTAGAATAATGCGTGCAGTTCTGGTCACCACATTACAGAAAGGATGTGATTGCACTAGAGAGGGTGCAGAGGAGATTTACAAGGATGCTTCCTGGGCTGGGGAATTTTGGCTATGAGGAAAGATTGCATAGACTTGGGGTTGTTTTCTTTGGAACAGAGGAGGCTGAGGGGAGACCTAATTGAGGTGTATAAAATTATGAGGGGCCCAGATAGAGTGGTTAGGAAGGACCTATTTCCCTTAACAGAAGGGTCAATAACCAGGGGCCATAGATTTAAAGTAATTGGTCGGAAGTTTAGAGGGGATTTGAGGAGAATGTTTTTCACCCAGAGGGTGGTGGGGGTCTGGAATTCACTGCCTGAAAGGGTGGTAGAGGCGGAGACCCATAGAAGCATAGAAGATAGGAGCAGGAGTAGGCCATTCGGCCCCTCGAGCCTGCTCCACCATTCAATGCGATCATGGCTGATCATCCAAATTCAGTACCCTGTCCCTGCTTTCTCCCCATATCCCTTGATCCCTTTAGCCTTAAGAAATATATCCAACTCCTTCTTGAATATATTTAATGCATTGCCCTCTGCTGCCTTCTGTGGTAGAGAATTCCACAGGTTCACCACTCTCTGGGTGAAGAAATTCCTCCTTATTTCTGTCCTAAATGGCTTACCCCTTATCCTTAGACTGTGACCCCTAGTTCTGGACTCCCCAACCATCGGGAACATCCTTCCTGCATCTAGTCTGTCCAGTCCTGTCAGAATTTTATAAGTTTCAATGAGATCCCCTCTCATTCTTCTAAACTCCAGCGAGTATAAGCCCAATCGACCCAATCTCTCCTCATACGTCATTCCTGCCATCCCAGGTATCAGCCTGGTGAATCTTTGCTGAACTCCTTCCATGGCAAGAACATCCTTCCTCAGATAAGACGACCAAAACTGCACACAATACTCAAGATGTGGTCTCACCAAGGCCCTGTACAACTGCAGCAAGACATCCTTGTTCCTGTACTCAAACCCTCTCGCTACGAAGGCCAACATACCATTTGCCTTCTTAACCGCCTGCTGCACCTGCATGCTTACCTTCAGCGACTGGTGCACAAGGACACCCAGGTCTCGTTGCACTTCCCTTCTCCCAATCTATTGCCATTCAGATAATAATCTGCCTTCCTGTTTTTGACACCAAAGTGGATAACCTCACATTTATCCACATTATATTGCATCTGTCATGCTTCTGCCTAATCACCCAACCTGTCCAAATCATCCTGGAGTTTCTCGGCATCCTCCTCACAACACACACGCCCACCCAGCTTTGTGTCGTCTGCAAACTTGGAGATATTACATCTAGTTCCCTTGTCTAGATCATTAATATATATTGTGAATAGCTGGGGTCCAAGGACCGATCCCTGCGGTACCCCACGAGTCACTGCCTGCCACTCGGAAAAAGACCCGTTTATTCCAACTCTTTGCTTTCTGTCTGCCAACCAGTTCTCTATCCAAGTCAATACCTTGCCCCCAATCCCATGTGCCTTAACTTTACACGGTAATCTCTTATGCGGGACCTTATCAAAAGCCATTTGAAAGTCCTAATACACCACATCCACTGGTTCTCCCTTATTGATTTTGCCAGTTACATCCTCAAAAAATTCCAGTAGATTAGTCAAGCATGATTTACTTTTTGTAAATCCGTGTTGACTTTGTCCGATCCTGTCACTGTTTTCCAAGTGCTCTGCTATTACATCTTTTATAATGGACTCTAGCATTTTCCCCCACTACCGATGTCAGGTAGTACTGTAATTCCCCGTTTTCTCTCTGCCACCTTTTTTGAATCGTGGGGTTACATTAGCTACCCTCCAATCCATGGGTACTGTTCCAGATTCCATCGAATGTTGGCAGATGATCAGCAATGCATCTACTATTTCTAGGGCCACTTCCTTGAGTACCCTAGGATGTAGATTATCAGGCCCTGGGGATTTATCGGCCTTCAATCCCGTCAATTTCCCTAACACCATTTCCCTACAAATACTGATTTCTTTCAGTTCCTCCCTTTCATCAGACCCTATGTTCCCCGACATCTCTGGGAGGTTATTTGTGTCCTCCTTTGTGAAGACAGAACCAAAATATGTATTTAATTGGCCTGCCATTTCTTTGTTCCCCATTATAAATTCCCCCGATTCTGACTGCAAGGGACCTACGCTTGACTTCACCAATCTTTTTCTCTTCACATATCTATAAAAGCTTTTACAGTCAGTTTTTATGTTCCCTGCAAGCTTACTCTCAATCTATTTTCCCCTTCTTAATTAATCCCTTTGTCTTCCTTTGTTGAATCCTAAACTGCTCCCAATCCTCAGGTTTACTGCTTTTTCTGGCCAATTTATATGTCCTCTCCTTGGATCTTATGCTATCCCTAATTTCCCTTGTTAGGCACGGTTGAGTCACCTTTTTTGTTTTATTTTTATGCCAAACTGGGATGAACAAATGCTGTAGTTCATCCATGCGGTCTTTGAATGTTTGCCATTGCCTATCCACCGTCAACCCTTTGAGTGACATTCCCCAATCCATCCTACCCAACTCACGCCTCATACCATCGTAGTTTCCTTTATTTAAATTCAGGGCCCTAGTCTCTGAGTCAACTACTTCACTTTCCATCTTAATGAAGAATTCTATCATATTATGATCGCTCCGACCCAAGGGGCCTCGTACAACAAGATTGCTAATTAATCCTTTCTCATTACATAATACCCAGTCTAAGATGGCCTGATCTCCAGTTGGTTCCTCGACATATTGGTCCAGGAAACCATCCCGTAAACACTGCAGGAATTCCTCCTCCACGGTATTGTTACTAATTTGGTTAGCCCAATCTATATGTAGATTAAAGTCACCCATGATGACTGCTGTGCCCTTACTGCACGCTTCTGATTTCCCTTTTAATGCCATCCCCAACCTCCGCCTTACTGTTTGGAGGTCTATATACCACTCACTTTTTCTGTCCCTTGGTATTTCTCAGTTCTACCCATACAGATTCCACATCATCAGAGCTAATATCCTTCTTTACAATTGTGTTAATCCCCTCTTTAACCAGCAATGCTACCCCACCTCCCTTTCCTTTTTGCCTATCTTTCCTGAATATTGAATACCCCTGGATGTTGAGTTCCCAGCCTTGGCCACCCTGGAGCCATGTTTCCGTAATCCCAATCAAATCATATTCGTTTACCTCTATTTGCGTAGCTAATTCATCCACCTTATTACGAATGCTCCTTGCATTAAGACACAAAGCCTTCAGGCTAGTTTTTTTAGTGTTCTTAGACCTATTAGAATTATTATTTAATGTGGCCATGTTTGATTTAAACAGTTGATTTCTCTGACTGCCACTTTTGTTTTTCTCCTTCCTATCTTTTGCTTTTCTCCTTGTTTCCCTTTCCTCTGTCTCCCTGCTCAGGTTCCCAACCCCCTGCCATTTTAGTTTAAACCCTCCCCCCAGAGCACTAGCAAACACTCCCCCTAGGACATTGGTCCCGGCCCTGCCCAGGTGCAAACCGTCTGGTTTGTACTGGTCCCAGCTCCCCTAGAACCGGTTCCAATGTCCCAGGAATTTTAATCCCTCCCCCTTGCACCATTCCTCCAGCCACATATTCATCTGAAATATCCTTCTATTTCTACTCTGACTAGCATGTGGCACTGGTAGCAATCCTGAGATTACTACCTTTGAGGTCCTGTTTTTTAATTTACCTCCTAACTCCTTATATTCAGCTTTTAGGACCTCATCCTGTTTTTTACTTATATAGTTGGTACCTATATGCACCACGACAACTGGCTGTTCACCCTCCCCTTCCAAAATGTTCTGCAGCCACTTCGACATCCTTGACCCTTGCACCAGGGAGGCAACACACCATCCTGGTGTCTCGTTTGCGGCCGCAGAAATGCCTATCTATTCCCCTTACACTAGAATCCTCTATTACTATAGCTCTACCCCTCTTTTTCCTCCCGTCCTGTGCAGCAGAACCACCCCTGGTGCCAGGAAGTTGGCTGCTGCTGCTTTCCCCTGATAAGCCATCCCCCCCAACAGTACTCAGTGGTATATCTGTTTGAGAGGGGGATGGCCACAGGGGACTCCTGCACTACCTGCCTGCGTATACTACTCTGCCTGCGTATACTACTCTGCATGTTGGTCACCCATTCCCTTTCTGCCTGTGCAACCTTTGCCTGCGGTGTGACCAACTGCTTAAATGTGATATCCACGACATCCTCAGCATTGCGAATGGTCCAGTATGTATCCAATCACAGCTCCAGCGCTGCAGTGCGGTCTGCCAGTAGCTGCAGCTGGATACACTTCCTGTACACATGGTTGTCAGGGACACAGGAAGTGTCCCTGAGTTCCCACATAGCGCAGGAGGAGCATACCACGGGGCCGAGCTCTCCTGTCATGACTTACCCCTTAATTAAATCAAATTAAATTAAATCAAATCAATCCCATCAATTACACTACAGTTAAATGATGTATTTAAGGGCCCTGGTTTATCAACAGCCCCCGCTACACCACAGAGAGCTTAGAAACTATAAACCACAGAGTTTAAGTTTAAAAAAGAGAGAAATACTCACCAACCAATCACATTTAAAAAGTACTTGGATATGCACTTGAAGTGTTGTAACCTACAAGGCTACGGACCAAGTGCTGGAAAGTGGGATTAGGGTGGATACCTCCTTGTCGGCCGGCACGGACAAGATGGACTGAATGGCCTCCTTCTGTGCTGTAAATTTCTATGATTCTAAGAGACATTAAACAAATACATTGTAAGAAGACACAAAAAACATTCTGGAATTAGTGGGGTACCAAGGTCCTAGTGGGAATGAGGAACTTAAAGAAATTAGTATGGGACTACAAGCCGACAAATCCCCTGGACCCGATGGCCTACATCCTGGGGTTTTAAAAGAGGTGGCTACAGAGATAGTGGGTGCATGGGTTTTGATCTTCCAGAATTCCCTAGATTCTAGTACACTCCCTGCTGATTGGAAGGTACCAAATGTAACCCTGCTATTCAAGAAAGGAGTGGAGAGAAAACAGGGAACTATAGACCAGTTAGCCTGACAGTAGTAGGAAAAATGTTAGAATCTATTATTAGGGGCGTGGTAACAGGGGACGTAGAAAACCATAATATGATTAGGCAGAGTCAACACTGATTTATGAAAGGGAAGTCTTGTTTGACAAATCTGTTGAGTTTTTTTGAGGTTGTAACTAGCAGGTTAGATAAGGAGGAACCAGTGGATGTGGTGTATTTGGATTTTCAGAAAGCATTTGATAAAGGTGCCACACGAGGTTATTACACAAAATTAGAGCTCATGGGATTGGGGGTAATATAATTAGTATGGATTGAAGATTGGTTAACGGACAGAAAACAGAGTAGGAATAAACGGATCATTTTTGGGTTGGTAGGCTGTAACTTGTGGGTTGCTGCAAGGATCAATGCTTGGACCTCAGCTAGTTACAATCTGTATTAAAGACTTAGATGAGGGGACCGAGTGTAATGTATTCAAGTTTGCCGACGATACAAAGCTAGGTGGGAAAGTAAGTTGTGAGGAGGATGCAAAGAGACTGCAAATGGATGTAAATAGGTTAAGTGAGTGGGCAAGAACGTGGCAGATGGATTATAATGTGGAAAAATGTGAAGTTATCTACTTTGGCAGGGAAAATAAAAAAGCAGAATATTTTTTTAAATAGTGAGAGATTGGGAAATGTTGGTATTCAGAGGGACCTGGGTGTCCTTGTACACGAATCACTGAAAGGTACAGCAAGCAACTAGGAAAGCAAATGGTATGTTAGCCTTTAGTACAAAAGGATTGGAGTATAAAAGTAAAGACGTCTTACTGCAATTATGTAGGGCCTTGGTAAGACCACACTTGGAGTATTGTGTACAGTTTTGGTCTCCTTACCTAAGGAAGGATATACTTGCCTTGGAGTGAGTGAAATGAAGGTTCACCAGACTGGTTCCTGGGATGGTGGATTGTCTCCTGAGGAGAGATTGAGGAGACTAGGCCTATATTCCCTCGAATTTAGAAGACTGATCTCATTGAAACATATAAAATTCTTACTGGGCTTGACAGGGTAGATGCTGGGAAGATGTTTACCCTGGCTGGGGAGTCTGGAACTCGGGGTCACAATCTCTAAATAGGGGGTCGGTCATTTAGGACTGAGATGAGAAATTTCTTCACTCAGAGGGTGGTGAATCATTGGAATTTTCTACCCCAGAAGGCTGTCGATGCTCAGTCGTTGAGTATATTCAAGACAGAGATCGATAGATTTTTGGCTACTAAGAGAATCAAGGGATATGGGAATTGTGCGGGTAGTTGGAGTTGAGCTAAAAGATCAGCCATGATATTATTGAGTGGCGTAATAGGCTCAAAGGGCGGAATGGACTACTGCTCCTATTTCTTCTGTTTTTATGTAATTCTTACCCAGCTCTGTTCAGAACTGCTGAACGGTCATTAAGGCCTATAACGTTAACCCTACCTTCCTGTCTTCACAGATGCTGCTTGACTTGAGTATTTCTAGCATTTTTTGTTTTTATTTCAGATTTCTAGCAGCTGAAATATTTTATTTTTTGCTGGTATGTAAAGTTATGTTGCCTTAGTCATGATTGTGACTTTTGAATAATTGTATGCATACAACTGGGGTTGATTTACGTATCAATCATACTATGAAACTGTAATAGAAAAAGGAGCATAAAATTTGGCAATGATCAAGTGTTTGAATGAGCCTCATGGGAATGTCCTCGGACACGTGATGGGTGTCAACTGATATACATTGCCGCCTTTAATTGACAGCGATTCTTTCACCTGTAGGTAGTGATTTGTGAAAGGGCTGAAACTGTCAGCTGATACAATACTCGACTTAGTTTTACCAGTAGGTGAAATATGAACACGATTGAAGGCCTTGATTTATGAGTTTACACTTAAGTCAACTTGTCTGTTCATTTGTATAGTGTTGTCACTAAGATTTCAGGAAAATGTAATGGTGGATGTGAAATACTGAATTCACTTGAATTGTGAAGAATACCCAGAATAGATTAAGTATAGATTTTGTCCTAAACACGGCCTGTTCCAGGTCCTTTGTCATTCATAAATGATGTAGGGAGGTACTTCACTATATTTAATGGCAGTATGCTATGTGGCTAGTTCACTGTAAAATAAAACAGAAAATGCTGGAAATGTACAAGTCAGTTAGCATCTGCAATGAGAAAAGACAAGTTAACATTTTTTTCCATTTGTAGAGATTGATGCATTTAGACAGAACTGTCAAATTAAGTGAATGGAATAAGGAATGGCAGATATATTTAATGTGGATAAATCTACGTTTTTCACATTAAGAAAATGGTGACCTAATAAAGGGACGTAATATAGTTGGGAAAACATTTGGAAGTGTTTATTGAACATTCACCGAAAGCATCCGGTCATTGTGAAATGATCAACAAGACAAATCTAGTAAAGACCACTGGAACATGTCTCGGACGTTTTATTATAAGCAGGGCCTCTGGAATTCTGCGGCACCTTGAGGCCAGTTTCTGTTGCACGAGAATGCAGCTTGGGGGACATTTTGGTCTCAGTAGAATAATTATTTTTAAAACTCTCCCGCAGGGTAATAAATATCTTTAAATACAGCATCAAAATCAGTGCTCAACTGGTGGCTTTTGTTTAGAAAGGTTAGGCATAGAATACTTGGGCCTCGATTTTCCTGGAGCCTTCAGGCGGGGGGGGGGGGGGGGGGAAGAAACGCAAAAATTGGGGGTCGCGACCTCCCCCGCCTGATTCCCCGCCCCGTCTGACTTTCGCCCTGGTGTTTCAATGCGACCCAAATCAGTCCCGCCCGCAGCAGGCGGGACTGGTCGTCGGGATCCTAATCAGCAATAATTGGCATCTATAATGCCATTTTAAGGGGCCCTTGCAATTTTCAACCTTTCCCCACGTAAACCACGCCTAGTGGGAACACCGCTGATGAAACCTGGTGTGAACAATGTCGGCTTGCTTACTTTCAGCTGCAGGTCAATCAGGAAAGAAGAGATTTAATCAGACAGCATTTGTAGTTTGCAGGACCTTGTTGTTTCAGGCTTGGGGCAACTTGTTCAAGGCTTAGGCACAGCTGTGGAAGGTTGGAGCCTCACACACTTCTCCAGTGTGAGCTCCTGGGAAGCCCCTCTCACCACCCTCACTCAGCGCTTCCTCAACGGAGGCATCTGCCAGAAGCATGGGAGGCCTTTTGTTCCTTCCCTTCTTGGCATTAGAGGATCTCCAACAGCAGAGGAGGCTGCAGCAGAGCCAGCAGCACCAGCAACAGCAGGAGCGACAGGCTGCGGCTCACCCACCTGAGGCAGTACAGGCCAGAAGGGGCCAGCGCATGGAAGGCCGTCGGCGCAGGAGATACCCCCCAAACAGGGTCTACAGACACAGGGTGAGCTACCTCAACGTGACTGAGCAGCACTGCCAAAAGTGGCTCCGACTTTCGCGAGAGGTAGTGACTGACATCTGCGCAATGCTGCAGCAAGACCTGGAACGCAGAGCACCAGGTCGACACTCCTTACCAGTGGCCATCAAAGTCACCACCGCACTCAACTTTTTTGCCTCAGGCTCCTTCCAGGGATCAGCAGCAGACATCAGCGGCATCTCCCAGGCGGCTGCACACACATGCATCACGCAGGTAACTGATGCCCTCTTGCACAATCACATCCATTTCACCAGGGATCGCGCAAGTGTGAGGGCGTGAGCGCTTGGATTAGCTCAGCTGGCAGACTTTCCAAGGGTGCAGGGTGTCATTGACTGCACACATGTGGCCCTTAGGGCACCCCATCGCAATTCAGGATGTTTGTGTCAACCGCAAGAGCTTCCACTCCCTTAACGTGCAGCTGCTGGGTGACCACAAGAAGGAGATTTTGCATGTTTGTGCCAAGTACCCTGGCAGCTGCCATGACTCCCTCATACTGCGCCAGTCTACTGTGCCTCCGCTATTCAGTCCGCCAAACGAACTTCAGGGATGGCTACTTGGAGACAAGGGATATCCCCTGCGGACTTGGCTAATGACGCCGTTGAGGAGACCAGCCAACAAAGCTGAGGAGCGCTACAACTCCAGCCACATTTCCACCAGATGCATTATCCAGCAAACCATCGGATTGCTGAAGATGCGCTTCAGATGCCTCGATAGATCAGGTGCAGGGATTGAGACGCCTATCTCACTTGGGTGTGGACTTCTGCGGGGCTCTGAAGTGGCATGGAAGTGTGAGCACGTGGAGAGGAGCCCCCACTTCCTTGAGGTGTGCCAACAACCTCCCTCTCATGGGTCAGCTCCCCCTCAGCGCCTGCAAGTGGCTGGAGAGCACCTTGCTGCACATCAGGGGTGCCATGGGGACCCGTATCTGCACTGGAAGTCCTGCTCAGAAGGACTTCCATGAAGGTCTGGTTTCGGTGCTCAATAGATGCCCATCGCTCCTCAAGAGATGTAATTCTATTCTGAGCACTCACCATGTTTTCCATACCCTGGCGACTAAGCTCCTCCTCGGCCGCTGCCCTCCTCTCCTCGGCCGCTGCCCTCCTCTCCTCGGCCGCAGCCCTCCTCTCCTCGGTGATGCGTTCATGCGCCAATAACTCAATAAGGCTCTGCTCATGTTCGCTATGGACTCCTCCATTCGCTCCACACTTGCAGTGACCCTGGAGACAAAACCTGACAGAGACTCCTGCATCTGTGCATGGAGATCCATCACCTCTTCTCTTGCGGATGGACCCAGAGGCATAGGGTCGACATGCAGCTGAGCTGAGCTGGCAGAGACCTGCGCCCTCCGATGAGGACTCTCCACTGCTGCTCCTGTCTCCACAATCTGCTGATACTCACTTGTGAGCTGTGAACCACCAGCTGACAACACTACTCCATGTCCCGAAGGTCCCCCCGAGGTGCGATTGTCTTGCGCTGGTGCTGGGGGCGCTTACTTCTGCTGACGCTGCGCCTTCAGAGGCTGGAGCTTCCTCTGAGGAGTCTGGCTGCACAGCCTCTTCCTCCTCCACAGTGGGGACGGGGGCTCTGGATGGTCCTGTGGGGGAGTAAAGGAAAGAGTTAGAGATGTGATGCCAAGGCTACATGCACATTGGATTTTGCAGATGCTCATAAGTCCAAATGATGTAGCTTCAGAATCATAACAGCGACTCATGCTATGTCAATGAGAGAGATGGGAAACTATTCTGTCACCAGCTTGCGGGCCTGCCCGTCTCTCCTTCCGCAGCCACGTCAGCCCCGACAATCTCCAGCACTCCTTCCTCCCAGGGGGTCAGGTGGGCGATTGAGGGTGGGCCTCCTCCAGTCCTCGCTCGCTCTCTCCTATTGTGAGCTCTCTTTTCCTGCAATGAGGGAGACAAGTGGAGTTTGAGTGAGAGTGCAGGCGTGAGTGTAGAGATTGCACAGCATAGATACTTAGAAGGAGACAAAGATGGTGTGAGGCTGAAAGACCAAGGGCCCTCCCTGTGTGTTGTCAGTTGTGTTCCAAGCATCAGTGAAAGGCAGTGTGAGGGCTGCATGGTGGAATAGTTATGTGAATGTGAGCATAGAGAGAGAGGGAATGGGTAAGGGTGCATGGATGTGACTGTGAAGTGGGATGTGGAGGAAGAGAGTGCTGAAGCTGAGTGCTGTTGGGGAAAGGCAATGGGGATCAGGTTGAGGGTGATGGAAACTTCATTCTTACTTTTCCTGTACGGTGAAGGTCATGGAATCGTTTCCTGCATTGCATCCAGGTTCTTCTGGTGACTCCGAGAGTTCACTTCTCCTGCCACCTCCATCCAAGCAGCCCTGGTCTCATTGGGAAGCCTCTTCCTCCCTGAGCTCGGGAAGAGGACCTCCCTGTGGGCCCTAACCCCATCCACTAATGTCTGCAGTGATGTTTCATCAAATTTGGCAGCAGCTCGGGGTCTGGCACTGGCAACAGCTGCTGCAGGCTCCTCTGCCATACTGGACGGCTCGTTGGGAAGCCTGCAGAGGTTGAAAAGCTTGCTGTGGACTTTAAAAGCACCACGAATGATGACATCATACTGTGGGGCACTCTGACTGGAAATAGTCAATTAGCAAGGGTGCCCACACGCTGGAAATTAATTGGCCAATTGTGCAAAAATTGCATCCAGCTGGCAGACCCATTTAGATTCGTGTCGAAACCCGACATTCGGGGAACCCGACAATTCCCCGCACCTGCGGGAAAATCGGCCCCTTTGATTCACTTATGGTGGCTCAGCTGTTTGCAGTGATAGTTGCTACATAACACCTAGTTGTCTCACCTGACTTTTCAGGTGAAAAAATTAAGTGTTAACTAGTGACTTTTTGTTTGAAGTGCTAGTACTTTACAATAGTCTTTCTCTTAGTAAGGACAAGCCGGGTCTAAGCATTAAAAGTACTGTTCAGTGAGTTTTCCCATTTCAAATTACAGTAACTTGCATTTATATAGTACATTTTTTAATGTTAATATCCTAAGCTGTTTCACAGATAAAACGCAAGGAAAATGGGTGTTGATCTAAGAAGGGAGAGAGAGGTTAGGAGTGGTGACCAAAAGCTTTGTTGAAGAGATGCATTTGATAATGCCTTTACAGGAGGAGAGGTGAAGAGGTTTAGTGAGAGAGTTTCAGAGAATTGACTTTAAAATGATAAAATTATATTTTCTAGTGTCCTTAAAGTGCTTCAACCCTTGCCTATGCCATAAACTTGAATGCAGCCGGCTATATTGTGTTGCATGCTATGTCTCCGTTGGCTATTATGCCTGTCTTCGCTGACCTACAGAGGCTCCCAGCCCCCAACACGTTAAATTTGAAATCGTTGTCCTCATTTTAGATCTTTCTGATGCCTCACTCCAACCATCTCTGCAACTTCCTGAAGCCTTATATTCCCATCTATACCCTTCAGTTGTCTGACTGACCATTTGTGCACCCCCCCAACTACCAAAAGTACATTAGAATTAGGAGTAGCAGTAGGCCATATGGCCTCTCGAGCCTGCTCTGCCATTCAATAAGATCATGGCTGATCTTCAACCTCAACTCCACTTTCCCGCACTATTTCCATGTCCCTTGATTCCCCAGAGTCCAAAGATCTGTCTGTCTCAGCCTTAAATATACTCAACTATTCGGCATCCACAGCCCTTTGGGCTAGAGAATTCCAAAGATTCACAACCCTGAGTGAAGAAATTCCTCCTCATCTCAGTTTTAAATGGCCGACAACCACTTATCCTGAGACTTTGCCCCCTAGTTCTAGACTCTCCAGCCAGGGGAAACAACCTCTCAGCATCTACCCTGTCAATCCCCCTTAGAATCTTATATGTTTCAATGCGATCACCTTGCATTCTTCTAAACTCCAGGGAGCATAGAAACATAGAAAAATAGGAGCAGGAGTAGGCCCTTTGAGCCTGCTCCGCCGTTCAATATGATCATGGCTGATCCTCTATCTCAATACCATATTCCCGCTCTCCCCATACCCCTTGATGCCTTTTGTGTCTAGAAACCTATATCCTTCTTAAATATATTCAGTGACTTGGCCTCCACAGCCTTCTGTGGTAAAGAATTCCATAGGTTCACCACCCTCTGAGTGAAGAAATTTCTCCTCATCTCAGTCCTAAATGTCCTACCTCGTATCCTGAGACTGTGACCCCTCGTTCTAGACCCCCCAGCCAGGTGAAACATCCTCCCTGCATCCAGTCTGTCTAGCCCTGTCAGAATTTTATATGTTTCAATGAGATCCCCTCTCATTCTTCTAAGCTATAGTGAATACAGGCCCAGTTGACCCAATCTCTCCTCATATGACAGTCCTGCCATCCCAGGAATCAGTCTGGTGAACCTTCGCTGCGCTCCCTCTATGGCAAGTATATCCTTTCTTAGGTAAGGAGACCAAAACTGCACACACTACTCCAGGAGTGGTCTCACCAAGGCCCTGTACAATTGTAGTGAAACTTCCTTACTCTTGTACCCCAAACCCCTTACAATAAAGGCCAACATGCCATTTGCCTTTGTAATTGCTTGCTGTACCTGTGTGCTAACTCTCGGCGTTTCCTGTACGAGGTCACCTAAATCTCTCTCAACACCAACATTCAATAGTTTCTCACCATTTAAAAACATCTTCTGTTTTTCTATTCTACCAAAGTGAATAACCTCACATTTCCCCACATTATACTCCATCTGCCACCTTATTGCCCACTCACTTAACCTGTCTATATCTTTTTGCAGGCTCTTTGTGTTCTCCTCACAGCTTACTTTCCCACCTAGCTTTGTATCATCAGCAAACTTGGATACGTTACACTCGGTCCCTTCATCTAAGTCATTAATATAAATTGTAACTAGCTGAGGCCCAAGCACTGATCCTTGCAGCACCCCACTAGTTACAGCCTGCCAACCTGAATATGAACCGTTTATTCCTACTCTCTGTTTTCTCTCCGTTAACCAGTCCTGTCTCCATGCTAATATGTTACCACCAACCCCATGAGCCCATATCTTGTGTAACAACCTTTCATGTGACACCTTATCGAATGCCTTATGGAAATCCAAATATATTACATCCACTGGTTCCCCATTATCTACTCTGCTAGTTACATCCCCAAAAAACTCTAATAAA
Source organism: Somniosus microcephalus (assembly GCF_052327205.1). Classification (NCBI taxonomy): domain Eukaryota; kingdom Metazoa; phylum Chordata; class Chondrichthyes; order Squaliformes; family Somniosidae; genus Somniosus; species Somniosus microcephalus. Next base: position 153,288,197 of record NC_140991.1, on the reverse strand, counting down.
TTTGTTACACATGTTTCCCTTTCATAAAACCATGTTGATTCTGCCTAATTATATTAACGGGTCATATTCAGGTTTTGGAACATTTATGTTGTCAGACAGTACATCCAATCTAATTTGCTCCTGTATGATTACTCTAGTTGTCATGATATGTCCAAGGTCCCAGCAGGCCCAGAGCCATATTCTACAACTACACAACATATAGCCTCGATTCCTATTCTCTCATACAGTACATATTTTCAGATTAACCCCAGTAACTTCAAAATTGGATAGAAAATTCATAGTAGTAACAAGCTATATTTGCAGTGTTTTTGGTTACCTTTGTTGTTTGCCAGCAAGCTGTTCAGTATTCATTAGACTAAGCTGTCAGCAAAATATGCCAAAATTGGAGTTATGAAACTGTTGCCACTAATAACGATTTTAATGGGTATATTTCATTTCCAGAAATAATTTTGTTTGTGCCCTCAGCCTCAAATAATTTGACCTCGATTTAGAATTTGACGTTGGTTGGACAGCCAATTGTTTATTTAGTGAAACATAATATATGCCTCTGGCCGTTACTATTATGTACATATTATAAAATTTAGAAGACTGGAGGACTGGATTTTAAATCTATTGCAATTTCATTGAGATTAGCTGTAAAGCTGACATATATACATTGTCCTTAAATAATGCCGTTTGAGAAATAGTTTTCTTAGAATTTGGTCCTGGAGCTAATGGTAGGGTTTGGCTGAGGCAGTGGTAATGAGGACAGAGATGATTGCTCAGTTGATTAAACTTTGGCATGCAAGAAACTGAGGTCCAAATGACTGCCTATGGAAGTGATCGACAATTCGAAGTGATTCAAAGGCCTTGTCACTGGTATTCTATAGAAACAGTTTGGATTCATTAAGGATGTTGAAATGCAGCTGTTGTGATCTGGCTGTAATTTTGTAAAGGATTCACAATCTGGCCACTTCTCTGCAGTATTGTGGAGAATAGACTTGCATTCAGGCAGCTAAGTTTATTTAGTGAAAGCCCAACCAGTCCCCATCCTCCACCACCCTCCTCCGCCTGGCTGAACTTGTTCTCACATTGAACAACTTCTCCTCTGACTCCACTCACTTCCTCCAAATTAAAGGTGTTGCTATGGGAACCCGCATGGGCCCTAGCTATGCCTGCCTGTTCATGGGATATGTGGAACATTCTTTGTTCCAGTCCTACTCAGGTCCCCTCCCTCACCTCTTTTTCCGGTACATCGATGACAATTGGTGCCGTTTCCTGCTCTCGCCCTGAACTAGATAAGTTCATTCACTTTACTTCCAATTTCCACCCTTCCCTCACCTTCACGTGGTCCATCTCTGACTCTTCTCTTCCCTTCCTTGACTTCTCCGTCTCCATTTCTGGCAATCGGCTTTCGACAAACATCCACTGCAAGCCCACTGACTCCCACAGCTACCTGGACTACACTTCCTCCCACCCCGCCTCCTGTAAGAACTCTATTCCATTCTTCCAGTTTCTCCGTCTCCGCCACATCTGTTCTGACGATGCCACCTTCCATACCAGTGCTTCCGACATGTCTTCCTTTTTCCTCAACCGAGGATTCCCCTCTACTGTGGTTGATATGGCCCTTGACTGTGTCCATTGCATTTCCAGCACTTCTGCTCTCACCCCTTCCCCTCCCTCCCAGAACCATGATAGGGTTCCCCTTGTCCTCACCTTTTACCCCACTAGCCTCCACATTCAACGGATCATCCTCCGCCATTTCTGCCACCTCCAACGTGATCCCACCACCAAACGCATCTTCCTCTCACCTTCCCTTTCAGCATTCCGAAGGGACTGCTCCCTCCGCGACACCCTGGTCCACATAAGCTCGAGGAACAGTACCTCATCTTTCGATTAGGCACTTTACAGCCCTCTGGACTCAACATTGAGTTAAACAATTTCAAACTATAACCCCTGCCCCCATTTTTCATGCTGTATGGTTTTGCCACGCCCATTTGCAACATTTTATCTTTCCTGCCTCTTACAAAAGCACAGATTGTTCCTTCAATTCCCCCCCCCCCCTGTCTCTGCACCTTCTTAATATCTGTTACATCGCCAGCTTTTTCCAGTTCTGTTGAAGGGTCCCAGACCTGAAATGTTAACTCTTGTTTCTCTCTCCACGGATGCAGCCTGGCCTGCTGAGTTTTTCCAGCGTTTTCTGTCGTTTCAGATTTCCAGCTTCCACAGTATTTTGCTATTGGCTAAGTTTATTGTCTGGCGGCAGGATTTTCTCTGATGTCTTGCCTGTAGCCACATAAAATGGTTGGCAGCAGCTCTTTACACTGGTGCTCTGACACTCCTATCTTCATTAGGCACCTGAGAAAATCTACCCTTTCTGGTGAATCTAGGCTCTTCTGCGTGCAGTAGAGCCTCATTTAGGTTATAGCAATGCCATTGAAGTTGGTGTTGCCACTTGTCTGTAGTGTTGCAAGATAAATGGAATTCAAGACTAATAGAGAAACACACACATTCTGTGGTGTAATCCAGGTTAATCACATTTCTAATGGGGGTGACACAATTTTTAAGATTTAAAGGGAAGAAGGCTTTCATTTCACATTAGTTTTTAGTATTGTACCGACTTTGTCATTCAGCCTAATTGGCATATCAATAAGGTATCAAATGTGCTGTACGTTCCAGGAGTCATTCTTTTAGCATTACATGAATCTAAAACTCCTACAAATTGCAATAGTTTCTAAATTAATCCTTCATAAATCTAAATTAAATCTTTTAAAAGGCCCTTCTTCAAAATAGGGTTACTTTTGTTGATGGTGCATTTGCTTTGCAGAACTTTGCATAATTTCTTGTAGGTAAGCTTTCATTTGTTATTGGATCCTAGTTCAGAGATACTACTTGTTATTGGTGTAACTTCTCAGTTTATAGATGGGAAGCAATTGTTAGAGATACTGTGTAAAAATAATTGGTTCTCACAAAAGTAGCAGAATTCTAGGTGAATAAGTCACCAGACTCTGACGGCATATACCATAGACTGAGAGAAGATGGCAGAGGCTTTGGCCACAATATTTCAAGGGGTTTGGTAAGGAGTCTCACTGGAGGCTTGTTATGAAAATTTCAGTACAAGAGGAAATGTAGCATCATAGGATCAGGAGTAGGTCATTCAGGAATACCAGATTGATATGGCATCAAAGGTGACAGTTGGCATGAATCTGCAAATTCCCACTGTATTGCAACTGCAGACCCAGCCATTCATATCTGAACTTGTCAAGACACCAATTTGTCAGAAAGCTGTGCTTTCTTTCCAAAGGAGTTGTGTCAGCTACATGCTCGACCTAGAGCCTAATCCAGCTTCACCATGGCACTAAGTGTGGCAATGAAAACGACAATGACACTCAATTTCTTTTTAGACCACAATGGGAGACGTATGCCACATAAGTCATTCTGCAGCCCGCCACTGCATTAAACGGGTGACGGATGTCTTGTTTCAGAAAGTTCCCCAGCTAGTTTTACAGAGTACAGGTAGACTATCCTTTATCCGAAATACCGAAAACCTCTAAAAACCGAAAGTTTTTTCGTTCAGCGTAAGTCGTGCGCACGACGCCGACCCCCGCCCCCGACCCCCCGCCGACCCCCACCCCCAACCCCCCCGCCGACCCCCCCGCCGACGCCGACCCCCACCCCCGACCCCCCCGCCGACGCCGACCCCCTGCCACCCCCCGCCGACCCCTACCCCCGACAAATTTCCCAGTCTTATAAAATACCTTCTGAAATCCGAAATTTTCCGAAAACCGAAACACGGCTGGTCCCGAGGTTTTCGGATAAAGGATAGTCTACCTGTAGTAGAATTTCTCCAGATCCAGGAACCGTTGACAGGATGCATGTAGCCATATGTAGAATCTCATAAAATTAGATTAGGGTTTCATGTCCTGAACGTCCAGATTCTAGGTGAGGTTAAGCATACCATAATGCATGCGAGCGCCTGTCAAAAGTAGTTTCCAAACAAGCTGAAAGGTTTAAACCTGACAGTTATTTATGCCAAAAGAATGCAGTTGAGTGGCAGGAACTGATTAGACCTCATATATAAAGACTTTCTTAGCGCATCAATGACAGCTATAGGTTGGTTATCAATTACTCATAAAAGACTGAGAGTTAAGAGAGTAACTAAAGGCTTTTATTAGCAAAGAACAGAGCATGCCTCTCGTGGTTGACTGGGTTCCAAGAAGGCAGGGGGCTGCAAGTCAATCACCTTTATACCTGGGCCTGTGGGTGGAGCCAGCCGAGACATGTTGAGGCATGCATAGGTACAACAGTGTGTAACAACAACAACAACAATAACAGTGGTTTACCACATTCACCCCTTGTTTAAAATTGAGTCCGGCGGGGTGAAGTGTACTAAAGGTTCGTGTAAGTAAGTCTATCGGGTGGCCTTGTATGCCGTCCTGATCGTCGTGGTGGCGGCGGTGATGGTGCAGCATCCAACGTTGAATCTGGCGTCTCATTGAGTGGTTGGGTGGTCAATGACGGGTCCTGGGGCTGCGGCATGCCGTCTAGCGGGGTTGGGTTGTGGGTAGTGGTGGATGGCAATGGTAGTGTTTCAGGGGCACCCAAAGGTGCTAGATCTCGTGTGGGGGGCTGTGTCCTCCCGCCCGTCCGGGTACGCTACGTAAGCGTACTGGGGGTAGGCGTGGGTAGTGGTGGGTGGCGAGGGAGGTGTTTCGGGAGCACCCGAAAGTGCGAGGTCTCGTATGGAGACTGTGTCCTCCCGCCCGTCCGGGTACACCACGTAAGCATACTGAGGGTTGGCATGGAGGAGGCTCACCCTCTCGACCAGGGGGTCCGTCTTATGGGACCTCACGTGCTTCCGCAGTAGGACGGGTCCTGGAGAAGTCAGCCATGTCGGTAACGAGATCCCCGATGTGGACTTCCTGGGGAAGGAGAACATTCTCTCGTGAGGGGTAGCATTGGTGGCTGTACAGAGCAGTGACCGAATGGAATGGAGCGCCGCAGGGAGGACTTCCTGCCAGCGAGAGGTCGGAAGGCCCTTAGATTTCAAGTTTAAAAGGACTGCCTTCCAGACCGTCGCATTCTCCCTTTCCACCTGGCCATTCCCCTGGGGGTTGTAGCTGGTGGTCCTGCTTGTAGCGATACCTCTCGAGAGCAGGTACTGCCGGAGTTCGTCGCTCATAAAGGATGAGCCCCTGTCGCTATGAATATAGCTAGGGAAACCGAACAAGGCGAAGCGGTCATTCAGACATTTAATGACCGTGGTACTGGTCATGTCTGAGCAAGGGATGGCAAACGGGAAACGGGAGTACTCATCAATTATGTTGAGGAAGTACACATTGCGGTCGGAGGAGGGGAGGGGCCCTTTAAAATCGACACACAGCCGTTCAAAGGGGCGAGTGGCTTTGATCAGGCTTGCTCTGTCTGGCCTATAAAAATGCGGTTTGCACTCGGCACAGATTTGGCAGTTCCTGGTCATGGTCCTGACCTCCTCGATGGAGTAGGGCAGGTTACGGGATTTGATGAAGTGAAAAAACCTGGTGACCCCCGGGTGGCAGAGGTCATTGTGGAGGGTCTTCAGTCTATCGACCTGCGCGTTGGCGCATGTACCACGTGATAGGGCATCTGGGGGCTCATTGAGTTTCCCGGGCCGGTACAAGATATCGTAATTGTAGGTGGAGAGTTCGATTCTTGTCGTTCTTGATTTTGCCCCTCTGCTTATTATTAAACATAAAAGCTACTGAACGCTGGTCAGTGAGCAGGGTAAATCGTTTTCCGGCCAGGTAATGCCTCCAATGTCGCACAGCTTCCACAATGGCCTGGGCCTCCTTTTCGACAGAGGAGTGTCGAATCTCGGGGCCCTGGAGGGTCCTTGAGAAAAAGGCCACGGGTCTCCCCGCCTGGTTAAGGGTTGCAGCTAGGGCAAAGTCGGATGCGTCGCTCTCCACTTGGAAAGGGATGGACTCATCCACTGCGTGCATTGTGGCCTTCGCAATATCTCCTTTTATGAGAGTGAAGGCTGCACAGGCCTCTGCTGTCAGGGGGAAGGAGGTGGACTTGATGAGGGGCCTGGCTTTGTCCGCATAGTTGGGCAACCACTGAGCATAGTACGAGAAAAACCCTAGGCATCTCTTCAGTGCTTTTTGGCAGTGGGGGAGGGGGAGCTTCATAAGGGGGCGCATCCTGTCGGGGTCGGGGCCGATGACTCCGTTCTCCACTACACAGCCAAGAATGGCAAGACGCATGGTGCGAAACATACATTTGTCCTTGTTGTATGTTAGGTTCAGCCGCTGGGCCGTACGGAGGAATTTCTCTAGATTAACATCATGGTCCTGCTGGTCGCGGCCGCAGATGGTGACGTTGTCTAGATAGGGGAAAGTGGCCTGGAGCGTGTTCTGGTCGACCATCCGGTCCATCTCCCGTTGGAAGACTGAAACCCCGTTGGTGACGCCGAAGGGAACTCTGAGGAAGTGGTAGAGACGACCGTCAGCTTCAAAAGCTGTGTACTGGCGGTCCTCAGCCCTGATGGGGAGCTGGTGGTATGCCGACTTCAGATCAATCGTCGAGAACACCCGGTATTGTGCTATCTGATTGACCATGTCAGATATGCGGGGGAGTGGGTATGCATCTAGCTGGGTGTAGCGATTGATCGTCTGGCTGTAGTCAATAACTAGGCGCTGTTTTTCGCCAGCCTTCACTACCACCACTTGTGCTCGCCATGGGCTGGTGCTACTTTCAATAATCCCTTCCTTCAGGAGTCTTGCTACCTCGGATTTAAATGAAGCTCCTATCCCCGGCACTGTAACGCCTGCTTTTGGTAGCGATGGGCTTACAGTCGCGGGTGAGGTTAGCGAACAAGGAGGGGGGGGGACTTTAAGGGTGGAGAGGCTGCAAATGGTGCGCGGCGGGCGGTTTAAAAGCTGCTGGCTGCAGACTGAGAGTGGGGGGAGGGGTCCGTCGTACGCTAATGTGACACTCTTAAGGTTGCACTGAAAATCCAACCCCAGTAGAACGGCAGCGCAAAGATGGGGCAGGACCAGGAGTTTAAAATTTTTGTATTCTGTGCCCCTTACTGAAAGGGTCACTACACAGTAGCCACCGACGTCCGCTGACTGGGCTTTGGAAGCCAAAGAGATCCGATGTCGCGTCGGCAGTACCGGGAGAGAGTAACTGCGCACCGTGTCGGGGTGGATAAAGCTTTCCGTGCTCCCGCTGTCAAAAAGGCAGGTAGTGGCGCGGCCGTTTACCTTAATGTCCATCATGGACCTGGACAGTTGATGAGGGAGAGATTGGTCCAGCATCACGGAGGCCAGCGTATGGTCGAGCGAGTCGATGTGGTCGTCAGATGAGGCGGTGGTTGAGTCCGGGTCCCCCGTGGTTGAAGTTGGAGACGTCCGAGATGGCGGACAAAATGGCGGCGCCCATGGTCCCGATCCCCACGCGGCTGGGGGAGCCCAAGATGGCGGACCAGATGGCTGCCCCCACGGTTCGCACGCGGCGCTGCTGGCGTTAGCGGTTTTACCTTTGCAGGCGCTGACATAGTGTCCTTTCTTCCCGCAGCCGGAGCAGGTAGCGTTTCTCGCCGGGCAGCGTGCTCTGGGGTGTTTTGCCTGGCCACAAAAATAACATTTCTGTGCCTTGGACGTCGCAGCAGCAGTTGAAGGTGGCGGTCCCATGACCCAAGGTTGTGGCGTCCACGTTGCGGAGCGGCTAGGGGAGAAGGCGTCCATATTCCTATGGGCCGCGTCGAGCGAGAGCGCGAGGGACACTGCCTTTCTCAGGTCCATTTCTCCCTTTTCCAACAGTCTCTGCCGGGAGTAGTCGGACCTTAGACCCGCAACGAAAGCATCTCGGATCAGTCCCTCTGTGTGTGCTGCGGCTGATGCTTCTTTGCAATCGCAGTCTCGGCCGAGTATCCGTAGTGCCCGTAGGAAGGCCTCCACCGATTCCCGGGCTGCTGTCTGCGGGATCTTAAGAGGTGCCGGGCATAGACCGTATTTACCGGGCGTGCGTATTGCCCTTTTAGCAGACCGATAGCCGCCGCGTAGGTCGTCGCGTCCTGGATTATTGTATAAACTTGGTGGCTCACCTTTGAGGCCAGGATTTCCAACTTGTTTTCGTCCAGGGTCACAGTTGAGGCTTGCAGGTAGGCCTCGAAGCAACGCAGCCAATGCGCGAATTTGGTAGCCGAACCCGCTTCTTGGGGGTCCAGGTCCAGGCATGTTGGTCTGAGGGCTCGCAGCAGCTCCTGTTGCTCAGCGTTTGCTGCAGCAGCCTGCTGTTCCGCGTTTGGTGCAGCAGCCTGCTGTTCAGCAAATGTCGACATTTTGTTTTAGCGCATCAATTTTATTAGCAATCAATTACTCATAAAAGACTGAGAGTTAAGAGAGTAACTAAAGGCTTTTATTAGCAAAGAACAGAGCATGCCTCTCGTGGTTGACTGGGTTCCAAGAAGGCAGGGGGCTGCAGGTCAATCACCTTTATACCTGGGCCTGTGGGTGGAGCCAGCCGAGACATGTTGAGGCATGCATAGGTACAACAGTGTGTAACAACAACAACAACAACAATAACAGTGGTTTACCACAGTCATCTCCTTACAAATTCTCAGTTGCCCACAGATTCTTCCGCCTCTCTGTCTAGCAGTTTCAGGACTTTTTCCTTAAAGCATTTGGGGGGGTCCTTTTACCGTGGCGTTCTTTTGCCTGACGTCGTGTGCGGTCTTAAGAGGAAGGTACAAAGTGTGAACGTATTTTGTTTGCTATTCGAAATGTAGCTCAAGTGTGAATAAAGACTGCTTCATAGGGGGTGATTATAGCACTAGATTGAATCAATGATATCAGTGAGACTTTCAGATTTTCAGTACATTTGAGGGTGTGAGTTAAGGAACATTTGCAGGGTGAGAGTGAGTGTGTGAAGGGTCTCGTGCTTCCTCGTGGACATTTCAAGGGGGACAAAAAGACGGTGAGTAATACTGGGAAGGAAAGGTAGTATACTCAATAGGAAATACTGAATGTTAATCTTTTTACCTTGGCTGGCTTGGTAAGGTCATTAAACTTATTTCAACATTGATTAGCCAAATGAAGTGTTCAGGAAGTGATCTCTGTCGCCTCCTTCCACTGGGCCTGGATGGTTGCTTTGCTAGTTTTCTCCATTTTATTTCAAATAGCCCAGCTTACCTGTTCCTAATCTGTGCCAATAAAATTTCCACTGAGGGCTAAGTGAACTTAGGATCTCTCTGTTCCAAGGATCTAGCTTTTAACATCCTAGAATGGTTACAGTTTGCAAATACTGAAAATGGATGCACTGGAACTTCCTGCTGTTTGCCGCCACTTAAAATGCTGTAATAAGATCGGATTTCCCTCCCATTCAGAGGAAAGTTCCCAAAAGAGGATCCAAATCGAGCTGGGAGCCCATGCACAATTGTGCAAGGTGCTCGACCAAGAAAAATTAGGCTGAGTTACCAGAGCCTGGGGAAATGCAGTTTTGGTGCTAAATCCAATCATAGAATGATTCAGCACAGAAGGAGGCCATTCGGCACATTGTGCTTGTATCGGCTCTTTGGTAGAGCTATCCAATTAATCCCACTTCCTCTGTAAATATTTTCCCTTCAAGTATTTATTCAATTCTCTTTTGAAAGTTACTATTGATTCTGCTACCACCACCCTTTCAGGGAGAGCATTCCAGATCACAACAACTTGCTTTGTGGAAAAAAAAATATTTCCTCTTGTCGCCTCTGGTTCTTTTGCCAATCACCTTAAATCTGTGTCCTCTGGTTACTGACCCATCTGCCACTGGAAACAGTTTCTCCTTATTTACTCTATCAAAACCATTCATGATTTTGAACACCTCTTATCAAATTTCCTCTTGACCTTCTCTGCTCTAAGGAGAACAATCCCAGCTTCTCCAATCTCTCCACATAACTGAAGTCCCTTATCCCTGGTACCATTCTATTAAATCTCTTCTGCACCCTCTCCAAGGCCTTGAAATCCTTCCTAAAGTGTGGTGCCCAGAATTGAACACAATACTCCAGCTGAGGCATAACCAGTGTTTTATAAAGCGTTAGCATAACTTCCTTGCTTTTGTACTCGCTTCCTCTATTAATAAAGCCAAGGATCCCATATGCTTTTTTAACAGCATTCTCAGCTTGTCCTGCCACCTTCAAAGATTTGTGCACATACACCCCAGGTCTCTCTATTCCTGAACCCCCTTTAAAATTGTACCATTTAGTTCATATTGCCTCTCCTCATTCTTCCTACCAAAATGTATCACTTCACACTTCACTGCATTAAATTGCATCTGCCATAGTCTGCCCATTAAATCAGTCTATCTATGTCCTCCTGAAGTCTGTTACTATCCTCCTCATTGTTGCTGCAAACTTTGAAATTAGGCCTTGTCTAGCCAAGTCCAGGTCATTAATATATATCAAAAAGAGCAGTGGTCCTATTGCTGGCCCCTGGGGAACACCACTGTAAACTTCCCTCCAGCCTGAAAAACAACCGTTCACCACTACCCTCTGCTTTCTGTCCCATAGCCAATTTTGTATCCATGCTGCCACTGTCCCTTTAATCCCATGGGCATTAATTTTGATAAGTCTATTATGTGGTATTTTGTCAAACTGCTTTTGAAAGTCCATATACACAACATCAACCGCACTTCGCTCATCAACCCTCTTTGTTACTTCATCAAAGAACTTGATCATGTTAGTCAAACATGATTTGCCTTTAACAAATCCGTGCTGACTTTCATTTATTAGCCCATACTTTTCTAAATGCCAATTAATTTTGTCCCGGGTTATTGTCTCTAGAAGTTTCCTCACTGCTGACTGGCCTGTAGTTGCCGGGTTTATCCCCCTCCCCTTTTTTAAACAATGGAGAAGAAAATCTAGCCCTTGAATTATTAGAGTCCTTAAATTAAGTATTCTGATGATTCAATATGGTTCACGCTTTTGCCTTAATGAATTTCTGTCTCCTGTAATATGAACTAAAGGTGAAAGTCTGCAGCTTCTCGCATCCTAGTTCAGAAACAAGACTTTCACAATAGGCTAATGTCTTTGACAAAAAACCTAAACTCTTTTCAAAGGCTGGTAATCAGTATTAATTTATATTTATAATAATTGGAAGTGGGGGAAAAGCACAACTCCTCTCCCCATCTAGGAATTCCTTATTACTGCTGGCTTCCCACGCCTCCTCTTTGTGTAATATTATGCATCAGCAAATCATCACACGCCATCAAGCCATTAACATGTAAAGCCTCCAGACACAATTGCACCTAAAGGGTCTTGACACAAAAGGAAAAAGGAAATCTTATCAAATGCAGCAGCTAGGGTTTCCATTAAAAAAAAAATCATATTGCCATACCTAAAATTCATATAATATAGTCCTATTTTATCAGATGATCAGGGATGGAGCCCATATCATTATAATGATGTCTGTCGCCTTATTTTTATAATGTACTAACAGATCTTCTATGGCATTGTTCATGACAAGTTGGAGGGTATGCTTTTTTTTGCCATCCTCGTATCTATGTAAAACATCCTCCCTTGCTGGATTTCATTGTGGCACCTGCAATAACGTGAAGGGCATTTTTTAAATATAAAAGTTAAACTCTCAAATGATGTTGGGTTAATGATTGAGGTTAATAAAAGGCTCATAGTTTACTAAGGCACTTAAAATGAATATATATTGGTATAATATAAGTGGGTCAAGCTGTTTTCAGTTGATGTGAACAGAGTGGGGGGAAGGGAGAAAATATTTTAATGAGTTGAAAAAAATGTAAATAAAATTTTAAATGCAAGTTATTATATTTTTGTTGACTCCAGGAATCTCCGGCATGTGGCCATTTGTATTTACTATTTTATTCTGGATTTCCATAGTTGAGCGTGGTCCAAAGAAGAGACAAGTGAAGACACTAGCAACATCCCTGCTGGAAGCATTGGATTATGACAGCTCAGATGACAGTGATTTTGAAGTTGGAGATGCTTCAGGTAAGTGCTGTTTGTAACTGTTTATTTTGTAGAATTTATTTTGATCTGTACTGTGAAGCATCTTTTTTCTCTCCAGGTTTTTCCCTCCCCTTCTGAAAGTGTTGACTCTCTTATTGGGGCACTGTTTCATTGGTGTTGGTTGCAGTTTCCATAATTCATATGTGAGCCCAAGATGGTGCATGTTGGCAGCTTATTTGATTGTAGAAAGCACCATAGTTGAGCCTGCTTTTGTCCAGTCACAAAGTTCACATACAAAACTACTTCCAGCAAGAATTGCTAGATAGCAGTAAGGCGTGAGAGCTTAATTGTAGACTACAATTTGTAGTTCTCCTACCATCATCCTTGCTGAAATCACGTAACTTTGCACCAATTGATTAATTGAGCCTATGACCCTCCTGATCTGTACGGCTCAGCTACTCATTGGATAAACCAGTTAAAACATTAGGAAATAAGTTACTACATTGTTTTGTGGATGGGGGGGTGGGGTGGTTAATGTCAAATGCCGGAAATATTCAGCTGGTCCACCAGCATCTGGAAAGAGAAAAGACACATTCTGATAAGGTTCTACCGTCAAAAGATTAACATGTATTTCCAGCATTATTAAAAAAAAATCTACATTAGTTTTGTCAGGATATGATTCAAAAAATAGGACTTGTAGTTTATTTGTTGATTGAAGATCTGATAATTCACAAGTGACTAAGGGTATTTCTTTATGGCAGGTAGTGGTCTTAAATTGGTACCTGGTTTGAGTGAAGCTATTTGTCATAGCTTTAACATAGTACATTTGTTTTAAATTCTGCATTACATAATACAAGGCCTCCTTCCTTTCCAAAAGTTTTAACTGTAAACTGAGCTATAGTACATTACTAAGAGCTATAATTTCCTCTCCTTGTTGAACTATATAGGTGTGTAAGTTGGCATTTACTGTTATTACATTAGCATGTTTCACCATTGTGGAGCATTGATCAAATGAAATAGTTTAAGGACGAAGTTATTTGACTTGGTGTATAGATGACACCTCTCTGATTAATAGTGTCATACACCACAGAATCTCCCCTGTAATAGATCTTCATTGTTGTGATAATTGATAACCCATCCACAGGGCTTTAATCAGAATCCCCACTGGCGGAACATCCTGCGTGACAGTAAACTAGATTGTGCCGATTACTGTATTGAATTTGAAAAACTTAGATCAAACATACATAATACTCAGAATGTATTTTCAGATAAAGGCTTTTTAATATATTTATCAACTATATGCTAATCATCTTGGTTATTTAAAAATACTAAGAAAAATTGATATTGCTTGTGTAACAGATTCTGATGGTAGTGGAGAGAGTGCCGGTAAGGACAGTGAAGAAGGTTCAGAGAGTGAGGGCGGACAAAATGGCAGTGAAGCGGACTCAGAACAGGATAAAAAGGATATCTCTGATGGAAAGATAGAAGTTGAATGCAAGAACGATCAGTCAGAAGAACCTGATGCCAAGGAACAAACTGAAAACAAAACTGGTAAGAAGAAAACTAAAGAAACAGTAGATGATGCTGGGCCAGATGAATCAAATGATGGACAAAAGAAATGGAATTTGCGTAAAAAGAGATCAATGCTGGATATGATATCAGTGGAAGAGTTGAATGGCTTTGATGATTATGATAGTGAAGATGATAATGACTGGCGACCTTGTGGAAAGAAGAAAGGAAAAGGTGTAAATAACGATGATGGTGATGAAGGTGATGGTGAGGATGATGATATCAGTGACAGTGAAGATGGCAATCCTGATGATGAGGAAGACAGCAGCAGTGCCAGTGAGGAAGATAAGAGAATCAGAAGGAAAAATAGACCTTCCAGTCAAAATGCTGCCAAGACTGAAGGAACAAGCGATGGCTTTATTCTGTCACAGAATAAGAACTATGAGGTACTGTGATTAATCAGTTATGTTCGACCATATCATACAGAGCTATTGCCTGTTCAGAGCTACATGCAAAAACACATGTTAGAAAAGGCATGTGATCAGATTTTAGTTTTAAAACTTTTTAAACACAGAAGATTGTATATGATCAGCAATAATGTAACTATTTTCAAGGCATGTAGTTCTTGTGAAGTGCTTATTCATTAAAATACAGTTATTAATAAATATGGAATATATCTAGTTTGTTCCATAGTGACTGAGTGGAGATAATCCAGAGATTTTACTTTTCCAGTCGTACATTCTATTTGTACAGTTTTGAGGGGGGTAAGAATTAAATTTAAAATGAATAATCTTAAATAGGATTTGGTTCTTGCATTTTACCACAATGAAAAGGAAATTAAAGTTAGTCCATAACCTACTTTCTGTCTTTAGATGTCTTTTATAGGTTAACATTGCTATATGCTGTTAGACATCCAAAGTTTTGTAGATTGCTGCTTTATACTTCAATGTGTTTTTAAAAAAAGACCAAGTCGGTGTGCAGTGAGCTCCTGATCTCAGCTCTGAGTCCAGTAGCAGCTAAATGCTTTGCAGGAGGAAACTAAAATCGGAGAGCGGTGGCCCAAGATCACTTACGTACCAGCATAGGCAGAAGCAGGCCATCTAAGGTGGGGGGGAAAAAATGGGTTTTGAATTAATTTAAAATACAGACTATTACGTAGAATTTACAGCACAGAAACAGGCCCTTCGGCTTCGGCCAGTCTATGCCGGTGTGTATGTTCCACACTGGCCTCCTCCCACCTTACTTCATCTCACCCGATCAGCATATCCTTTTATTACTTTCTCCCTCATGTACTTATCTAGCTTACTCTTAAATGTATCTATGCTATTTGCCTTAACTACTCCATGTGGTAGCGAGTTCCACATTTTCACCACTCTCTGGGTAAATAAATTTCCCCTGAATTCCTTATTGGATTTATTAGTGACTATCTTATATTTATGTTAGCAACATAGCCATGGCCAAGTCCACACACTTTCCAGAAGGCGGTCACTGGATAGCAGAACGCGACTGCAGCCCCAACTGACATCAGCTAACTTGGCACGGATCAGGCAATCCGTCAGTTCAGTGTTTCGCATCACACGTACAGCTATAGCATGATCTCATCGCACCACAACTCGTGTCGAGGTATCGCTCACATTGCACAACATGCCTTAAATGGAACAGTTCCATCCCCAATCCTTGTGTTCCAAATACGAAAGCAAGAAGAAAGAGATGGCATTTATATAGTGCTTTACAGCCAATTAAGTACTTTTGAAGTGCAGTAACTGTTGTAATGTAGGAAACGCGATAGCCAATTTGTGCACAGCAAGGTCTCACTAACAGCAATGAGATAACACACAGATCATCTGTTTTTTAGTGTTATTGATTGAGGGATCTTTCACATCCGCCTGAGAGGGCAGATAGAAACATAGAAACATAGAAGATAGGAGCAGGAGTAGGCCATTCGGCCCCTCGAGCCTGCTCCGCCATTCAATGCGATCACGGCTGATCATCCAAATTCAGTACCCTGTCCCTGCTTTCTCCCCATATCCCTTGATCCCCTTAGCCTTAAGAAATATATCTAACTCCTTGAATATATTTAATGAATTGGCCTCAACTGTCTTCTGTGGTAGAGAATTCCACAGGTTCACCACTCTCTGGGTGAAGAAATTCCTCCTCATCTCTGTCCTAAATGGCTTACCCCTTATCCTTAGACTGTGACCCCTGGTTCTGGACTCCCCCGCCATCGGGAACAGCCTTCCTGCATCTAGTCTGTCTAGTCCTGTTAGAATTTTATAAGTTTCAATGAGATCCCCTCTCATTCTTCTAAACTCTAGCGAATATAAGCCTAATCGACCCAATCTCTCTTCATACGTCATTCCTGCCATCCCAGGTATCAGTCTAGTGAATCTTCGCCGCACTCCCTCCATGGCAAGAACATCCTTCCTCAGATAAGGCAACCAAAACTGCACATAATACTCAAGGTGTGGTCTCACCAAGGCCCTGTACAATTGCAGCAAGACATCCTTGCTCCTGTACTCAAATCCTCTCGCTATGAAGGCCAACATACCATTCGCCTTCTTAACCGCCTGCTGCACCTGCATGCTTACCTTCAGCGACTGGTGCACAAGGACACCTAGGTCTCGTTGCACTTCCCCTTTTCCCAATCTATTGCCGTTCAGATAATAATCTGCCTTCCTGTTTTTGCCACCAAAATGGATAACCTCGCATTTATCCACATTATACTGTATCTGCCCAACCTGTCCAAATCAAACGTGGCCACAGTAAATAATAATTCTAATAGGTCTAAGAGTGTTAAAAAAAACAAGCCTGAAGGCTTTGTGTCTTAATGCGAGGAGCATTTGTAATAAGGTGGATGAATTGGCTGCGCAAATAGAGGTAAACGGATATGATTTGGTTGGGATTACAGAAACGTGGCTCAAGGATGGCCAAGACTGGGAAGTCAACATCCAGGGGTATTCGATATTCAGGAAAGATAGGCAAAAAGGAAAGGGAGGTGGGGTAGCATTACTGGTTAAAGAAGGGATTAATACAATTGTAATGAAGGATATTAGCTCTGATGACGTGGAATCTATGGGTAGAATTGAGAAATACTAAGGGGAAAAAAACATTAGTGGGAGTGGTATATAGACCTCCAAACAGTAAGGCGGAGGTTGGGGATGGCATTAAAAGGGAAATTAAAGAAGCGTGCAATAAGGGCACAGCAGTCATCATGGGTGACTTTAATCAACATATAGATTGGGCCAACCAAATTAGTAACAATACTGTGGAGGAGGAATTCCTGCAGTGTTTACGGGATGGTTTCCTGGACCAATATGTTGAGGAACCAACCAGAGATCAGGCCATCTTAGACTGGGTATTATGTAACGAGAAAGGATTAATTAGCAAACTTGTTGTACGAGGCCCCTTGGGTCAGAGCGATCATAATATGATCGAATTCTTCATTAAGATGGAGAATGAAGTAGTTGACTCAGAGACAAGGGTCCTCAATTTAATTAAAGGAAACTACGATGGTCTGAGGAGCGAGTTGGGTAGGATTGATTGGGGAATGGCACTCAAAGGGTTGACAGTGGATAGGCAATGGCAAACATTCAAAGACCGAATGGATGAGCTACAGAATTTGTTCATCCCAGTTTGGCATGAAAATAAAACAAAAAAGGTGACTCAACCGTGGCTAACAAGGGAAATTAGGGATAGCATAAGATCCAAGGAGAGCACATATAAATTGGCTAGAAAAAGCAATAATCCTGAGGATTGGGAGCAGTTTAGGAGTCAACAAAGGAGGACAAAGGGATTAATTAAGAAAGGGAAAATAGAATATGAGAGTAAGCTAGCAGGGAACATAAAAACTGACTGTAAAAGCTTTTATAGATATGTGAAGAGAAAAAGATTGGTGAAGTCAAGCGTAGGTCCCTTACAGTCAGAATCAGGGGAATTTATAATGGGAAACAAGGAAATGGCAGACCAACTAAATACATACTTTGGTTCTGTCTTCACAAAGGAGGACACAAATAACCTCCCAGAGACGTCGGGGAACATAGGGTCTGATGAAAGGGAGGAACTGAAAGAAATCAGTATTTGTAGGGAAATGGTGTTAGGAAAATTGATGGAACTGAAGGCCGATAAATCCCCAGGGCCTGATGGTCTACATCCCAGGGTACTTAAGGAAGTGGCCCTAGAGATAGTAGATGCATTGCTGGTCATCTTCCAGAACTCGATAGACTCTGGAACGCTACCCATGGATTGGAGGGTAGCTAATGTTACCCCACTATTCAAAAAAGGTGGTAGAGAAAAAGCGGGGAATTATAGACCGGTAAGCCTGACATCGGTAGTGGGGAAAATGCTGGAGTCTATTATAAAAGATGTAATAGCAGAGCACTTGGAAAGCAGTGACAGGATCGGACAAAGTCAACATGGATTTACAAAAGGTAAATCATGCTTGACTAATCTACTGGAATTTTTTGAGGATGTAACTGGTAAAATAGATAAGGGAGAACCAGTGGATGTGGTGTATTTGGACTTTCAGAAGGCTTTCGATAAGGTCCCACATAAGAGATTAGCATGCAAAATTAAGGCACATGGGATTGGGGGCAAGGTATTGACTTGGATAGAGAACTGGTTGGCGGACAGAAAGCAAAGAGTTGGAATAAACGGGTCGTTTTCCGAGTGGCAGGCAGTGACTAGTGGGGTACCACAAGGATCGGTCCTAGGACCCCAGCTGTTCACAATATATATTAATGATCTGGACGAGGGAATTGGATGTAATATCTCCAAATTTGCAGACGACACAAAGCTGGGTGGGAGGGTAAGCTGTGAGGAGGATGTCGTGAAACTCCAGTACGATTTGGACAGGTTGGGTGATTGGGCAGAAACATGGCAAATGCACTATAATGTGGATAAATGTGAGGTTATCCACTTTGGTGGCAAAAACAGGAAGGCAGATTATTATTTGAATGGCAATAGATTGGGAGAAGGGGAAGTCCAAAGAGACCTGGGTGTTATTGTGCACCAGTCGCTGAAGGTAAGCATGCAGGTGCAGCAGGCGGTTAAGAAGGCAAATGGTATGCTGGCCTTCGTAGCAAGAGGGTTCGAGTACAGGAACAAGGATGTCTTGCTACAGTTGTACAGGGCCTTGGTGAGACCGCACCTTGAGTATTGTGTGCAGTTTTGGTCACCTTACCTGAGGAAGCACGTTCTTGCCATGGAGGGAGTGCAGCGAAGATTCACCAGGCTGATACCTGGGATGGCAGGAATGACATATGAGGAGAGATTGTGTCAATTGGGCTTATAGTCACTGGAGTTTAGAAGATTGAGAGGGGATCTCATCGAAACGTATAAAATTCTGTCAGGTCTGGACAGAGTAGATGCAGGAAGGATGTTTCTGATGGCCGGGGAGTCCAGAACCAGGGGTCATAGTCTAAGGATAAGGGGTAAGCCATTTAGGACTGAAATGAGGAGGCACTTCTTCACCCAGAGAGTGGTGAACCTGTGGAATTCTCTGCCACAGCGGGTGGTGGAGGCCAGTTCATTAAGTATATTCAAGAAAGAGTTGGATGTATTTCTTAAGGCTAAAGGGATCAAGGGATATGGGGAGAAAGGCAGGGACAGGGTACTGAATTTGGATGATCAGCCATGATCTCATTGAATGGCGGAGCAGGCTCGAAGGGCCGAATGGCCTACTCTTGCTCCTATCTTCTATGTTTCTATGTCAATCGTACTGGAGTTTTCTGCATCCTCCTCACAGCACACACGCCCACCCAGCTTTGTGTCGTCTGCAAACTTGGAGATATTACATCTAGTTCCCTCGTCTAGATCATTAATATATATTGTGAATAGCTGGGGTCCTAGCACCGATCCCTGCGGTACCCCACTAGTCACTGCCTGCCACTCGGAAAAAGACCCGTTTATTCCAACTCTTTGTTTCCTGTCTGCCAACCAGTTTTCTATCCAAGTCAGTACCTTAGCCCCATTCCCATGTGCTTTAACTTTGCACGCTAGTCTCTTATGCTCAACCATTTTTGCATATGACTTGTTTTCTAATTGCCAAGGTCCTATTCACGTGTTGATGACTATGTGATGGAGCAGAGGTCAGGGAGAATTTGACTGTAAATGATGTGGAATAAAATTAACCTCAAATTTTGAGCTTTTATTAAAATCGAAAGCAAATTGTTCCAAATGTGATTCCACTTCAGTAGCCCAAAGGAGGCGATTTAAACAAATAGGAAGCAAGCAGATGTCGGGGGGAGAAGGCTTTCAAATCAATGATAATTCTTTGGCACATTTATTTAGGTGTAGTAGTAGTTGGGTGACGTAGTGCATGTCGGGCGTGAGTATTTGACCATGGGGTAATGGGACACAAGTCAGTGCCCACAGCTGCTGTTACTGCTGTGGCAGTGAGCAGGGGCCAAGTACTTTTTTGCAGGTCACTTCCCCCATCTATCTCAAACACCATTTAATGGCTAATTTATGAGCAGAATGGAGGCATTTTTTGGGAGTAGGTTGGCCTGCAGACTGTTTAAATTTATTTTTAAAAAGATGCAGCTGGGGAGAGGGGACAAACCCATATTTTAAAGAAGCATTACCTTTTGTAAAAAAGGAAGAAAAGTAGATGTTGATGAGAATCACTAATAGTTTGGGTAGAGATTTGGTACAGGTTTGAAACAAAGCATCAGAGCTTAATTTGCTTGTGGCTAGTGTGGTTCGGCAAATTCTGGTCCCACTCGCTCTCTGTGACTTAAGAAAAGAATTTCAAGTGTGGAGGTTTAAATTCTTGATTTATTACAGCTCAGGTTTATGGTGCAATTCATAATACATTAGGATATGTTGTAGTAATAGTTTCTCCCACACCCCCCATACTTATCATTTTAAACTTGACATTGGCAAATTACAGTTTATTAATTGATGTGTCAGACCATAACCCGTGAACATCAGAATGGTTGGTAATGCATGGATAACAACATTTGCTACTGATTCACCATGTAAGCAGCCAGCTGCAATTGCTATTGAGGGTCATTCCTGAAATGATAGCAATTTTGTTACATGAAGAATAGACAGATGATTTCAAAGGTTCCTGAGAAAACGTTGACAGCTTGCACTTTGAGAAGAAATGAGACAGACTGGGACAAAGACAATGCCTATTGCTAATTATTAAAACTGTGCAATATAAATGAGCTGTAATATTCCCTTGTCACAAACAGTAAAAAATTAATTGTAATGTTAGTGTTTGTTAAATTATACATCACTGCTTGTCAAATCACAAAAGCTTGCCTTATTCACTGTTTTCATGACACTCTGGCTCAAATGGTAAGGCAAAAAAAGGTAAGATATAAGTTTATGTATTGCGTAAAGAATAATGCCAGAACATTGAGTGAGATGATGACATCATCACAACTCTTTTTTATGATTAAAGCAGCACCTTGAAGACTTACATCAATATATTTCATGTAACTGTGTACAGTAAACCAGGAAAAACTGTTTAGCTATGATCATTGTATTGCCACTTTAATATTCAACTAAGAACTTAGTACAGGAAACTTTGTGCTATCCGGCACCCACGGGACTGAGCTGCTGCCGTTGCCTCAAAACTGCCGTACTCTCCAGAGTTAATGTTGAGAGATACGGAGATTCTTATCTCCGTATTTGACAACAAACACTGTTGCTTAGCAACAGCTTCTAAACACTCGGGTGTGGCCCTAAAGCTCTGTAGCTGAAGCTGTTGCTATAGCTACAGACCTTGCACAGCTTGACTGTTCAAACAAAGCAAAAAAAACAAACAAAAAGAATAAAAAACGGCGGCTGATTTTTGCCGGTGGCTCCAGATTGCCGGATAGCTCACCTCCGGATAGCACAAATTTCCTGTAGCTCCAACCTAGCTCTTGCGGCTAATTAAGTGAAATTAGGAGCAACAAAATGATATCTCAAATTAATTTTGCACTGGTCTTAATTGGATTTAATGTTTTAACACAAAGTATATCTGTTGACTGGTAACTGAAAATCTTCTGGAAGTGATTTCACTGGGATTTTTCAGTTATGAATAGTTATTTTAAGTATGGGATTGTGTATTTAATATTTTTTTAAAAAGTAATCTACATCATGAAAACTTCAGCAACAGAAAGAATCTTGCTCTATAAAATTTGTGTTTAAAATCAGCAGTAGAACCCAAACTTAATAAAAATTCCAAGGGGTCTACATTAAAGGAGTAGTTTTCCAAAACTGTTGGGGAAGATCTTGTAAGGCTACAGAAGCTCTTTAAAAGGATAGTGTTCAATGATTTTCCTCACCTAGATGATGCCTGTCCTGATGTATGTAAGATGATAAATGGGAAAGGTTTTCAAAGGCACCTCAATTATTGCTAATTATATCTATCATTTATTATTTTTAAAAACATCTACCAAAAAAATCTGAATTAAGGTAAATATAAGCTTAAAAAACCTGCAAAGGGACATAGACAGGCTAATTAAGTGGGCAGAGATTTGGCAGATGGAATATAATACTGGAAAGTGTGAGGTTATGCACTTTGGCAGGAAAAATCATAGAGCAAGTTATTATCTTAATGGCAAGAAACTGGAAAGTACTGCAGTACAAAGGGATCTGGGGGTCCTGGTGCATGAAACACAAAAAGTTAGTATGCAGGTGCAGCAGGTGATCAAGAAGGCCAATGGAATCTTGGCTTTTATTGCTAGGGGGATGGAATATAAAAACAGGGAGGTATTGCTGCAGTTGTACAAGGTATTGGTGAGACCGCACCTGGAATACTGCATACAGTTTTGGTGTCCATACTTAAGAAAAGACATACTTGCTCTCGAGGCAGTACAAAGAAGGTTCACTCGGTTAATCCCGGGGATGAGAGGGTTGACATATGAGGAGAGGTTGAGTAGATTGGGACTGTACTCATTGGAGTTCAGAAGAATGAGAGGCGATCTTATTGAAACATATAAGATTGTGAAGGGGCTTGATCGGGTGGATGCGGTGAGGATGTTCCCAATGATGGGTGAAACTAGAACTAGGGGGCATAATCTTAGAATAAGGGGCTGCTCTTTCAAAACTGAGATGAGGAGAAACTTCTTCACTTAGAGGGTGGTTGATCTGTGGAATTTGCTGCCCCAGAGTGCTGTGGAAGCGACATCATTAAATAAATTTAAAACAGAAATACAGTTTCCTAGAAGTAAAGGGAATTAGGGGTTACGGGGAGCGGGCAGGAAATCGGACATGAGTCTAGGTTCGGATCGGTCATGGCCCTGTGGGTGGCGGAGCGGGCCCAGGGGCCGTGTAGCCTGGTCCTGCTCCTACTACTTGTGTTCTAATTCTGTGTTAGATTTCAGGAGATGGTTCTATTCACAGGGATTAGTGGAGGCCTCGGGAACAGGCTGCCAGCTAGGAGTCCTTCAAGAGTAAATTGGGCCTGTTCCTGGCTGGGGTGGAGATCACCTCTTACAGAAGGTAAGTACTGCAGGAAATACAGGGACAGAGTGATCTCCTGGACGAGTTTCGATCGCCTAGATGGGTTGGAGAGGAATTTCCCAGATTTTTTCTCCCAAATTGGCCATTGGGTTTTTTATCTGGTTTTTCGCCTCTCCTGGGAGATCTCATGGGTTCGGGTGGGATGGAGAGTGAAAGTAGATTTGAGGTTAGGATCAGATCAGCCATGATCTTATTGAATGGCGGAGCAGGCTCGAGGGGCCGATTGGCCTACTCCTGCTCCTATTTCTTATGTTTTTATGTAAGATGGAGTTTGGAAATTTGTTGACATTTTGTTGTTGCCAAATATTCTGAATTAAGAAATATGTAACATTGAGTAGTTGATGAGAGATTCTGGAGGCTGAGAAGCTACCGTATGGTGTGCTACCACTGAGCCAAGGCTGACACCATGGGCCCACAGCAGATGGTATAACTGGTAATTGTCAATAAGTAAAAAAAAAAAGTACCCCAGGTCCACTAATAAACTTGTTCAAGCAGTGTGAATCAAAGGTTTTTTTTATGGTTAGGAGATTTATGTTAGGTTATACTAGAAAGACAAGAAAGAACTTGTATTTATATAGTGCCTTTTACGACCTTGAGATGTCCCAAAGCGCTTTACAGGCAATGAAATACTTTTGAATTGTAGTCACTGTTGTAATGTAGGGAAATATACTAAAAGGAAGAAAAGGTAAAATTTGTTTAGACATTTGGCCATATTTTAGTGTATGGTCTCAAGTGCAAGGTCTATAGTATGCCGGAGGAAACTATGTAACCTACTGTAGGTTATCCCTAGATAAAGAACAACATAAAAAATCTATTTTAATTGATTTTTTTTTGTCTTTGTATAAATATATATAGAATCCTGCTTTTAAGCCCATCTCTCATAGGGTGGGCATGAGACCTGTGTGTAGTATAACTAGCTGCAGGAAGTTTCACTCTTTGACTTTCCTTACTTTTGTATGTAAGAACCTGCTGTTCACTTGTCTGGCTGTGATATGAAACTTGTGTGGAGATTTCCCTCTGTGAATCAGTGTTCTTCTACTTTCTTATTCTCATATGAACAAGCACAGAAAATCTTATTTCATATTGACAATTTTGGCCAAACACATTGGTGCCATTCCATTTAATATGGGAGAATTAGATGGCTCCCAGTAGTATCTCTTGAAAAGAGTTTTATTGTATTTTTGAGATTTGCATATGGTAAAATAATAGTGGATTAAGAACTTGGCCTCTTCAATGCATTTGTGTATTCACTGTTCAAAATAGTTTTGACAAATAGTTTAATTTTTTACTTTTAAATATTTTTAGGACTCCTTTTTAACAGACAGAGACCTAAACTTCAGTTCTCAGAAGATGGACTTTGTACAGATATGCTGTGTATGTCTGGGAGATAACAGTGAAGATGCAGATGAAATTGTCCAGTGTGACAATTGCGGAGTAACTGTACACGAAGGTAAGTGCTATGGGTTTTAGCAGTGCGTCCTTGTAAATACAAACAATCCAGCTTTAATCTGTTGACTAACTAAAAGTGGTACTGAAGTTTGAACAAAAGGACCATGGATAACATTGTTAGATTTATATTTATACAATTGCCTCTCTACCATGGATGTTTAGTAACATTTTCATCTGCATGAGACCAATGGAATTTTAACATAAATGTATTTCTGAAGAAACAAGAGCAATCGTTGCTGCAGTGAGAGCTGCTGTGTAATACTAGTCTGGGAGATGAAAGGATTAATGTTTGTAATAGTTTCGAAGTCAGTAATGTTTTCAGTTTATTACTGAAAAAAATATTAAAATATTTCTATTATGTACTAAATAAACGTTGTAATTTCAGATCTCAATTTAGTGTTTGGTCGCCAGAAACCAATTCAAAAATTCTAATTGATTTTCCCACTGGCCCTTTGATTCACTTCATGTATAGGCTCGCCCATATGCTTTTCCTTGCAAAAGAAAAATGGCTTCAGTCATAATATTTCTTGGTGCAAATTTATCATGAAGAATTGGGTATCACACCTTGTATGCCTT
Source organism: Somniosus microcephalus (assembly GCF_052327205.1). Lineage (NCBI taxonomy): Eukaryota > Metazoa > Chordata > Chondrichthyes > Squaliformes > Somniosidae > Somniosus > Somniosus microcephalus. The sequence continues at coordinate 153,263,284 of NC_140991.1, read as the reverse complement.
GAAACAATAATCACAATAGTATGAAGGTTTGCAAACTACTTGATTAGTACCACCATTGTCTTTTGATATACTTAATTAACAAAATCAGGGTGCTAATCAGTGTATGATTCAGATTATCTTAGCTTTTTTAAAATTCATTTATGGGACCTGGGCGTCGCTGGCTCGGCCAGCATTTGTTGCCCCAGAGAAGGTGGTGGTGAGCTGCCTTCTTGAACCACTGCAGTTTGTGTGGTGAAGGTACTCCCACAGTGCTGTTAGGTAGGGAGTTCCAGGATTTTGACCCAGCGATGATGAAGGATCGGCAATATACTTCTAAGTCAGGATGGTGTGTGACTTGGAGGGGAACTTGGAGGTGGTGGTGTTCCCATGCGCCTGCTGCCCTTGTCCTTCTAGGTGGAAGAAGTCGCGGGTTTGGGAGGTGCTGCCAAAGAAGCCTTGGCGAGTTGCTGCAGTGCATCTTGTAGATGGTACACACTGCAGCCATGGTGCGCCGGTGGTGGAGGGAGTGAATGTTTAAGGCGGTGGATGGGGTGCCAATCAAACGGGCTGCTTTGTCCTGGATGGTGTCGAGCTTCTTGAGTTTTGTTGGAGCTGCACTCATCCAGGCAAGTGGAGAGTATTCCATCACACTCCTTACTTGTGCCTTGTAGATGGTGGAAAGGCTTTGGGGAGTGAGGAGGTGAGACACTCGCTGCAGAATACCCAGCCTCTGACCTGCTCTTGTTGCCACAGTATTTATGTGGCTGGTCCAGTTAAGTTTCTGGTTAATGGTGATCCCCTCGTTAAGAGATTGTAAATATTAGCGTATTGTAATTCTTTATTTGCCATACTTCAAAATCATAGGGCGGTAGTGCGTTCAGAATAGGAATTTTGTGCTCCCAATTTTGGAACAGTGCCTCATTTCATTAACTTTAATATAATGTTACAGCAGATTGCTTGATTTATACTTCTTCACTAAGACAATCTAGGGGTGCCAAGGATGACAATATACATACATGTGAATAAAAGTAAGTTGTAACATTTTGATTCTGACTTGAATAGACCTACTGAGATTTTCTCTTGGCTTTCTCCATTTCAAACACCATTCCTTTTTACTTACTGTGGTCAGTTTAATTGTAGATTATTGAGGCATTTCTCTGGGGACGGTGTGATCATCCTGAAAAGGTTTTTTTTCGTGATAGGCAGTGGACCACGCTAAGAAAAATTAAGATTTTGAATTCTTTACACATTGCAGAAAAAAAAAGAAGCCGACTTGTTATTGACAATAGCATGACATGGAACAAAAAAGAATGAAATTACTTGTATTTATACAGCGCCTTTCACAACCTTCCTTCCTTTGTTGACTCCGCCTCTCACTCCCTTGGACTGGAGGGAGGCTCATGTAGTACCGATTTTTCAAAAGGGGAAACGAGTCCGCACTAGGGAACTAAAGGCCCATTACTTTGACTTCTATCATAAGATGCTAGAAGGGATCATAAGAGATACTGTGTGTGATCACCTGGATAAGGAGTTATTAGAGATAACATACATGACCTCAAGAAAAAATTAGTCTGATTGAATTTTTTTGAAGAACTTACTAGGTTGGTGGATGAAAATAGCCCAGTATACTTGTATTTTCAGAATGCTTTTGATTAGGTGCCACACAATAGGTTTCTGTACAAAATTTCAACAAGATAGAATCTTGTAGAATTGCTACAAGGATGTTAGATCAGATTTAGAATTAGCTGCATTCCCGTAGGCAGAAAGTGGTTGTTAATGGTTGTGGATCTGCTTGGAGACCCGTTTCCAGTGGTGTGCCAGAGGGATTGGTGTTGAGGCTGTTTTTTAACGATCTTCACTAATGACCTGAATGTAGCTGTTAGGGAAACAGTTTGCAGATGATGTGAAGATCTGTGCTTAAAGTCGTGGATAAAAATAAACTACTGCAAGCTGATCTTGATGCAATGGGCGAATGGGCCAGTGTTTTGAAAATGGCATTTAACTTAGATAAATGTAATATTATGTAGGGCAGGGCCTATGCCAAGTATGCTTGTATGCTACAAAGTACTGAACTAAATCCTGTTGAGAAAGAAAAAGATCTTTGTGTTATAATACATAATTCTCTCTTATGATTCATGACCAGTGCCGTGAAGCAATAGGCAAAGCAAATAAAATACTAGGTCTGCTACGCCGATTCAATACAAAATAAAAAGCACCATATTGTCCTTGTATAAGACCTTGATTAGGCCCAAGGAACAAGCTGTGCAAGTGCAGATTCTCTGTATACCTTCAAAAGAGAGCTGGACCAGTACCTGACTGGGGTGGAAATCATAGTGTACGAAAGTAGCTGTAATACTAAGTAATATAAATTATGGTCATGTGGTCTCATGGACTAGTTTTGATTGACTTAGGGGGTTGGAGAGGAATTTTCCAGATTTTTTTCTTTCTAAATTGGCCTTGAGGTTTTATCTTTTTTTGCTCCTCCCCAGGAGATATTGTCTTAAAAAAAAACTAGGTCGCAGTGCTGAGGATTATTGAATGTTTAGTTTGTTGGGTTAAAGGTAAGCACATGGTACAATTGTACACCATGTTTAGTATCACTGCAAAACGGTTACCAATTTTCAAGTGATGCTGAAGATGGTGCAGAAAGCAATCTCCATACAGTATAGGACTCTCTCAACGCAGTATCTGGTGGCGTCTGACCTGAACTACAGTTAACAGACTGCAGTATAATGGTGGTCTTCCGCAATTCAGGTTGCAAAGAGCAAATTTCAGTGCCACCAAAAGGAAAGTTAAACTTAAAAAATAATAATTCCTCACTTGGTTGTCCTTTCTGGGAATTAAGTTTGAAATAATTTTCAAGGTTAAAAAAATAACAAACTGTGCAACGTGCTTTGTGACTTCATGCTATCACAATGTCACCACCAAAGCTTCCTATGAGCTGAGATCAGATTGACTGTTAACTGGCAACTTCAGACCAGATGCATAATTCAACATCTTTTGAAGTTATACTGAAACAAAAGGCAATTGCCAACTGTTTTTCTCATAATTACATTAGATCAATAGTTGTTCACAGGTTATCAGTTGGAAAGTTTATCCATTCAAATACAATTGCCACTTCCAGCTCACAGCTTGACTGAATATGCCCAAAGTGCCAATCTGAGCAAAGAGAACCGAATGACACTCAAGCAGAAAGTTTAGGTGCAACTTGTAATGATGCATTTGCAGTGACTTTTTGCATCACAAACTATAGTGTAAATTCTTTCCCATCTTGCAAAAATAGCTACGAATGGTTGAATTTACCCTGTGTGACTGTTTTAATTCCTTGCATGCTGTTTATAGCAATAAAAAATGCAGTTGAAAAATGACAATACATTTTTGTGTCATATCAGTATATTACAAACCAAAAGTTCATATTTTGAAGTTTGAACTTTAGAAACATGCAGATTTTCAATGTTACTGGCCATTTGTGATCTTCACTTTATTTTAAAGAAGCTTTGTGCGTTGAACAAGATTTTAGACAGTGGAATCACATTCTCATCTTAAAACCATAAGCCAAATTTCCTCTGTTATCTATTGATGGATGAAAGGTACTAGGCAAAGCCCATGCTGGATGAGGCTTACCAGCAGTGCACATTTGCTATGTGGTACCAGTGTTTTCTTTTTAAAACAGAATACAGGAAACTTTGGTTTATCCGGAGGTTACCTGTCCGGAATGCTCGATCCACCGGCAAAAATCAGGAGCCGTTTCATTAGGTTTTTTTTCTTTTCGTTGCTTTTTTTTCACCAGTCAGGCTCTGCAAGGTCTAGCTGAAGCTGTTGCTAAGCTACAGAGACGCTTGTAAGGTACGGCCGACTGTTTAGAAGCTAGCAACAGGGTTTGTTGCCAGATACGGAGCTCCGTATGTTTCAACATTAGCGCTCGTTTGTCCGGCAGTTTTGATGGGACGGCAACAGCTCGGTCCTGTCGGTGCCGGATATCACAAAGTTTCCTGTAGTTACAAGACACTTCTTATTGATCAGTCTTGTCATTTGTGAGCTGAGGAAGCATGGTGGGAATTGCCTGTAACAGTGCACTGTGTTTAAATTGTGTTTGAAGAACTTTGAGTCATTAATATATCTTTGTTCTTTAAGGTAGGTTTTTAAAATCTTCTATCCTATGGAATCGATAACATTTCTTAATTTAAATTGGAAGACAATACAACAAATGCACATGTAGATAGTTGAACAGTTAACTAGTCAGAACTATCCTCTGTCAAGAATATGTATGATGGGCCTTCAATAACCACAAAACTAGAAGTTATAGACTTAAACAAGTTGGCTTTTAATCACTAAGATCAGAGCTAACATCTCAACACGCCAACTGGTTCACAGGAATGAGTCATACAGATCCTGGGATCTTTATGTAAGAGAAGTCGGGCGGAGCCAAGAGCCAAGACCTGGAACCTCCCAGGTTAGTCGGGAAAGAGGAAGTGAAACTATACACAGTGGGGGAGGGTAATATACATGAGTGCAAAACGAATACAGGATCAAGACAAACAGATTTCATTACATTCACCCCTTCTATAGATTTAGTCCATCGGGGTGATGTTTCTTAAAAGTTGGTATAAGTGAGTCTGTCAGGAGGTTTTGCAGTTCTCAGTGATCGGCGCAAAGCCGGTTGGGGTGCCTCTAGGGGAGTGGATTCTGGTTCCTCCGCTGTCCGGGCCTCCGCAGTGTCTTCCAGGTTATCTGCAGTGTCCTCCAGGTTAAAGTTGGGTATTGATACCTCTGGGCGTCCTGTCTCTTTGTAGTGTAGGTCTTCATCGGGTAGTCTCCCATCGTTCTCTCCGCTCCCTGAGGGAGCGAGGTCTTTTATGGAAACAGTGTCCTCTCGCCCGTCAGAGTATTTGATATAGGCGTACTGAGGGTTTGCATGGAGGAGCTGTACCTTTTCCACAAGGGGGTCCGTTTTATGGCCTCTCACGTGCTTCCGCAATAGTACTGTCCCCGGAGACGTCAGCCACGCGGGTAGAGATATGCCCGAGGTGGATTTCCGGGGGAAAACGAACATCTTTTCGTGAGGGGCAGCGTTAGTGGCAGTACATAACAGAGGCCTTATGGAGTGGAGCACGTCTGGGAGGACTTCCTGCCAGCGGGAGGTCGGAAGGCCTTTTGACTTTAAGGCTAACGTGACAGCCTTCCAAACAGTAGCATTCTCCCTTTCCACTTGCCCATTACCCCGGGGGTTGTAGCTACTGGTTCTGCTAGTGGCTATCCCCTTCGAGAGCAAGAACTGGCGCAGCTCGTCACTCATGAATGACGTCCCCCTATCGCTGTGTATGTAGTTCGGCATGCCAAACATGCAGAATAGGTTACAGAGACACTTGATGACCGTGGCACTGGTCATGTCTGGGCAGGGAATGGCGAAGGGGAAGTGGGAATATTCATCAATGATATTGAGGAAGTATACGTTACGGTCAGCAGAGGGAAGGGGTCCCTTGAAGTCCAGACTTAGGCGCTCGAATGGCCGTGTGGCTTTGATAAGGTGTGCACGGTCAGGCCTGTAGAAACGAGGCTTGCATTCCGCACAGATGCGGCAGGCTCTGGTCATTGCCCTGACCTCCTCGATGGAGTGGGGCAGATTGCGGGACTTTATAAAATGGTATAGTCGGGTGACCCCTGGGAGAGGTCGTTGTGGAGACCCTGTAATTTGTCCGTATGAATGCTGGCACACATTCCCCGCAATAGGGCGTCTGGGGGTTCATTAAGGGCTCCCGGCCTGTACATAATATCATAGTCGAACGTGGATAGTTCGATCCTCCACCTGAGTATTTTGTCATTCTTGATTTTCCCCCTTTGTTATTAAACATGAAAGCCACCGACCGCTGGTCGGTGAGCAGGGTGAAACGTTTGCCGGCTAGGTAGTGTCTCCAGTGCCGCACTGCCTCCACTATAGCCTGTGCCTCCTTCTCGACAGAAGAGTGCCTGATTTCAGGTCCCTGAAGGGTTCGGGAGAAGAAGGCCACAGGTCTCCCAGCCTGATTGAGGGTCGCAGCTAAGGCAAAGTCTGATGCATCGCTTTCAACTTGAAAGGGAATGCATTCGTCCACTGCACACACTGCAGCCCTTTCAATGTCCTGTTTAATACTGGTGAAAGCCCCCCGAGCTTCAGCTGATAGTGGGAAGGACGTCGATTTAATGAGGGGTCGGGCCTTATCAGAGTAATTGGGCACCCATTGGGCATAATACGAAAAAAATCCCAGGCACCTTTTTAAAGCTTTGGGATTGTGTGGCAGGGGCAGTTCCTTTAGGGGGCGTAATCGGTCAGGGTCTGGTCCAATTACCCCATCTTCCACCACATAGCCGAGGATACAGAGACGGGTTGTGTTGAAGACACATTTGTCTTTGTTGTAGGTTAGATTCAGCTTTAGGGCAGTTTTTAAAAATCTCGCAAGATTTAGGTTGTGGTCTTGCTGGTTGTGCCCGCAGATAGTGACATTGTCCAGATAGGGGTAGGTAGCTTGTAGTTTATTCTCGTTAACCATGCGGTCCATCTCACGTTGGAAGACCGAGACCCCATTTGTTACCCCGAAGGGCACTCTGAGAAAATGGTAGAGGCGCCCGTTCGCCTCGAAGGCGGTGTATGGGCGGTCCTCCGTTCTAATGGGGAGCTGGTGATACGCGGATTTGAGGTCGATAGTCGAGAAGACTCGGTATTGCGCAATCTGGTTGACCATTTCTGATATGCGGGGTAAAGGGTAGGCGTCCAGCTGGGTATAAATATTAACAGTCTGGCTGTAGTCAATTACCATCCGTTTCTTTTTGCTATTTTTAACTATGACTACTTGGGCACGCCACGGGCTGGTACTGCATTCAATAATGCCTTCCCGCAGGAGTCTGTCCACTTCCGCCTTGATAAAGTATCTGTCTTCCAGACTGTACTGTCTACTTTTGGTCGCTATGGGCCTACAGTTCGGAGCGAGATTAGCGAAGAAAGAGGGCGGGCTGATTTTTAAGTTTGATAGGCCACAGACTGTGAGTGGCGGCTGGGACCCGCCATATGCTAGCGTGACACTTTCGTGGTGGCACTGGAAGTCAAGGCCCAAGATTACATTAACACAGAGTTCTGGCATCACGAGGAGTTTAAAATCCTTGTAGTCCGTGCCTTTTACAGTCAGTGTTACCACACAGTAGCCCAAAATGTCCGAAGTGTGGGGCTTAGCAGCCATAGCAATTCTGCTCCGTGTAGGGGTTACCGTTAATGAGTGCCGCCGTACCAGGCTAGCTAGGGTGGATAAAACTCTCGGTACTCCCACAGTCAATTAAACATTTCGTTAAATTCCCGTTTACCTGTATGTCCATCATGGCTTTTGTCAATGGGTGTGGCCTGGATTGATCCACCGTGATCGAAGCCACTGTTGGGCCCTGGGCGGCCGTTGAGTCGGGAAAAGATGGCGGATCCCAAGATGGCGGCCCGCACAGCACGCACGAGGCGGTGACGGAGTTGGAAATCGGATTCCCCCTGCAGACTTTGCTAAAATGCCCCTTTTTCTTACATTTGAAGCATGTAGCGTCCTTTGCTGGGCATCGTTGTCTGGGGTGCTTGGCCTGGCCGCAGAAGTAGCATTTCGGGCCTCGAGACATTGCCGCTGTAGTAGGACTCCTGGGTGAACTTCTGTGTGGGGACTCCGGCGGCGTAGAGCTGGTCTGAGACCTGGAGGGGGAAGATGGCTGATTCCAAGATGGCGGCCCCCTCGGCGCGCACGAGGCGGTGAGGGCCGCATGGCCGGAAGAATAAGAGTCAGAGTTTCTCTGGGCCACGTCCAGCGATCGCGCAGTGGCCACTGCCTTTTTTAAGTCCAGGACCACCACCTCCAGCAGTCTCTGCCGGATATAATTCGATTTGAGGCCCGTGATGAAGGAATCGCGGACCAATTCGTCAGAGTACGAGTTGGCCGTCACGGCTTTGCAGTTACAGTCCCGGACCAGGTCCTTTAGGCCCTGTAAGAAATCGTCCATTGATTCCTCTGGTCGCTGCCTGCGTGTAGCCAGCAGATGTCTGGCGTACACTTCATTTACCGGCCTCTGTTATTGGGCCTTCAGGATAGTGATGGCCTCCGTGTAAGAGGTGGCGTCCCGGATGAACGAATAAATCCGATGACTTACGCGAGTAGTCAGTAGACTCAGTTTATCTACCTCGCTAGCGGATGAGGCCCCCGCGAAGAGTTCGAAGCATTTGAGCCAGTGTCCAAATTGATTTGATGCTTCAGCAGAATGTGGATCCAAGTCCAGACGCTCTGGTTTTAGGAGTTGATCCATCCTAGTATTCTTTAGTGATTAAAATTGATGGGCTTTCAATAACCACAAAGCTAGAAGTTATAAACAAGTTGGCTTTTAATCACTAAGATCAGAGCTAACATCTCAACACACCGACTGGTTCACAGGAATGAGTCATACAGATCCTGGGATCTTTATGTAAGAGAAGTCAGGGGCGGAGCCAAGAGCCAAGACCTGGAACCTCCCAGGTTAGTCGGGAAAGAGGAAGTGAAACTATACACAGTGGGGGAGGGTAATATACATGAGTGCAAAACGAATACAGGATCAAGACAAACAGATTTCATTACAATGTATATTTGCAGCATTAATGCTGTGATTTAACGGAGACTAGATACATGATTTATAATACTGCTTGGAATAGAGAAGTCAAAAATTCAGTTAACTAGGATAGATAAATTCTTTTATAAGTTCTAGTGACAGGGTGGTGAATATGGTACAGCACATAATTATTATTGCCCTCTGTTTCCCACATGAGTTTCAGGTCTTGCCTGTCCCATAGGAGCAGTACAGCTTCCCAGAAGGAAAACTTAAGGCTATGTCATCCCAGGCAGCCTCAAAGTAAATCAGATACATTAAAATGTTGAATGAATCCTGGGCAAAGTTTGCTTGCTCACCATCTTGTCCCAGGTATGCTGTGTGATACAGAGAGATTGAGTGAAGGGGAACCAAAAGAAGGGATATGTATGTAGACTAACCCAATTTGGATATAGTTAAGTTTTTGTTTTAAAATTCTTCCATGGGAAATTGTTTTGGTTTGTGGAGAAGATGAAGAATGTGAATTGGACCTCAAGGCGAACAGCAACGCCTGTTAACAGTAGAAGGGCTGGGACTAAACTGGCTTTCCATCAATTGAGCCTGAAATAAATGTCGAGTTTAAAAAAAAAAAAAAAGTTAAATTCAGCAGTTGGTTGCTGTAAGTTAGGCCAGTATTAAAGGAATGCAGGTGAACATAAGAATTTGGAGCAGGAGTAGGCCATACAGCCCCTCGAGCCTGCTCCACCATTCAATAAAGTCATTGCTGATCTTCAACCTCAACATCAACGTGACTTTACTACCCAATCTCCACATCCCTTGATTCCCTGAGAGTCCAAAAATCTACCCACCTTAGCCTTGAATGTACTCAACGATTCAGCATCCACAGCCCTATGGGGTAGAGAATTCCAAAGATTCACAACCCTCTGAGTGAAGAAATTCCTCCTCATCTCAGTCTAAATGGCCGACCCCTTATCCTGAGACGATGCCCCCCTAGTTCTAGACTCTACAGCCAGGGGAAACAACCTCTCCACATCTACCCTGTCAATAGCTCTCAGAATCTTCTATGTTTCAATGAGATCACCTTGCATTCTTCTAAACTCCAGAGAGTATAGGCTCAATCTCTCCTCATATGACAACCCTCTCATCCCAGGAATCAATCTAGTGAATCTTTGTTGCACCGCCTCTATGGCAAGTATATCCTACCTCCGATAAGGAGACCAAAACTGTGCACAGTACTCTAGGTGTCGTCTCATCAAAGCCCTGTTATCACTTCCAGCATTTTCCCTATGACTGATGTCAGGCTAACTGACCTGTAGTTCCCTGTTTTCTCTCTCTCCTTTCTTGAATAGCGGGGTTACATTCGCTACCTTCCAGTCCGCTGGGACAGAATCTAGGGATTTTGGGAGATGACAACCAGTGCATCCACTATCTCTGCAGCCACCTCTTTTAGAACCCTAGGATGTAGGCCATCAGGTCCAGGGGATTTGTCAGCTTTTAGTTCTATTAGTTTCTCAAGTACTTTTTCTTTGCTGATCTTAATTACTTTAAGTTCCTCACTCTCATTAGTCCCTTGGTTCCACACTATTTTTGGTATTTTTGTGTCTTCTACTGTGATGACAAATACAAAATATTTGTTTAAAGTCTCTACCATTTCCTTATTCCCCATTATAATTTCTCGTGTCTCAGCCTCTAAAGGACCAATGCTTACTTTTGCTACTCTCTTCCTTTTTACATACTTGTAGAAGCTCTTACAATCTGATTTTATATTTTTTGCTAGTTTATTCTCATTCTATTTTCTCTCTTAATCAATTTTTTTGGTCATCCTTTGATGGTTTCAAAGCTCTCTGAATCCTCAGGCTTACTACTATTCTTCGCAACATTATAAGCCTCTTTTAATCTAATACCCCCCCTTAACTTCTTTAGTTAGCCACGTATGGATCACTTGTCCAATGGAGTTTTTATTTCAGTGGAATGTATATTCGTTGAGAATTTTGGAATATTTCTTTAAATGTTTGCCACTGCTTATCTACCGTCATACCTTTTAACCTAATTCCCAATCTACCTGAGCCAACTGGCCCCTCATTGCATAGGATATACAGAACAGGATCAGGCCATTTGGCCCAACCAGTCCATGCCGGCATTTATGCTCCACTTGAGCCTCCTCCTGTATTTCCTCATCTAACTATCAGCATAACTCTCTATTCCCTTCTCCCTCATGTGCTTATCTAGCCTCCCCTTAAATGCATCTATAATATTTGCCTCAACCACGCCGTGGTAGCGAGTTCCACATTCTCGTCACTCTCTAGTTAAAGAAGTTTCTTCTGAATTTGCTATTTGATTTCTTGGTGACTATCTTATATAAGTGAGCTCTAGTTTTACTCTTCCCCACATGTGGAAATACTCTCTTTTTTTGTATCTACTCTATCAAAACCTTTCACAATTTTAAAGACCTCTATTAGGTCACCCCTCAGCTTTCCCTTTTCAAGAGAAAAAAGACCCAGCCTGTTCATCCATTCCTAATGAGTATAACCTTGCATTTCTGGTATCATCCTTGTAAATCTTTTTTGTACCCTCTCCAGTGCCTCTATATTCTTTTTACCATATGGCAACCAGAATTGTACACAGTACTCCAAGAGTGGTCTAACCAAGGCCCAATACAAGTTTAGCATACCTATGTTACTGGCTTTATTGAAGTTTAAGACTCTAGTTTTGAACTTAGTATTTCACATTGGGTTTGAGAGTGAAATACTTATCATATGATCACTCTTCCACAGAGGATCCTTTACTATGTGATTACTAATTAACCCTGTCTCATTACACAATACAAGATCTAAAATGGCCTGTTCCCTGGTTGGTTCCACGATGCATTGCTCTAGGAAACTGTCTCGAATGCATTCCATGAACTTGTCCTCCAGACTATCTTTGCTAATTTGACTTGTCCAGTCTCTATGTAGATTAAAATCCCCCATGATTATTGCATTATCTTTGTTACAAGCTACTATTATTTCTTGATTGATTACTCTGTCCGATGGTATAGCTACTGTTAGGTATAACTACTCCCTCAGTGTTTTCTGCCCCTTGTTATCTCTTATTTCCACCCCCACTGATTCTACTTCCTGATCTTCCGAGCCAAGATCCTTTCTAACTACTGTACTTATGTCATCCTTTATTATCAGGGATACCCCCCTCCTTTTCTATTCTGCCTGTCTTTTCAAAACATCAAATACCCTGGAACATTTTGTTCCCAACCTTGGTCACCTTGCAACCACATCTCTATAATGGCTATTAGATCAAACCCATTTATCTCTCTTGCTGCCACTAATTTGTCTTATCTTATTAGGAAGGCTTCATGCTTTCATATAAAGAACCTTTAATTTAAAATTTTTACCATTATTCCCTGCTTTCACGTTATTCGCTGATGCACTATTACCGTTAAACTCTCTGTCCCTCCCTGTCATACTCTGCTTATCTTTACCCAAATCGCTACACTGCTCCATTGCCTTGACCTTTTTAGATTTCCAAATTTCCCCTCACCTGACCCCTCCCCTCTTTGTTTTTAAAGCCCTCTCTACAGCCCTAGTTATTTGATACGCCAACCCAGTTTAAATGGAATCCGTCCTAATGGAACAGCTCCCTCCTTCCCTAGTACTGGTGCTAGTGCCCCATGAATCGAAATCCCTTCCTCACACCAATCTTTGAACCACGCATTTAACTCTCTGACCTGATTGTCCCTATGCCAGTTTGCGCGTGGCTCAGGTAACAATCCATAGATTATTACCTATGAGGTTCTGTGTTTTAATTTGGACCCTAGCTGCTCAAGCTCTCTCAGCAGAACCTCATTCCTAGTTCTACCTATGTTGTTGGTTCCTACGTGGACCACAGCAACTGGATTCTCCTCCTCCGACTCCAAGTTCTTCTCCAGCTGCGAGGAGATATCTTTAACCCTGGCATCAGGCAGGCAACACCGCCTTAGGAACTCCCTGTCACGACTGCAGGGAACAGTATCTATCCCCCTGACTATACTGCCCCTACCACTACAACATTCCATTCCACTCCCCCCACTTGAATGGCCTCCTGTACCACTGTATCATGCTCAGTCATCCACCCTGCAGGCTTTGCCCTCATCCCAGCAAGAACCTCATACCTGTTAGATAAGGGTAAAGGCTGAAGTTCCTCCAGCACTGCACCTGGGGTCCCCTTATCTGTCTGAGTCGCTGTCACACCATCCTGTACTTGACCCCTAACCAGCTCTGTACCACTACCTTACCTAAGGGGTGTGACTGCCTCCTGGATCAAAGTGTTCAGGTAACTCTCCCTGATGCCCCGCAATGTCTGCACCTCAACAACAACAATGACTCCAGCTCAACAACTCTGAACTGAAGTTCCTCGAGATACTGGGATAGTCAGAGTGTGAAAGGCTCAGAGGGTGTAGAATTCTTAAAGTGCATCCAGGAGAGCTTTTTGAGCCAGCATGTAGAAAGTCCTACAAGAGAGGGGGCGGTACTGGACCTAATTCTAGGGAATGTGGCCGGCCAAGTGGAAAAAGTGCTAGTAGGTGAGCACTTTGGTGACAGTGACCATAATATGGTAAGATTTAAGGTGGTCATGGAAAAGGACAGGGATGGGCTGGAAATAAAGGTTCTAAATTGGGGGAAGGCCGATTTTAATAGGCTAAGGCAGGATCTGGCCAAAATGGACTGGGATCAGCTACTTGTAGGAAAATCCGCATCAGAGCAATGGGAGGCTTTCAGAAGGGAGATTGGGATCATACAATGGCAACATGTTCCCGTAAAGGTCAAGGGTGGTTCCAAAAACCACAGGGAACCTTGGATGTCAGGGGATATACGAGAATGGATTAGGAAAAAAAGGAGGGCTTTTGGCAGATACAAAAGGCTAAAGACGGAGGAAGCCCTAGAGGAGTACAAAAAGTGCAGGGGGATACATAAAAAAGAAATTAGGAGATCAAGGAGGGGCCATGAAATAACACTGGCGAGCAAAATAAAGGAAAATCCTAAGATGTTTTATAAGTATATTAAGGGTAAGAGGATAACTAGGGAAAAAATAGGGCCCATTAGGGACAAAAGTGGCAATCTGTGTGTGGAGCCGGAAGATGTAGGAGGGGTTCTAAATGAATTTTTTGCATCTGTTTTCACTATGGAGAAGGACGATGTAGACATAGAAATAGGGCGGGGGGACTGTGATATGCTCGAACATGTTCACATCGAGAGGGAGGAGGTATTGGCGGTTTTAGCTGGCCTAAAAATGGATAAATCCCCAGGCCCGGATGAAATGTATCCCAGGCTGCTGTGTGAGGCAAAGGAAGAGATTGCGGGGGCTCTAACACATATATTCAGGACCTCTCTGGCCACAGGGGATGTGCCAGAGGACTGGAGAACCGCTAATGTAGTACCATTATTCAAGAAGGGAAGTAGGGAAAAACCGGGGAACTACAGGCCAGTAAGCCTAACATCAGTGGTAGGAAAATTATTGGAAAAAATTCTGAGGGACAAAATTTGTCTCCACTTGGAGAGGCAAGGATTAATCAGGGATAGTCAACATGGCTTTGTCAAGGGAAGATCATGTCTGACTAATTTGATTGAATTTTTTGAGGGGGTGACTAGGTGTGTGGATGAGGGTAACGCAGTGGATGTGGTATACATGGATTTCAGTAAGGCCTTCGATAAAGTCCCGCACAGGAGACTGGTCAAGAAGGTAAGAGCCCATGGAATCCAGGGTGCCTTGGCACATTGGATACAAAACTGGCTTAGTGACAGAAGGCAGAGGGTGATGGTCGAAGGTTGTTTTTGTGACTGGAAGCCTGTGGCCAGTGGGGTACCACAGGGATCGGTGCTGGGTCCCTTGCTGTATGTGGTCTACATTAATGACTTAGATATGAATGTAAAAGGTATGATCAGTAAGTTCGCGGATGATACAAAAATTGGTAGGGTGGTAAATAGCGAGGAGGGTAGCCTCAGTCTGCAGGACGATATAGATGGGTTGGTCAGATGGGCGGAACAGTGGCAAATGGAATTTAACCCGGAAAAGTGCGAGGTGATGCACTTTGGGGGGCTAACAAGGCAAGGGAATACACAATGAATGGTAAGACCCTAGGCAAGACGGAGGGTCAGAGGGATCTGGGTGTGCAAGTACACAGATCCCTGAAGGCGGCGGAACAGGTGGATAAGGTGGTAAAAAAGGCATATGGGATACTTGCCTTCATTAGCCGAGGCATTGAATATAAGAGCAAGGAGGTTATGATGGAACTGTATAGAACACTGGTTAGGCCACAGCTGGAATACTGTGTGCAGTTCTGGTCGCCACACTACAGGAAGGATGTGATCGCGTTAGAGAGGGTGCAGAGGAGGTTCACCAGGATGTTACCGGGGCTGGAGCGCTTCAGCTATGAAGAGAGACTGGGCAGATTGGGTTTGTTTTCCTTGGAGCAGAGGAGGCTGAGGGGGGACATGATTGAGGTGTACAAAATTATGAGGGGCATAGATAGGATGGATGCTGAGGAGCTTTTTCCCTTAGTAGAGGGGTCAATAACTAGGGGGCATAGATTCAAGGTAAAGGGCGGGAGGTTTAGAGGGGATTTGAGAAAGAACTTTTTCACCCAGAGGGTGGTTGGAGTCTGGAACTCACTGCCTGAAAGGGTTGTGGAGGCAGGAACCCTCACAACATTTAAGAAGCATTTGGATGAGCACTTGAAATGCCATAGCATACAAGGCTACGGACCAAATGCTGGAATATGGGATTAGATCAGGCAGGGCTTGATGGCCGGCGCGGACACGATGGGCCGAAGGGCCTCTATCCGTGCTGTATAACTCTATGACTCTATGACAGACACTTACAGCAGACGTAGTCGTCCGTGATCGCGATGCTCTCTACAAACTCCCACATGCTGCAGTGCCCTCCCTATATAACCTTGTTTTATTTATTTATTTAAAGTTCATGTATTCAATTAACTTAGTTTATAGCTAATTACTAGATCTAGTTTAAGTTATAGGTCGATTAAATTAAATATTTACCTTTAACACAAAGCACTACAGGTATTGGAGGCAAAAAGCAGCACCTCCTTCTCCCTCTGCACCAAATTCCCAACTTTAATACACTATTTAGAAGCACTCTGTTTAAGGCCACACTCTGCAGACCGCTCTGAAGATAAGAACTGGACACTTTTTTTTGTAACTTTTTGTTCTGTGTGTTTTACTGGAAAATTATTTACTGGAACTGGTGGCAACCTTTTCTGTGATTGACATACTTGCTACTTGCAACTATATTCTGGTGATGACTTATTTAGTTAGTTTTGGTGTAGGCTATTTCTTCCCTCTCCATCTTGTAAATTTATACAGGCTCTGAATCAAGGTTAACCGTAAAGTTCATTTTCATTCCAGTTCAAATATAACAGCACTTATCTTCTGTTCATTCCACTGCTATTTATCAGGGCCATAAATTGGTAGATTTTGCTGGATACTGATTTGTTTGATGCGGTAAAAACAAAATTCTGTTTCAGGTAATCATTTCCACTCCATCCCAACTTATTCTACTTACAGTACCATTGCAGTACAGTAAAAGCTCATATGAGCTACACCGATGCCAGAGTGTTTTATGCCAGAATGCGACAGTGTGAGTTATGAGTTCTGTTATTTAAACTGCTACCTAATACTGTTCGTTGAGCTGTAACTGTTTGGTACAATAGTGCTAGAATATTTGTATGTTTATGCAGGTGATAAATCTCTCATTTTATAGTTGATAATAGGCAGGGTGCAGAGGCATCGCCTCATACAACAGTTGTTTAATAGGGATAAGAAGGTCTAGGATGTTTATCACTTCACACAAGGTCGATGCCAATTTGAGAAGCTCTATATATTTTCAATGATGGCTTCGTTGGTACCATTCTTGTAAGACATGATAAAATACAATTTAGGAAACAGTGTGCTAAGTCAATGCATCTCAGGCACGTATAATTCTATCTGCTGGTTTACCTTTGGAAGTTATTCCTAAATGTAATGGTAAAAAAAAACATTTTTTAACAAACTGCCTTACTAATTCATTATTTTAACCCAATGATTCCATATTGTAAGCTATTTTAACAAATCTAGACTAACCAATTCAATGTATTTATCTAAAGTCCATCCTTAATCGAAATGCTGTTTTTATACTGCTGCGTGTTTCGGTCAAATTGCGGAAGACCAGCATCTGTGGGTTGGCTCCTGGCATTTAGCAAATCTCTCTCCCTTCTCCCAGTGTAAGATCGTAGACCCAGGATTTAGTGTAAATTCCAGAAGCTTACTCAGAGCGGTCACCCAGAATTCAAACTAAATGATTATCAAGAAGCTTGATTCATAAATGTGGCTTCATAATAAAATATATAGTAGTTATTCATCCCATATTGAAATGTAATTCTGACTTTAAAAGGTTGAAAAGGTATAAGCAAAAGTGAGAGTCAGTTTGCAGAAGTACACTGTTGAACCTTTTAAGTAATAAAAATATGGTGCTAGATAGAAAAAATATACAGAACGATTCTACAGTTAAGGTGTTAATTTCATGGAAATTATTTTAAATTGACTCTCTTGTGCAAAAAAGAAAACAGTTATGTAATTAATGCCATATTCCTTGTTCAATTCAATGGATATGGTGAAAGATGAGTTTTTCCACTACTATGCAATTTATATACAGGACCTGATTGAAAATTGTCGCTGTATATTTGGAGTTTCACCCTCTTCCTGGTAAAACTGCCTTGTTTTTAATTAAAAAAATGTTTTTAAAATGTGTTTATGGGATGTGGGCATCGCTGGCAAGGCCAGTATTTATTGCCCATCCCTAATTGCCCTTGAGAAGGTGGTGGTGAGCCGCCTTCTTGAACCGCTGCAGTCTGTGTGGTGAAGGTACTCCCACAGTGCTGTTAGGTAGGGAGTTCCAGGATTTTGACCCAGCGCCGATGAAGGAACTGCGATATACTTCTAAGTCAGGATGGTGTGTGACTTGGAGGGGTTATTGGAGGTGGTGGTGTTCCTATGCGCCTGCTACCCTTGCCCTAGGTAGAAGAGGTCGCGGGTTGGGAGGTGCTGCCGAAGAAGCCTTGGCGAGTTGTTGCAGTGCATCTTGTAGATGGTACACACTGCAGCCACGGTACGCCGGTGGTGGAGGGAGTGAATGATTAAGGTGGTAGATGGGGTGCCAATCAAGCGGGCTGCTTTATCCTGGATGGTGTCGAGCTTCTTGAGTGTTGTTGGAGCTGCACTCATCCAGGCAAGTGGAGAGTATTCCATCACACTCCTGACTTGTGCCTTGTAGATTGTAGAAAGGCTTTGGGGAGTCAGGAGGTGAGACCCCCAGGATGTTGATGGTGGGGGATTCGGCGATGGTAATGCCATTGAATGTCAAGGGGCGGTGGTTAGTCTCTAGCTTGTTGGAGATGGTCATTGCCTGGCACTTCTGTGGCGCGAATGTTACCTGCCACTTATCAGCCCAAGCCTGAACGTCGTCCAGGTCTTGTTGCATGTGGGCATGGACTGCTTCATTATCTGAGAAGTTGTGAATGGCACTGAACACTGTGCAGTCATCAGCAAACATCCCCATTTCTAATCTTATGTTGGAGGGAAGGTCATTGATGAAGCAGCTGAAGATGGTGGGCCTAGGACACTGCCCTGAGGAACTCTTTCAATCACCACAACCATCTTCCTTTGTGCTAGGTATGATTCCAGCCAGTGGAGAGTTTTTCCCCCGATTCCCATTGACTTCAGTTTTACTAGGGCTCCTTCATGCCACACTCTGTCAAATGCTGCCTTGATGTCAAGGGCAGTCACTCTCGCCTCACCTCTGTAATTCAGCTCTTTTGTCCATGTTTGGACCAAGGCTGTAATGAGGTCAGGAGCTGAGTGGTCTTGGCAGAACCCAAACTGGGCATTAGTGAATAGGTTATTGGTGAGTAAGTGCCGCTTGATAGCACTGTCGATGACACCTTCCATCACTTTGCTGATGATTGAGAGTGGACTGATTGGGCGGTAATTGGCCGGATTGGATTTGTCCTGTTTTTTGTGGACAGGACATACCTGGGCAATTTTCAACGTTGTCTGATAGATGCCAGTGTTGTAGCTGTACTGGAACAGCTTGGCTAGAGGCGCGGCTAGATCTGGAACACAAGTCTTCAGCACAATAGCCGGGATGTTGTTGGGGCCCATAGCCTTTGCTGTATCCAGTGCGCTGAGCTGTTTCTTGATATCACATGGAGTGAATGGAATTGGCTGAAGACTGGCTTTTGTGATGGTGGGGACCTCAGTAGGTGGCCCATATGGATCATCCACTCAGCACTTCTGGCTGAAGGTGGTTGCAAACGCTTCAGCCTTGTCTTTTGCACTCGTGCTGAGCGTCACCATCATGGAGGATGGGGATATTCATGGAGCCTCCTCCTCCCGGTAGTTGTTTAATGGTCCACCACCATTCATGACTGGATGTGGCAGGACTGCAGAGCTTTAATCTGATCCATTGATTGTGGGATCGCTTAGCTCTGTCTATAGCATGCTTCTTCCGCTTTTTAGCATGCATGTAGTCCTGAGTTGCAGCTTCCCCAGGCTGGCACCTCATTTTTAGGTATGCCAGGTGCTGCTCCTGGCGTGCTCTTCTACACTCCTTATTGAACCAGGGTGGGTCCCCTGGCTTAATGGTAATGGTACAGTGAGAGATATGCTGGGCCATGAGGTTACAGATTGTGGTGGAATACAATTCTGTTGCTGCTGATGGCCCACAGCTCCTCATGGATGCCCAGTTTGAGCTGCTAGATCTGTTCTGAATCTATCCCATTTAGCACAGTGGTAGTGCCACACAACATGATGGAGGGTGTCCTCAGTGTGAAGACGGGACTTTGTCTCCACAATGACTGTGCGGTGGTCACTGCTACCAATACTGTCATGCACAGATGTATCTGCGACAGGTAGATTGGTGAGGACGAGGTCAAGTCCTTCAGGACTCGACCAGCTCAATTACTAGTGGTGCTACCGAGCTTTGAAGTCTCCCACCCAGAGTACATTCTGTGCCCTTGCTACTCTGTTCTACTTTCAAATGGTGTTCAACATGGCGGAGTACTGATTCATCAGCTGAGAGAGGGCTGTAGGTGGTAATATGCAGGAGGTTTCCTTGCCCATGCTTGACCTGAAGCCATGAGACTTCATGGGGTCCGGACTCAATGTTGAGGACTCCCAGGGCCACTCCTTCCCGACTGTGTGTGCCGCCAACCCTGGTGGGTCTGTGCTGCCGATGGGACAGGACATGCCCAGAGATGGTGATGGAGGAGAAACATAGACACATAAGAAAAATAGGTGCAGGAGTAGGCCATTCGGCCATTCAGTATGATCATGGCTGACCCTCTATCTCAATACCATATTCCCGCTCTCTCCCCATACCCCTTGATGCCTTTTGTGTCTAGAAATCTTTTTATCTCCTCCTTAAATATATTCAGTGACTTGGCCTCCACAGCCTTCTGTGATAGAGAATTCCACAGGTTCACCACCCCCTGAGTGAAGAAATTTCTCCTCATCTCAGTCCTAAATGTTCTACCCCGTATCCTGAGACTGTGACCCCTTGTTTTAGACCCCCCAGCCAGGGGAAACATCCTCCCTGCATCCAGCCTGCCTAGCCCTGTTAGAATTTTATACGTTTCAATGAGATCCCCTTTCATTCTTCTAAACTCTAGTGAATACAGGCCTAGTCGACCCAATCTCTCCTCATATGACAGTCCTGCCATTTTAGGAATCAGTCTGGTGAACTTTCGCTGCACTCCCTCTATGGCAAGTATATCCTTTCTTAGGTAAGGAGACCAAAACTGCGCACAGTACTACAGATGTGGTCTCACCAAGGCCCTGTATAACTGTAGTAAAACATCCTTGGTCCTGTACTCAAATCCTCTTGCAATGAAGGCCAACATAGCATTTGCCTTCCTAACTCCTTGCTGCACCTGCATGTTTGCTTTCAGTGACTGGTGTACAAGGACACCCAGGTCCCCCTGTACATCAACATTTCCCAATCTATCACCATTTAAATAATACTCTGCCTTTCTGTTTTTCCTACCGAAGTGGATAACTTCACATTTATCCTCGTTATACTGCATCTGCCATATATTTGCCCACTCACTCAACTTGTCTAAATCGCCTTGAAGCCTCTTTGCATCCTCCTCACAACTCACAATCACACCTAGTTTGGTGTTATCAGCAAACTTGGAAATATTGCATTTTTTTCCCTCATCCAAATCATTGATATTTTGAATAGCTGGGGCCCAAGCACTGATCCCTGCGATACCACACTAATCACCGCCTACCATCCCAAAAAAGACCCATTTATTCCTACTCTCTGTTTACTGTCTGTTAACCAATTTTCAATCCATGCCAGTACATTAACCCCAATCCCATGTGCTTTAATTTTGCACACTAACCTCTTATGTGGGACTTTATCAAAGGCCTTCTGAAAATCCAAATACACCACATCCACTGGTTCTCCCTTATCTTACCAGTTACATCCTCAAAAAAACTCCAGTAGGTTTGTCAAACACGATTTCCCTTTCATAAATCCATGTTGACTTTGTCTAATCCTGTTGATATTTTCCAAGTGTCCTGTTATCACATCCTTTATAATAGACTCTAGCATTTTCCCTACTATTGATGTTAGGCTAACTGGTCTGTAGTTCCCTGTTTTCTCTCTCCCCTTTTTTAAATAGTGGGGTTACATTTGCCACCCTCCAATCTGCAGGATCTGCCCCATAATCTATAGAATTTTGCAAGATGACAACCAATGCATCCAGTATTTCCATGGCTACCTCTTTTAGTACTCTGGAATGCAGATTATCAGGCCCATGGGATTTATCGGCTTTCAGTCCCATTAATTTCTCCAGCACTATTTTTTTACTAATACTAATTTCCTTTAATTCCTCCTTCTCACTAGACCCTTGGTTCCCCAGCATTTCTGGGAAGTTATTTATGTCCTCTTCCGTGAAGACAGAACTAAAGTATTTGTTTAATTGCTTGCCATTTTCTTGTTCCCCATTATAAATTCTCCCATTTCTGACTGTAAGGGACCTACATTTGTCTTCACTAATCTTTTTCTTTTTACACACTTGTAGAAGCTTTTACAGTCCGCTTTTATGTTCCTTGCAAGTTTACTCTCGTACTCTATTTTTCCCCTCTTAATCAATCTCTTGGTCCTTTTTTGCTGAATTCTAAACTGCTCCCAATCTTCAGGCTTGCTACTTTTTCTGGCAACTTGATATGACTCCTCTTTGGCTCTAATGCTATCCTTAATTTCTTTTTTTAGCCATGGTTGGGCCACTTTTTCTTTTGTGTTTTTGCGCCAGAAAGGAATGTATAGCTGTTGCAGTTCATGCATTCGTTCCTTAAATGTCAGCCATTGCCTATCCACCGTCATGCCTTTTAATAAGAACATAAGAAATAGGAGCAGGAGTAGGCCATTCGGCCCTTCGAGCCTGCTCCGACATTCAATGAGATCATGGCTGATCTTCTGCCTCAACTTCATTCACCTGCCCTATTGCTATATCCCTTGATGCCTTTACTAGTCAGAAATCTATGGACTTCAGTTTTGAATATACCCAATGACTGAGCCTCCACAGCCCTCTGGGGTAGAGAATTCCAAAGATTCACCACCCTCTGAGTGAAGACATTTCTCCTCATCTCAGTCCTAAATGGCCTACCCTTTATCCTGAGGCTGTGGCCCCTGGTTCTAGACTCCCCAGCCAAGGAAAACATTCTCCCAGCATCCACCCTATCAAGCCCTGTAATAATTTTGTATGCTTCTGAATTCAAGAGAATACAGGCCTAGTTCACTCAACCTCTTCTCATACAACAGTCCCGCCATCCCAGGAATCAGTCTCGTGAACCTTTGTTGCACTCCGTCTATGGCAAGTATATCCTTCCTTCGGTAAGGAGACCAAAATTGTACACAGTACTCCAGGTGTGGTCTCGCCAAGGCCCTATATAATTGGAGTAAGACTTCTTTACTCCTTACTCAAATCCTCTTGTAATGAAGGCCAGCATACCATTTGCCTTCCTAAAGGCTTGCTGCACATTCACTTTGTGTCTCATGTACAAGGACACCCAGGTCCCTTTGAGCATTTGCATTCCCCAATCTTTCACCATTTAGGAAATACTCTGCCTTTCTGTTTTTTCTGCCAAAGTGGATAACTTCACATTTATCCACATTATATTCCATCTGCCATGTTCTCACCCATTCACTGCCTGTCGAGACCCCTTTGAAGCCTCTTCGCATCCTCTTCGCAATTGACACTGCCACCTAGCTTTGTATCATCAGCAAATTTGGAAATGTTACATTTAGTCCCCTCACCCAAATCATTGATATAGATTGTGAATAGCTGGGGCCTAAGCACCAATCCTTGATCTATCATAGCCAACTCACTCCTCATACCTTCGTAGTTCCTTTGTTTAGATTTAGGACTCTAGTTTCGGATTGGACTTCTTCACTTTCCATCTTAATGAAGAATTCTATCATGTTATTGTCACTCTTTCCTAAAGGACCCTGCACAACAAGATTATTAATTAACCCCTTCTCATTGCACAATACCCAATCTAGGATAGCCTGTTCCCTAGTTGGCTCCTCAACGTACTGGTCTAAAAAACCATCTTGTACACACTCCAGGAATTCATCCTCCACAGTATTATTACTAATTTGGTTTGGCCAGTCTATATGTAGATTAAAGTCACCCATGATTACTGTAGTACCCTTGTTACATGCATCTCTAATTTTCTGTTTGATGCCATCCCCTACATTGCCACTACTGTTTGGAGGCCTATAGACAACTCCCACCAATGTTTTCTGCTCCTTGGTGCTTCTTAGCTCCCAGACTGATTCTACATCTTGATTTTCTGAGCCAATATCCTTCCTCACTATTGCTCTGATTTTATCATTTACTAACAACGCCACCCCACCTCCTTTTCCTTTTTGCCTGTTCTTCCTAAATATCAAATATCCTTGGATATTCAGCTCCCAGCCTTGGTCACCCTGCAGCTATGTCTCCGTAATCGCAATTATATCATATCCGTTTACATCTATTTGCGCTGTTAATTCATCTACCTTATTACGAATGCTTCATGCACGCAGATACAGTGCCTTTAGATTTGTCTTTTTAACATTTTTAGACATCTTAACATTTCTTTGTACTATGGCTCTATTTGCCTTATTACCATTTTTTCTTACCCGGACCCTATTTGTTAGTGCACTCCTTTGTTTTTGCGCTCAGTTTAGAACATTGGCTGAAAGGTATGATTCTGTGAGTATGACTATGTTAGGCTGTTGCTTGATTAGTCTGTGGGACAGCTCTCCCAATTTTGGCACAAGTCCCCAGATGTTGGTGAGGAGGACTTTGCAGGGTTGACTGGGCTGGGTGTGCCGTTGCCGTGCCCGTAGCCAGTGCCGAGGTCGCTGCCGGGTTGTGTGTCCGGTTTCATTCTTATTATTTTGTTTCGTAGTGGTTTGTTACAACTGAGTGGCTTGCTAGGCCATTTCAGAGGGCAGTTAAGAGTCAACCACATTGCTGTAGGTCTGGAGTCACATATAGGCCAGACCGGGTAAGGACGGCAGATTGCCTTCCCTAAAGGACATTAGTGAACCAGATGGGTTTTTACGACAATCCGATAGTTTCATGGTTACCATTACTGATGATAGCTTTTTATTCCAGATTTATTTAATTAATTGAATTTAAATTCCCCAGCTGCCATGGTGGGATTTGAACTCATGTCTCTGGATCATTAGTCAAGGCCTCTGGATTACTAGCCCAGTGACATTACCACTAAGCTACCGTACCCCGTTTAGGGCAGAAAATATATTTGTGAGGTTGAAAGATAGGCTTCCCGCCAGCCCAACTTCCCAAAGCTCTGTTATTCCTTCCTGTACTGTAAATGCAATGAATTTGCTAGCTTATCTGTACGGAACATTTTTCATAACTATGATTTAATATAAAATTGTTCTGCAGTGATCCTCCTCCCCCACACATGGCAACTTTAGATGAGAAGTTTTGGTGCATCGGCATAAGTGGCGCGTTAGTGAGGTTGGAGTTGAGCAAGCTGTTGGGAAGAGTTGACGGCGCTTTACTCGATATCTACCTATACTTGTATTTGACCTGTGAGTGCTCGATGCTGATGGTGGTTGACTAAAGTAAAAACTTGTTCCATTGTATAGCATTGACATTCCTCACCTTGACTGATATGAAAATAAATCGTTTTCCTCATGGCTTGTTTTTGAGTCAAACCTCCTGGATGTGTATGTCTCCTGGGCCATTGCATATGATGATTGAAAGAATACACTGTTTAATAGTCTTATTAATAAAGTGTTAAGGGGAAGTGTGTGCTATATACAAGACTTATAAATAATTACAAAAACAATGAAAGAATATTATGTTTTCTGGACATCATTAATCCAATTTCCTGCAAACCTAAATTAATTTCCTAAAATATGTTTATTGCAGGACTGTTGAATTATGCACTAGCACTATAATTATGGTTTTAACAAACTTGAATATGTTAAATAGACTGAAAATGAGAGTAATAAATGATACATATATGAACTTCAAAAGTTACAGGGAAAAGCATTTGCTTTCACAGATCCACACACTGCACATTTTAGTGTGTGCATCTGTCAGTTCTGTGGGCACCAGAGCAGAGGTATATTGGATTATTGTATGTGGTGAGTAGAGGCTGCATAGTTGGGGGTGGCACTGTAGAGTTACAGAAAACTATTGATATGTTGATGTAGAATTTTTCCATTATAAATGTTGAGATACAAAGCATGACTGAAAAATTGTGGCCTAGAACGTGCACACCATACGCAAGACTTTTAATCTCTATATAGATGGATGTACCAATAGTAAAAATGTCTGACAATGTCGTGAGTTATTGAGCATGATAAAGAAAATAGTCAAAATGAATTCAGTGGCCAACTGCAAAAAAAAAATACTGAATTGAGGGAAAAAGCAGTGGCACTGTATTGGGCAGTGAGGGGAGATGAAGAAAATAAAGTATAAATTATTTCTATAGCCAATTGGAAAATTAATCAAGTGAACTGGAGAAGAAAATAATGAACTGCAGTGCATGGAGTTCAATCGTGATTTTTGGGCTTCTCTACTTGTAAAGCTTTTGGCATGGGTTTCTTGCACTGCAGGAAAATCTATGCCAAAGATTGCATAATTTGTATTGAAAGTGGAACAAGGTGGGTCAAAGAAAATGATAGAAACCTTGGCAGTGGAACTGGCTAACCTGGATTTTATGAAATAAAAGCAGCTTTTTGCCGTGCTGGGGAAAGGAAAATGGAGATCAACTAGAAGGAACAAAATTTAAGATTGAATTAAAATAAATAATTCTAAGCTACTGAACAAAATCTTGCATTATTTGACCTGTGAGCTGGTGGAGTCAGTTTGTATGAATGGAATTAGGGAACAGTTAGGATGGATAAAAGGAACTTGGTCACATGGCCTGATTAGGCTAATCAAAAGTTACTATATTAAAAAATAAAAACATTGAAATCAAATATTTAAATGCATTACAGTTAGGTGTAACACAACTTTGTGGAAGTGTGCACTATATAAGACAATAAAAAACAGCAATAGTCATCCATGTTGTAGAGTCTGAACTTGTTGATACTTATTGTGAACCATACTTCAACCATGCCAATAACCAACGTGAAATACCAATAACGTACAACACCAACATAGTATTTGTCAGTTAATGAAGTATTTCCTCCTGTAGAGTACAGTTAGCCAATTCCTCTTCAGAAAATTAAACTGGCTGGATTGGCTTTGAAACCCAATGCTTTATATCTGATAGACTATATAATTTGCAGTGCATTCTGATGGTGCTGACCTTTCTTCCCATTACTCTTGTCGCCTTGTGACATCCATATCAATGACCAAATTTAAGCCACTTGTTGAATGACTCTGAATATTCTATTATTCTACCGTTACCTATTATGGCTATTAAAATCACATGTTACTGCTCTGTATCCTTCTCGCTGGTTTTGATTATCTTCACCTTAAATGCCACAGAGTAACTTCATCTTCCCAGGTCAATAACTTTTTCTGAGTTGTCATCATAGAGTCATAACGGCACAGAAGGAGGCCATTCGGCCCACTGAGTCCGTGCCGGCTCTCTGTAGAGCAATCCAGTCAGTCTCATTCCCCTGCTCTATACCCATAGCCCTGCAAGTTTATTTCCCTCAAGTGCCTATCCAGTCTCCCCTTGAAAACATTGAGTGTGTCCGCTTCCACCACAGCCATCAGCAGCGAATTCCAGGTCATCACCATTCGCTGCGTAAAAAAGTTTTTTCTCACACCCCCTCTGTATCTCTTGCCCAAAACCTTAAATCTGTGTCCCCTAGTCCTTGTACCATCAACTAGTAGGAACAGCCTTTCCCCATCTAGCCTATCCAAACCCGCCATAATCTTGTACACCTCTATCAAATCACCCTTCAACCTCCTTTGATCTAATGAAAACAAATCCAGCTTCTCCAACCTGCCCTTGTAGTTAAGATCCCCCATCCCCGGAACCATTCTGGATTATTACCTGAGCCACGAGCGAATTTGGCTAGGACAAATAAAATTAGAGAGTTAAATGCGTGGCTCAAAGACTGGTGTGGGAGAAATGGGTTTTGCTTCCTGGGACACTGGCACCAGTACTGGGGCAGGAGGGAGCTGTTCCATTGGGACGGGCTTCACTTGGCCAGTGCTGGGACTAGAGTCCTGGCGGATCATATAACTAGGGCTGTAGAGAGGGCTTTAAACTAACTAGTGGGGGGGAGGTTCCTAGAGAGCAAATAATAAAAATTACAACAGAGAAGGTCATAGACTTAGGTAGCAGTGGGGAAATTAAAAACCAGAGCGTGTCAGGAAGGGGTAGAAGGTATGGAGTAAAAGGTAAAGTAATAAAAAGGGCAAAAGCAGGAACTAAGTGTCACAAAACATATTTGAAAGTTCTCTATCTGAATGCACGTAGCATTCGTAACAAAATAGCACAATGTTAATGGCACAAATAACTATATATGGGTATGATCTTGTGGCCATTACAGAAACATGGCTGCAGGGTGACAATGCCTGGGAATTAAACATACCAGGTTATTTAACGATCAGGAAGGACAGGCAGGAAGGAAGGGGAGGTGGGGTGGCTATGTTAATAAAGGAAGGAATCACTGTAATACAGAGAAATGATATTGGGTCAAAAGATCAGGATAATGAAACAGTTTGGGTGGAGATAAGGAATAATAAGGGGGAAAAAAACACTAGTGGGTGTAGTCTATAGGCCTCCGAACAGTTGCAACTCTGTTGGACGGAGTATCAATCAGGAAATAGTTGAGGCTTGTAATAAGGGAACATCTATAATTATGGGGGATTTTAACTATCATCTTAATTGGACAAATCAAATTGGGCAGGGCTGCCTTGAGGATGAGTTCATTGAGTGTATTAGGGATGGGTTTCTTGAGTAGTATGTAACTGAACCGACCAGGGAGCAAGCAACCTTAGATCTGGTCCTGTGTAACGAGACAGGATTAATTAAAAATGTCCTAGTAAAGGATCCCCTTGGAATGAGTGACCATAACATGGTTGAATTCCATATTCAATTAGAGGGTGAGAAGGTTGGATCTCAAACAAGCGTGCTAAGCTTGAATAAAGGAGACTATGAAGGTATGAGAGCGGAATTGAGTAGAGTGGATTGGGAAAATAGATTAAAGGGTAAGACGATACATGATCAGTGGTGTACATTTAAGGAGTTATTTTACAACTTCCAAAAGAAATATATTCCACTGAGAAGAAAAGGGTGTAAAAGAAAAGACAGCCATCCGTGGCTAAGTAAAGAAATTAAGGATAGTATTCGACTAAAAACAAGGGCATATAAGGTAGCCAAATCTAGTGGGAGGATAGAGGATTGGGGAAACTTTAAAAGACAGCAAAAAATAACAATAAGTTTGATTAAGAAAGGGAAGATAGATTATGAAAGTAAATTAGCAAAAAATATAAAAACAGATAGTAAGAGTTTTTATAGTTATATAAAAAGAAAAAGGGTGGCTAAAGTAAATGTTGGTCCCTTAGAGGATGAGACCGGGAAATTAATGGTGGGAAATATGGAGATGGCAAAAACACTGAATGAATATTTTGTATCAGTCTTTACAGTAGAAGACACTAAGAATATCCCAACACTGGACAAACAGGGGGCTATAGGGGGGAGGAGCTAAACACGATCAAAATCACTAAGGAAGTGGTACTCGGTAAAATAATGGGACTCAAGGCGGATAAATCACCTGGACCTGATGGCTTACATCCTAGTGTCTTGAGGGAAGTGGCGGTAGGGATTGTGGATGCATTAGTAGTAATTTTCCAAAACTCCCTGGACTCAGCAAAGGTCCCGGCAGACTGGAAAACTGCAAATGTAACACCCTTATTTAAAAAGGGCAGTAGACAGAAGGCTGGAAACTATAGACCGGTTAGCCTAACAATTGTGGTAGGTAAGATTTTGGAGTCCATTATTAAGGAGACAGTAACAGGACATTTGGATAATCATAATTTAATAGGACAAAGTCAGCATGGTTTTATGAAGGGGAAGTCATGTTTGACAAATTTGCTGGAGTTCTTTGAGGAAGTAACATATAGGGTGGATAAAGGGGAACCAGTGGACGTAGTGTATTTAGACTTCCAAAAGATATTTGACAAGGTGCCACACAAAAGATTATTGCTTAAGATAAAAAATCACGGGATTGGGGGTAATATTCTGGCATGGATAGAGGATTGGCTATCTAACAGAAGGCAGAGAGTTGGGATAAATGGTTCATTCTCAGACTGGCAATCAGTAACTAGTGGTGTTCCGCAGGGGTCAGTGCTGGGTCCCCAACTCTTTACAATCTATATTAACGATTTGGAGGAGGGGACCGAGTGTAACATATCAAAGTTTGCAGATGATACTAAGATGGGAGGGAAAGTAGTGAGCGAAGAGGACATAAAAAACCTGCAAGGGGACATAGACAGGCTAAGTAAGTGGGCAAAGATTTGGCAGATGGAATACAATACTGGAAAGTGTGAGGTTATGCACTTTGGCAGGAAAAATCGTACAGCAAGTTATTATCTTAATGGCAAGAAACTGGAAAGTACTGAAGTACAAAGGGATCTGGGGGTCCTGGTGCACGAAACTCAAAAGGTTAGTACAGTATGCAGGTGCAGCAAGTGATTAAGAAGGCCAATGGAATGTTGGCTTTCATTGCTAGGGGGATAGAATATAAAAATAGGGAGGTATTGCTTCAGTTGTACAAGGTATTGGTGAGACCGCACCTGGAATACTGCATACAGTTTTGGTGTCTATACTTAAGAAAAGACATACTTGCTCTCGAGTCAGTACAAAGAAGGTTCACTCGGTTAATCCCGGGGATGAGGGGATGGACATATGAGGAGAGGTTGAGTAGATTGGGACTCTACTCATTGGAGTTCAGAAGAATGAGAGGCGATCTTATTGAAACATATAAGATTGTGAAGGGGTTGGATCGGGTGGATGCGGGGAGGATGTTCCCGATGATGGGTGAAACTAGAACTAGGGGGCATAGTCTTAGAATAAGGGGCTGCTCTTTCAAAACTGAGATGAGGAGGAACTACTTCACTCAGAGGGTGGTAGGTCCATGGAATATGCTGCCCCAAAAAGCTGTGGAAGCTACATCATTACATAAATTTAAAACAGAAATAGACAGTTTCCTAGAAGTAAAGGGAATTAAGGGTTACGGGGAGCGGGCAGGAATTTGGACATGAGTCTAGGTTCAGATCGGACATGGCCCTGTGGGTAGCGGAGCGGGCCCAGGGGCCGTGTAGCCTGATCCTGCTCCTATTTCGTGTGTCTGATTCTGTTAGATTCAGGAGATGGTTCTGTGATAGTAGATTGGCGGTTAGGATCAGATCAGCCATGATCTTTTAAATGGCGGAGCAGGCTCGAGGGGCCGATTGGCCTACTCCTGCTCCTAGTTCTTATGTTCTTAAATCTTCTCTGCACCCTCTCAAGGGGCTTCAAATCCTTCCTAAAGTGTGGTGACCAGAACTGGACGCAATATTCCAGTTGTGGCCTACCAGTGCTTTATTAAGGTTCAGCATAACTTCTCTACTTTTGTACTCAATACCTCTATTTATGAAGCCCAAGATCCCATATGCTTTGCTAACCACAGTCTCAATATGTCCCGCCACCTTCAGTGACCTATGCACATTAATTCCCAGGTCCCTCTGTCCCTGCACACTCTTTAAAACTGTGCCATTAAGTGTATATTGCCTCTCCCTGTTCCTTCTGCTGAAATGCATCACCTCACACTCCTGTATTAAATTCCATCTGCCATTTGTTTGCCCATTCTGCAAGGCTTTCTATGTCCTGTTGCCATCGATTGGCATCATCATCACTGTTTGCCACACCCCCAAATTTGGTGTCATCGTCAAATTTAGAAATTCTACTCTGTATTCCAATATCCAGGTTGTTTATATATATATATAAGTGGCCCCAGCACTGACCCTTGGGGAACACCACTGTCTACCATCCTCCAGTCTGAAAAACAGCCATTTACCACAACTTGCTGTTTTCTGTCATTAAGCCAATTCCTTATCCAAGCTGCCATTGACCCACCTATTCCATGAGCCTCAATTTTGTCAAATGCCTTCCGAAAATCCATGTAGACAACATCCATTGCATTCCCTTCATCGATCCTCTGTTACTTCATCAAAAAATTCAATTAGATTAGTTAAACACGATCTGCCTTTTACAAATCCGTGTTGGCTCTCCTTAATTAGCTTAAACCTCTCCAAGTGCCTGTTAATTTTTTCCTTGATTATTGTTTCTAAAACTTTACCCACCACTGAAACTGACCGGCCTGTAGTTACCAGGATTGTCCTTACACCCTTTCTTGAACAATGGTGTCACATTTGCCACCTTCCAATCCTCTGGCACCTCCCCAGCATCTAGGGTAGATTGGAAAATTATGGTAAGCCCTTCTACTATCTCCTCCCCCAATTCCCTTTGCAACCTGGGATGCAAGCCATCTGGACCAGGCAACTTATCCACTCTAAGCATACCCAGCCTTTCCAGTACATCCTGTCTATCAATTTTCACCCCTTCCATTGCTTCTACCTTTTCAACTTCTACCGATATTTTGTCAGCATCCACCTCCTTTAGTAAACGCCGATACAAAGTACTCATTGAGTATTCTAGCCTTGCCCTGCGTCTCTAAGCATATAACACCTTCTTTGTCTCTAATCGTCCCCACCCCGCC
The DNA here is from genome assembly GCF_052327205.1 of Somniosus microcephalus. Classification (NCBI taxonomy): domain Eukaryota; kingdom Metazoa; phylum Chordata; class Chondrichthyes; order Squaliformes; family Somniosidae; genus Somniosus; species Somniosus microcephalus. Next base: position 153,231,445 of record NC_140991.1, on the reverse strand, counting down.
TCTTACTACCTGCTTACTGTTTACATGCCGATAGAATATTTTTGGGTTCCCTTTCATGTTAACCGCCATTCTACTCTCATATTCTCTCTTTGCCAATCTTATTTTCACCTGCACATCCCCTCTCAACTTATTGTATTTGGTCTGGTGCTCCCTTGAAGAATTCACCTGACATGCATCATACACCCTCTTTTTTTTGTTTCATCATCTTTTCTATCTCCTGCGTCATCCAAGGAGCCCTTGCTTTGGTTCCCTTACCCTTCCCTCTTATTGGAATGTACCTAGCCTGTACTTGGAACATCTCCTTAAAGATCATCCATTATTCCGTTACAGTTTTTCCTGTCAGTCTTTGGTTCCATTTTACCCCGGCTAGATCCTTTCGCATCCCATTGAAGTTAGCCCTATTCCAGTTTAAATGTTCCACTCTAGATTGTTCCTTGCTCCTCTCCATTGCTAATCTAAATCTTGGGTACGAGTGATCATTGTATCATAAGTGTTCTCCCACAGACACTTGGCCGACCTGGCCCACTTCATTCCCCAGCACCAGATCCAGCAATGCCTCCTTCCTAATTGGGCCAAGGACATATTGGTCAAGGAAATTCTCCTGAACACATTTCAGAAATTCCTCCCCCTCCTTTCCCTTTACCCTAGCATTATCCCAATCGATATTTGGGTAATTAATGTCCTCCAGTATCACCACTCTATAGCTCTTGCATATCTCTGTGATTTCCCTGCAGATTTGCTCCTCTACCTCCCCCTCACTATTTGGAGGCCTATAGACTACCCCCAATAGCGTGATCATACCCTTTTTGCCCCTCAACTCTAACCAAATGGATTCTGTCCTTGTCCCCTCAAGAACATACTCCTTTTCCAACATTACAATGTCTTCCTTAATCAGCACTGCCACCCCACCTCCCTTTTTTCCATCCCTATCTTTTCTGAATACCTTGTACCCTTGAATATTAGTCAACTTGCTCTGCCAACGTTCTTCCCCTACTTAAATTGGAACGTTCAGTTAGCATGCAGTACTCCATCTTGTGATCTGAATGAGAATTAGCAAAACTAACTCAGTTTGGGGGCAGTTAAATAGGTCTCAGTGAATGTTGAGGCTAGTATTTTCAGTAGTGCTTTACTTCTGTGCTAATGAATGGCGTGCCCAGTTGGACCATTTCAAAATTGGGTACACATGGACTACCGCATTAACTATTACACTGTTAATAAAAATAAATAATCAAGCCTTTTTTTAGCACAATATTCCATGAATGTGTGACTGATTTGGAAATGACCTGGAAAGAATGTGTTGTGGAGTGGGCTGTCCACAAATTATTCCGAATCACCTGGCAGTATTCAGCAGTTGTCTCAGGCTGCCAGGTACGTAGTAGGATTTTTCACAATCTGCTTTTGATTTACAGGCTGTATCAAATATACATAATTCACTTAACAGGTGGATTTTAATAATTTGCTTGTTGACGCACTTATGTGCTGCAAACAAATTAACTTACACTGTACATAGATTTAGTGTTTACTACGTGTTTTGGATGTGATTTTATAAGGATAACGAGTTACTGTAATAAGGATCTCTGCCCTTTCCACCCTCTCCCTCTTCCCCCAAAAAAGCTGCTTTGTAAGAAAAAATCCTGTGTTTTGGAATTTTTTTTTTCTTACATATTACCTTAAGTAATAAAAGTATAGAATACAAAATGCACGTGGCATTTGATAAAGCAAAAGTACAGTTAAAAGAGTAATTTGACTTTGTAACTAATTGATTTTTTCCACATTTATCTACATGGTGGATTTAACTTTTTTCTCAAACATTTACCTTGAAAACATATTAAACCTAGGAAAAATTGATTATTATTTCAGTGTCATAGTACAAACAGAATTGTCAGTACATTATAGGAAAAACCATCCTTATGCCAATAGGTTTAATTGTGTCAATATACCTTAATATCGCATGCTACTCAATTCATAACCTCAAATAGCTCCTGTCACCATGACCATCTGTTGCAGACCTGTAACCACTAAAAATTCCACTGTTGTATGGTTCAAAAATACTCTTCAGACACCGCTCAAGTTTGTAAGGACAAAGTCTATGATTGGACTGCTAGGTGCTTCTCAGAGTTTAAATGGACATAGCACACAAAATTGACTTGTGCACCATTGCGCTTTGCTGAAATCCTTGTGTTAATACTGCATCACTTCATATTTCACTGCATTATAGCTGTGAGTGTTCCAATTTTAACTTAATTGGAATTTTTTCAATTGAAAACTTATTTGATAAGTAGTTGACCTAAATGATCAATAAAATGCATTTAATGTTGGGGCCTATAAAATGTGTTTAAAGTTTACACAAAATGGGGAATTTGTCTTTTTCGTCACCACTAGTTTTCTCCCTGTTGGCGATTTAATGGTAAGCTGTAACATTTCAGTGTATAAACTATTGTTGATTTTTGGAGCAGAGTTACAGAACAGTGGGTATTGGTGTCATTTGCAAAGCATTATGTTGAACGTTTAACATCATGCAACAACCCACTGGCTATAATTTATTTTCTGCATCAATATTCTTACCTCCTTTTCTCTCCTTGCATTTAATGTATTGATTTCTTGCTATGAGTGCTGTCCATCCTTTGAGGAGTATTGACAAGCTACATGACAGATGGTGCATCACAGCTGAGTCCGATTTTGTCCTGGCCTCCTGTCCCCCACACGCTTGCAGCAGGGGTTGCTGGTTAGCAATTAGGATTAAGGGCTGTAGTCAATTTACGCCCCTCCTCCCTTTAATGGTACAACCATTTACAAAGAAGGATTTGTTCTTTCTATAAAATTCCCTACTTAGCGTAATCCTTTTTTCCACCTCAACTTGGTTTATGTGATATGCTGTCAGACAACTAGAGTTTTTGTACACAAGTTGAACATTTGTTAGAGTTGCATGGCGCTTACACTTTGAGTTCCACAAATGTAAGCCTGAATTATTCGCTATCTGTGAGTTGATGCATAAGAAGAAAATTTTACAATGTTACTTCAAAGGGGGAGGAAAGTCGATGGTAAATGCTGAAAAAAGATACCCACACAATAATGTTTGACATATGGGGCTGCTCCCTGTCAGTGACTCCAAGGAGCAGTCTAGCAGACAGGGAGAGTGGGGTGGGGTCTTTTTGGAGGTCATAACATTGAATTTTAAACTAAATACTATTTTTGTTTACTGTTCAATATCATTTTTAAAACTTTCTTTGCCCTTTGCAATGTCCAGCAACAGTACTGCCAAATATATTCCACCTTTTTTAGAAAAAAATCAATTGCTGTTTAGTGATGAAAAATGGCCATGTGGACATCAGGTGAGAGCAAGTTGGGTTTGGCTACAATACCCATCATGGCCCAATACCCGCTGACTCTCTCTGCTTGGGCTTATGGGGTGAGCAATGGAGGGCCCCCAACAGCTGTGGAACTGTGCCCCAGGATGAATTGGTGCCTTCTGGAAAAAATTGAGGAGGTGAAATTCATGTTTCTGTCTGACTTTTCACCCATGATGGCAAAGATTTTAATATCATTGTATCTCAATAATTCAATTCTGACTTCATGTGGACAATTGGGAATAAAATTTCCAATTCCAATTCACCTCCTTTCACAACCCATGTTCTGTCTGCTTAATTTTGGCCTCTATCCAACCAATTTAATCTCCTAAGAATATTTCTAAAAATGTTCCTGCTGGTTTTTCTTTGCTCTCCCTTCACCCTATTCCTTCCCACATTCAAAGAAAAAGCTAAATTAGATGCCTATCTAACTTGTGTCTTGGATTGCACAACCTGGGCTAGTTGCCTTCCTCGATGTGACATTTCCATAGTTCATGCAGCTGAGGAGTCATCCTGTTCATTGCATCATTTGATTAACTGTCTACTAATACTTATAAACCCTAATAATGTTTCTGCCCAATGTTTATCCAGCTCATTTTTAAAAGGTTAACTTTACTTGGGAGTCCAGTCCACATGTTAGGGCTCATGGAGTTAGGGGTAATATAGTAGCATGGATAGAGGACTGGTTAATGGACAGAAAACAGAGTAGGGATAAACGGATCTTTTTCAAGTTGGCAGGCTGTAATTAGTGGGGTGCCGCAAGGATCAGTGCTTGGGCCTCAGCTATGTACAATCTATATTAATGACCTAGATGAAGGGACCAAGTTAGGTGGAAAAGTAAGCTGTGAGGAAAACAGAGTCTGCAAAGGGCTATAGATAGACTCAGTGAGTGGGCAGTAAGGTGGCAGTGGAGTATAATGTCGGGAAATGTGAGGTTATTCACTTTGGTAGGAAGAATAGAAAAACAGAATATTTTTTAAATGGTGAGAAACTTTCAAATGTTGGTGTTCAGAGAGATTTGGGTGTCCTCGTGCAAGAAACACAGAAAGCTAGCATGCAGGTACAGCAAGCAATTAGGAAGGCAAATGGCATGTTGGCCTTTATTGCAAGGGGTTGGAGTATATAAGAGTAAAGAAGTCTTGCTACAATTGCACAGGGCCTTGGTGAGACCACACCTGGAGTACTATGCACAGTTTTGGTCTCCTTATCTAAGGAAGGATATACTTGCCTTAGAGCCAGTGCAATGAAGGTTCACTAGATTGATTCCTGGGACGAGAGGGCTGTTCTATGATGAGAGATTGAGTAGAATGGGCCGATACTCTCTGGAGTTTAGGAGAATGAGAGGTGATCTCATTGAAACATAGAAGATTCTGAAGGGGATTGACAGGGTAGATGCTGAGAGGTTGTTTCCCCTGGCTGGAGTGTCTAGAACTAGGGGGCATAGTCTCAGGATAAGATGTAGGCCATTTATGACTGAGATGAGGAGGAATTTCTTCACTCTAGAGGTTTGTGAATCTTTGGAATTCTCTGCCTCAGAGGACTGTGAATGCTGAGTCTTTGAATATATTCAAGGCTGAGATAGATAGATTTTTGGACTCTAGGGGAATCAAGCGATATGGAGATCGGCCAGGAAAGTGGAGTTGAGCTCAATGATCAGCCATGATCGTATTGAATGGCGGAGCAGGCTCGAGGGGCCGTATGGCCTACTCCTGCTCTTATTTCTTATTTTTTATGTTCTTGTGGCTGCTTCTCTGCCTGGGTAGGGGAAGAGGAGGAATCTTTCTAATGTCAAATCTTGCATCTTATTTTGGTTGTCTTGCTCCACTCATAGTTTCAGTTAAACAACTTGCTTACATTTACATTATGCATTCCATTTAGCAGTTTAAGAACTTAGAACATGCTTCCCCTCCTTCGTCTTTTCTCCAGTGAAAGTCAGTTCAGTTCTGTGAATCTTTTCATAACTTAGAGTCCTAAATCCTAGAATCATCCTTATCACTTTTCTCTGAACCCTCCTGGCACATCAAAGCTGTTTTCAACGTGTAGTGGGCAAAACTGCACACAATGTTCAAAATGTGGTTTTAATTATCTCAAGGCTCAAATAACTTGTTTCAACATTTGGCCAAATACACTTGAGATACATCTCAGTATATGATTGTGCTCAAGGCCATAGGAGTGTTCATATATGGTCATATTTACAGAATTAAGTAAAAGTATCATCAATCATTCATTGTTCCCCCTGCTCTAAGACTTTAGGCTGTCCTCTTGCTGTATGGTTACCCTTCTCTGAATCTCAAAATTGTGTAATATACAATCGATGCAGATAATTTTTGTGGGATTTTCAGGGCTTTAGAGCCTTCTGATATGCCCAAACAATTGACTCTCTGCTTCAGCATATCAATTGCATTAATTCATTTCGAGGCATGTGCTTTGTTGTATTTCTCTGTTTGAGAATTTTTCACTCCGATCTCTCCATGTGCTCATTATCCAGGTCGACAATGGATATTCTTGCTTCCACAGTAGCCAACCATGCAGTCTACCTGCTCCTTCCAATAAGAAGCACGGTGAGCTGGTGCTGTTGGGTACTGCCAGTGAATTGCATATTTACTTTAATTATTTTGTTCTTGTGGTCCAACATTACCTGCCCGTCCTATTCATATTTGCTACAGCTATATCATGAGACCCTCACAGAGGAGCAGCAGGCTGTCACCACATTTAATCTTCCCAAATGGTATGTTGGCCTTTATTACAAGAGGATTTGAGTATAAGAGTGAAGGGCCTAGAAATTCATTGGGCTTTGCGCCCAGTTACCGCCCAAAGAGGGCTTCTGCGCCAGTCTGGAAACTTCGAGCTAAATTCAGTGACGCGCTAATTGCGGCGGTAGCCGGTAGCGCTGCGCCGCCACCGATGACGTCATCGGTGTGCGCAGTGCCCCGGTTCCGCCCCGACACCGGCCCGACCCCCATCTTCAGTAGCGGCCGCCTCTTCCGTGGCGGCCGCTAATAACATTCCGAGACCGGGTCCGTACTGCAGCCTTAGTGGGGCGCTTTAAGGTGGAGGTGCGGCCGGCCGCTCTTTCGGCGGCCGCCTGCCTGCACCTCCTTCCCCGGCCTCCTCCACCACCCCCCACCCCCGCCCCCCCCGTGGCATTGCCGGCTGGTTTCCGGGAGCCCGGCACTTCTCCGTTGTGCCGGGCTCTTTTGCCGGCACTCGCGATCGGCGCTCCGGCTGTTGCAGGCACCTCCCCCTTAAGAGAGGGAGGAAGGCCTGCAGTACCGCAGCCTGCCGCACCGCTGCGGGTGGCGCTGCGGCAACTAGCGCGCCGATATTCAGTTTCAGCGCCCCAAGCGGGGGCGGCCACACCCTTGAACAGCGACCGTCCTCGACTTGGGGCGCTGAAACTGAATATCCGATGGGCGCGAGTGGCTCCGCGCCCAGCGGTAAATTCTGGGCGCAAGCGAGCTGGCGGGGCTATACCTAATTTCTAGCCCAAGATGTCTTACTACAATTATATAGCGCCCTGATGAGACCACACCTGGAGTATTGTGTACAGTTTTGGTCGTCTTACCTAAGGAAGGATATACTTGCCATGGAGGGAGTGCAACGAAGATTCACCAGACTGGTTCCTGGGATGGGGGGGGGGATTGTCCTATGTGGACAGATTGAGTAGACTAGACCTATATTCTCTAGAGTTTAGAAGAATGAGAGGTGATCTCATTGCACTTAAAAGAAACACAAGATTATTGGTTGCTGCTTGTGGCTCTGATTGCCATGTGTGCCATCATTGAGGTTCTGCTCTTCCAAATGGTAAAAGTGTTGCACCTTTTTGTGCTGTTGCCTGCTTTCCATTGGAGAAAGTGGTAAGTTTTTTCCCCTGGCAAACAAGGCTTCTGTCACTTATTTTATGCATCAGTGACTTGAAATCTAACTGATGTGGAATATGTCACTGGTGTTGGCTTGGTAGGATCCAGTTGTGTAAAAATGTAATATTGTGTTACCATTCACATCCACAGGCAGGGTGTCCTTGTGGTAGATCTTTTCTGGAGATTGGACTGAAGGAAACGGCATAATTATGTGACAGCCTCCTTTTATGAAGTGTTGATGATAAATGCAGGTTTCTTCAGACATCCTCAAGCAGGTGTGCCTAATTCTGAAGGCTTGGCTCCTGGGATGAGACTGCGTGGACACCAAATGCCTGGGGTGCAGTTGCACCTGCTTTTGTCCCTTTGTATGAATTCCTCTTGCTCCTCCAAATCCATCACTGCCATTGAAATGCCAAATGGAATTGCTCTGCTGAGCCGTGTGGCTGTTGTTAATGAAGCAGCAGCTGTCAGCAATAGTACTTTAAAGAGTCTTTCAATGCAAAAATGCAGCTGCAAACACTGGCAGCGAGTAATGCATTAAGCATAATGCAGATACAGCTATGTGAAAATGGATTGAGGATTGGTTAACGGACAGAAAACCGAGAGTGGGAATAAACGGGTCATTTTCGGGTTGGCAGGCTGTAACTAGTGGGGTATCGCAAGCCTCAGCTATTCACAATCTACATCAATGATTTGGATGAGGGGACCAAATGTAATATATCCAAGTTTGCTGATTATACAAAGCTGGGTGGGAATGTAATTGTGAGGAGGATGCAAGGAGGCTTCAAGGGGATATAGACAGGCTGGGTGAGTGGGCAAGAACATGGCAAATGGAATATAATGTGGAGAAATGTGAAGTTATCCACATTGGAAGGAAAAATAGAAAAGCTGAGTTTTTTTTTTAAATGGTGAGAGATTGGGAAATGTTGGTTCAGAGGGACCTGGGTGTCCGTCTACACGAATCACTGGAAGCTAACGTGCAGGTACAGCAAGCAATTAGGAAAGCAAATGGTACATTGGCTTTTATTACAAGAGGATTTGAGTGTAAGAGTAAAGACGTCTTACTGCAATTATAGAGGGCCCTGGTGAGACCACACCTGGAGTGTTGTGTATAGTTTTGGTCTCCTTACCTAAGGAAGGATATACAGTACTTGCCATAGTGGGAGTGCAACGAAGGTTTGCCAAACTGGTTCCTGGGATGGGGATGGTGGGGGGGGGGGGGATTGTCCTATGAGGACAGATTGAGTAGACTAGACCTATATTCTCTAGAGTTTAGAAGAATGAGAGGTGATCTCATTGAAACATACAAAATTCTTACAGGGCTTGACCGGATAGATGCTGGGAGGATGATTCCCCTGGCTGGGGAGTCCAGAGCCAAGGGTCACTGTCTCAGAATAAGGGGTCGGCCATTTAAGACTGAGATGAGGAGAAATTTCTTCACTCGGCGGGTGGTGAATCTTTGGAATTCTCTACCCTATAGGTCTGGAGGCTCAGTCGTTGATTATTTTCAAGACTGAGATCGATAGATTTTTGAATATTAAGGGAATCAAGGGATATGGGGATAGTTCAGGAAAATGGAGATGCGGTAGAAGATCAGCATGATCTTATTGAATGGCAGAGCAGGCTCGAAGGGCCAAATGGTCTACTCCTGCTCCTATTTCTTATGTTCTTATGAATTTTAAGCTTGTATTAAATGATCAATTACACCTTTTAAGAATCAAACTCGCGAAGGTTAGAGTAGGAATTCTCTGCAGTGCCCGTTTTATACAAACAAGCAGCACTGAAGGACTGAATAAGATAGAAAATTGCTCATTTTAATGTGGAACCAATTTATATTGGATTGCATGATATTAAGAGATGGAATGAGGCTCCTGCATGCTCTTCGTGAGGCCTCCAAAGATTTGCAACTCACTGAATTTGTCGCCTAGCAAATTCAGCGTTTTGTTTTACTTGGCTGATTCAGCAAGATATGCTCCTGGACTGCTCTCTGAACACGCCATTGCTGAATTGGCCACTTGTTAGTTGTAGGGATCCCAATAGGTACTGTAGCAGGTTTGAATATATCCTTTAGCCTCTGAAAGCTGGGTTTGAATCCAGGTCAGACTATTGGAAGGATACCACTGCTGTCTGATGACAGTCTACATGGAATAAGCTTATACAAGGTTAACCAGTTCTGAGTAATTGCATGTATGTAGCACCTCAATGCAGTAAACCGTTCTGCTCCCCACCCATCCCTCTTACCATAACCTCTTGTGTATGGATTGATTGAAGAAATCTGTGTTTTAAAAATAAATGCAGCATGAGCTCTGTGTTGCACTTCCATGTGTGCAAAGATTTCACTTTTTCGCCCTTCACTTTTAGCCAGTTCCTGTGCCCTAGTAGCAAAAAATAGAAGGGACAGGGAAACCTGTGGGTACGGAACTGCTTTGAGAGGACAGGAACTGTCAGGATGGCATATTTTCTTTTATTGTCAGCTTATAAATCTTCCTGTATACTGAATGGAGTGTTCTGTCCAGCTGTTTGGTACAAGGATGAAAGCAATTTTGCCAATTCCATTGTCATTTTCCAGTATAAAACATGGCATAAAATTACTGGATATTTGAAAATTGGGTGATGGTAAATTTGACTAAAAATTGCTTTCTATTCCTCAGAGTGTTTTATTTGAAACTGCACTTCCAACGCATGCATGGATTATTTACATGCTTTCCCCCCATCTCATGTCCTGTAATTGCCTTGATTATACTCTGTTCTTTTAAAGTACTCTGCCTCCATAACAACAGTTTCTGCACTTCAAAGTAATTCATTGTACACAGTGATTTGAGATTTTTCTGAAGGACACGACGAGGTGCTATGTAAAATGCAAGTCTTTTTTCAATTGGAGAGGGTGAAAACTGAAGAAGTTTCCTGATGGATTCCTAAGGTAATGGCTATTTAAAGGATAATTTTATTGTGGTTGTAAATACTAGCGATGTTAAGTCCTTATCCTTTGATTACCTGCTAATTGTGTTTCTTGATTTTAAGGAAGGCAAATTAGATTATATAAGGCTTCACCGAGAAACAATTTTGTCAGGTTTACCTGCTAAACTGCCAAGAGATGTAGTGTAGGCCAGAGATCTTCTCTTCATGTTGTAAATGTGATGTTTTTTTTTCCAAACATGTTGAACTTTTGTTGAGACAACCTTTGGTTATCCTGTAAATAACAATACTCATGAACATGATACTGTGTACTTTACAGTAGTAGTTAAATTCTTTTTATAGAATTTAGATTTAGGCTCTCATTGGAACAGCCTTCAGGTCATAAAAGAAGAGATTTAAACATTTTCTTCTCGGCATAAAGGAGGTAAGAAATAATAGAGAAAACTTAGATCATATCTTTAACTTGGCCCGTAATTTGCGGTCAGCGGCGAAGCAAAGGCATTCGCCGCTGGCCCCAATAAGCTTCCTACAAAGATCTCATGATCTCTGTGGTGAGAAGTTTGGCTTTTCTGATGTTCAGTTGAAATTGGCGCAAGTTAATGGGGAATCCCTAACGCGAGCTGCTGTGATGTCAACGAGCTGTTTAAGCAGCCAATCACAATGCAGAATTATCACAGACTGAGAACCAGGAAGTGAGTAAGCTCCTTTGATTCTAACTTTTTAAAAATGTTATAGAGAAAAACAAAGATTGGGACTGTCACATGGGGAAGAGATAAACCTGAAACAAAGTTGAACAAACTTTAAAAAAAAAAAAATCCGCTTAAAAATTTTAATTTTTATTAAAATTGATAAATTTGACACTTCACAAAATTAAAATGAATTTTTTAGGACCATAACATTTGTTTAGCAGGCAACATGCTGATAAAACCCCAGTTACACCTTATCCAAAAGGGTCTAACTTTTAATGAGGTATTTAACAGCGATATTGCTGCGGAAGAGCCAAAGTTTTCTTCCATTTCCCTGATTTCACAGATTACACTGATTGTCAGGGGTGGGGGGCGGCGAGTTCACAGCACAGCCAATGTCAGAGTAGTGAATGACTGACTGCAACTTCAGGATTTTAGCGTTAGGATGCGCATGCGTTACATCCTGAAGTTGTGGTCAGTTTCATCAAAGGTATAATAACGGCGAACCCCTCTTATCTGCCTGACTATGTTCTTCACCCACGCACCACTCCTGAGGGAATTCATTGTGCACCTTTTATCAGAGAGCTTAAACTAATTTTATATATGTATATTATTTTTTCCAATTTAATTAATTAAATAGATTTGAACCCATCTCTAGCCCAAAATGCTTTGCACTATTGCTACAGACTGGCTACTTTGGCTAGTGGAACTGTTTTGGTAAAGTTCAGATGATCTGAAAGGGAAGACTGAAGTAAATCCTAGTCCACTTCACTAAAAGCAAAAACATCTTCAGACAAGGTAGCCCAGCTACTTGGCTCTCATGACCATTTGCAATAAAAGGTCCTGATTTTGGAGCATGCAACACTACTATACTAGGGTGTGCAACTGTGCCAACAGATTCACTATCAATATATAGAAACATACTCCTGCAAATGCACTATCAGTCAAATGGACAGCTATAGCAGTGTCAAATTCTGAAAAAATAAAAAGTGGAATTGCCAGCGATTGTCACCTTAGTAGCTTCTACCATTTTGTAGAATATCATTTCGCTATACAGGCTGTACTAGAAATTAGATTTGTTCCATGTACATCCTTTGGGAGTGGCGGGAGAAGAGGCAATGTAGATGGATGTGAAGTGGATCAGACTTGCATCCTTTCACTGAAGGTTGTCAGTGCCACTCTGAAGGTTTGCAAGCAAGCAGAAAGCACCTTCCCACTGATCTTAAATATTTCTGATTAATAATCAGTACTATGTAGTGGCTGCTACGGATCACATTCTATTTCAGATTTAGTTTTTCTGTCTTAAAATATGGGCCCAAAATGTGATGCTTGAACGCCAGCCGTTGAGGCCGGATTTGTAGAAAAAATGGTGGCTGCCTCACTTCTGGTGGGGGACATGGTGGCCACCATTCTGGTAAGAGCCACAGCACTGCCGTTGACAGCGCTGGCCTTTCAAATTTAAATAAGCAGATTGTGACATCAATCGGTGTGCAACGCCTGATTTGGCACCATGACTGCTAATTTGGATGCTCTCGCTCTCAATTATGCTGTGTGAGAGGGGGGGGGGGAGACGGAGGGGGAGAGACTGGTAGAGAGAGAGAGACTGGGGAGAGAGAGAGAGACTGGGGGGAGAGAGAGAGAGAGAGACTGGGGAGAGAGAGAGAGAGAGACTGGGGAGAGAGAGAGACTGGGGGGAGAGAGAGAGAGAGAGACTGGGGAGAGAGAGAGAGACTGGGGAGAGAGAGACTGGGGAGAGAGAGAGAGAGAGAGAGACTGGGGAGAGAGAGAGAGAGACTGGGGGGAGAGAGAGAGAGAGAGACTGGGGGGAGAGAGAGAGAGAGACTGGGGAGGAGAGAGAGAGAGAGAGACTGGGGGGAGAGAGAGAGAGAGAGACTGGGGAGAGAGAGAGAGAGAGAGACTGGGGAGAGAGAGAGACTGGGGAGAGAGAGAGAGAGAGAGAGAGACTGGGGAGAGAGAGAGAGAGAGAGAGAGAGACTAGGCAGATACTAGCCGAACTAGGCAGATACCCACTGATAATAAACATCCAAAAACGAGCACTAAACTTCCTAAATCACCTCAAATCTAGCTCCCCAGACACCCTTCATTTCAAAGCCTTTCAGACCCAAGAGCTAAACCAGAAAAGAGTCCCCTGAGTCAGCTGCTACTGAAACTAAGTACTCAGCCGGACCCTGACCAGCCCCAGACCAACACAGCTGTCCAAACACCAATCCGAGTGAACCAAATCATTAAACAATGCAAAGAAACCTACCTGGAACATTGGAACAAAATACCGAAAGCCAAAGCAGATTAGAATGTTACCGGGCCCTAAAAAGAGAATATAAACTGGCAGACTACCTCACGACCATCAGAGACACAAAACAGAGACAGACCCTCACCAGGTACAGACTAAGCGACCACCAACTGGAAATTGAAAAAGGCAGATACAAGAAATCCTGGCAGCCTAGAGAGAATAGAATATGCGATCAATGTCTGGCCGGCGAGGTTGAAACAGAAATGCATTTCCTCCTAAAATGCGAAAAATTCAACACATCAAGAAACATATTATTCAACAAGCTAAGCCAAACAACCCCAGATTTCAAGGAATTGGATGACCTGTCAAAATTGAGATTAGTCCTGGGAGAAGGAGACAGACCATACCTTGGGGCCAAATATGTAACAACATGTCACAACCTGAGGACTGTTTAAAATTAAGACTGTTTAAAATTAATATTGAACGTACCAAATGAAGTACAAAGACTGTTTAAAATTAATATTGTTTAAAAGTAATATTGTATGTACCCAACAAATGTCAAACCGATTGACACCTACAGAATG
>NC_140991.1:152995559-153217301 GCF_052327205.1 Somniosus microcephalus | reverse complement strand
TCAAAGTCTCAGAATAAGGGGTCGGCCATTTATGACTGAGATGAGGAGAAATTTCTTCACACAGAGGGTGGTGAATCTTTGGAATTCTCTGCCCCAGAGGGCTGTGGAGGCTCAGCCGTTGAGTATTTTCAAGACATAGATCGATAGATTTTTGGATATTAAGGGAATCAAGGGATATGGGGATAGTGCAGGAAAGTGGAGTTGAGGTAGAAGATCAGCTATGATCTTATTGAATGGTGGAGCAGGCTTGAGGGGCCAAATGGCCTACTCCTGCTCCTATTATATTCTTAAGAGGGGAGAGGAGGGAATGACAGGGGAGGGGGAGAGGAGGACAGGAGAACAGGGGAGGGTAGGACTGGGCAGGGGAGGAGAGGGAAGGGGAGGACAGGGCAGTGGAAGGGAGGGGAGTGGGGGGAGGAGAAGGGAGGGGAGGACAGGAGGCATCAGTGCCTGTGCTCCGCTTTAGTTCGTGAAAAAAATCAGCGTGGGCATAAAGCAGGGAAAGTTCCACCCAAAATATCTAACAAAACACAGAGTTATTAACAATCTGGAAAATGAAAGGAGTGAGATTTATGATTGTTATGTATTGTGTGTTCTCCTCCCACCTGTGGTGGCGCTGTCACAGGAGATAAATGTTTGGGTGTTCTCGGTTAAGTTTAGATCTCTTTGTTCGGAACTTTCCAGAACTTCCTTTCCTTCCAATAAAGCACTTCATGTTTGAAACTCTGAGTTCTGAGTCCTAAATTGTGACTAGTTAGAAAGGTACCGACACAACAAGTGGCGACGAGGATGGGATGAATCTGTGTTGTGGGAACTTTCTTGTTTTCGACTACAAAACACTCGGAACAGAGATTGCAGCATCACATTAATGTTACGGCAGTGAGTAAACAGAAATTTTAATTTGAAACGTGAGATGGCTACTATATTAGGAAACATCGGTGATTTTGATGAAAATGTGGAGCAATGGAGCGCATATACGGAACGTTTTGACTATTTTGTATTGGCGAATGCGGTGGCAAATGAAAAGGTCGTGCCTACTTTTTTGAGTGTAATCGGGCCGAAGACATTCAATTTACTTCGCAGCCTCGTGCAACCAGATAAGCCAGAAACTCAAAAGGTTAGTATGCAGGTGCAGCAAGTGATTAAGAAGGCCAATGGAATGTTGGCTTTCATTGCTAGGGGGATAGAATATAAAAATAGGGAGGTATTGCTTCAATTGTACAAGGTATTGGTGAGACCGCACCTGGAATACTGCATACAGTTTTGGTGTCCATACTTAAGAAAAGACATACTTGCTCTCGAGTCAGTACAAAGAAGGTTCACTCGGTTAATCCCGGGGATGGACATATGAGGAGAGGTTGAGTAGATTGGGACTCTACTCATTGGAGTTCAGAAGAATGAGAGGTGATCTTATTGAAACATATAAGATTGTGAAGGGGTTGGATCGGGTGGATGCGGGGAGGATGTTCCCGATGATGGGTGAAACTAGAACTAGGGGGCAT
Source organism: Somniosus microcephalus (assembly GCF_052327205.1). NCBI lineage: Eukaryota > Metazoa > Chordata > Chondrichthyes > Squaliformes > Somniosidae > Somniosus > Somniosus microcephalus. Next base: position 153,215,799 of record NC_140991.1, on the reverse strand, counting down.
AGTCTTAGAATAAGGGGCTGCTCTTTCAAAACTGAGATGAGGAGGAACTACTTCACTCAGAGGGTGGTAGGTCCATGGAATATGCTGCCCCAAAAAGCTGTGGAAGCTACATCATTACATAAATTTTAAACAGAAATAGACAGTTTCCTAGAAGTAAAGGGAATTAAGGGTTACGGGGAGCGGGCAGGAATTTGGACATGAGTCTAGGTTCGGATCGGACATGGCCCTGTGGGTAGCGGAGCAGGCCCAGGGGCCGTGTAGCCTGATCCTGCTGCTATTTCGTGTGTCTAATTCTGTTAGATTCAGGAGATGGTTCTGTGATAGTAGATTGGCGGTTAGGATCAGATCAGCCATGATCTTATTGAATGGCGGAGCAGGCTCGAGGGGCCGATTGGCCTACTCCTGCTCCTATTTCTTATGTTCTTATGTTCTTATGAACTAAAACATATAAGCAACTAGTGGAAATTCTTGGAGCACATTTTTCACCAAAACCTCTGGTTATTGCTGAGAGATTTAGATTTCACAAACGGAATCAAGAGGAGGAATCAGTGACGATGTTTATTGCTGCTTTAAAAAGGTTATCAGAACACTGCGAGCTCAAGGAGGTGCTGAAGGACACCATTAGAGACAGACTCGTGTGTGGTCTGCAAAATGCAGCCACACAGAAGCGCCTTCTTACTGAGGACAACCTTACTCTTGAAAAGGCCATTGAAGTTAGTGTCTCCATGGAGATGGCGGAAAAGGAGGCTCACCAGTTGAGTTCAACAGGGAGAGTTCACAAGGTGTTGTCTGAGCCTAAAGGTGCGCGGAACGGCACATGTTACCGTTGTGGGAAAACAGGCCATCACGCTAATGACTGCTGGTGTACGGAGCTGGAATGCCGAAATTGTGGCAAAAAGGATCACATTAAACGCACCTGTAGAGGTAAAAAAAGAACAGACAGAGCTGGGAAGCATGGAAGCAAAATGTCTGTATTTGGACAAGAGAGGAAAAAGAGTGTTCATTCAGTGCAGTATGATGGAACAAGCAAAACAGAGGGGAGCGACACCTCTGAGGAGGAAGAGGTGCACATACTGACGGTTGCAGGTGATTGAAATGGCTACTGGGTGTCACCACTGGTGGAGGGACAATCAGTGCGGATGGAGGTGGACACAGGCGCGGCTGTGTCCCTTGTTTCAGACACTGTCTACAACAAAATGCTAAAGCATCTTACCCTTCAGCCAACAAACATTGTGCTAAAGACGTATACCGGCGAACCTGTGGCCATGAGAGGCGCCATTGAGGTGACAGTTAAATTGAACGGACAGACTGCAAAACTGCCACTATATGTGGTAAAGGGAAATTACCCATCGCTACTGGGACGTGCGTGGCTAGAGAAAATCACGCTGGACTGGCCTGCAGTCCGCATGATGTCAAAAGGGGAGTCAGGTCTGACTGCAGTGTTAAGCAAACATGCAGAACTCTTCAATGGGGAACTTGGGAGCATGAAAAAGATCAGCGTGAGACTGGACATTAAACCCGACAGCAAGCCGAAGTTTCACAAAGCCCGACCTGTACCCTATGCAATTAGACCAAAAGTTGAGGCTAACTTGGAGGCCTTATTTGAGAATGGAGTCCTGGAGCCTGTGAGCGTGAGCAAATGGGCCACACCCATTGTTCCTGTCCTGCAAAAGGATGGATCTGTTCGAATCTGTGGGGATTTTAAAGTGACTATTAACCCGGTGCTGTCTGCGGAACAGTACCCTCTTCCCCTCATTGATGATCTTTTTACGGGCCTGGCCGGAGGGCAAAAGTTCAGCAAAATAGACTTATGCCAGGCTTATCTACAAATGCATGTCGATGACCAATCAAAGGAGCTGCTGACAATTGTGACACACAAGTGGCTATACAGGTACTGCCGCCTTCCGTTTGGAATTACGTCGGCCCCTGCCCTATTCCAAAGGGCAATGGATCAGATTTTGAGTGGACTGCCAGGAGTCCAGTGCTACCTGGACGACATCCTTGTCACTGGAACAAATGAGGAGGATCATCTTCTGAACTTGGATGCAACACTACAACGACTGAAAGAGTACGGACTCAGAGTTCGTAAAGACAAATGTGAATTCTTTCAGTCTTCAGTTGAGTACCTGGGCATGTGATTGACGCTACTGGCCTGCATAAGGCGCCGTCAAAGGTCAAGGCGATCATGGAGGCCCCAGCACCCCAGAATGTGAGCCGGTTACGTTCATTTCTGGGGCTACTTAACTACTATGGGAAGTTTATTCCAGACTTAGCAACTGATGTAACGGCTTCAGCAATGTTGCTATGTCAAGGCAAAACATGGAAATGGACTGAACTGTGCAACGAAGCTTTCGCCCAAGCAAAGAAAGCATTGCTGAAATCGGAGGTCCTGATACACTTCACCCCAAAGCTACCCGTGCAGCTAGCATGTGATGCATCACCATATGGTGTGGGAGCAGTCATATCCCACATCATGCCTTCGGGTGAAGAGAAACCTATCGCCTTCGCATCACGCACCTTGAACAAGGCCGAGAGTAACTATGCGCAGATCGAGCGCGAGGCCTTGGGAATCGTTTTTGGAATTCGAAGATTTCATCAGTACCTGTTTGGGAGAAGGTTCACACTCCTCACGGACCACCGTCCATTGACTTCAATCTTTGGGCCTCACACCGGAATTCCGCCTCTCGCTGCAAGCAGGATGCAAAGGTGGGCTTTACTGTTGTCAGGACACACATACGACATCAAATATCGCAAATCAGACTTGCACGGCAACGCAGACGGTCTCTCGAGGCTACCCTTGCATGTTGCTCCCCCAGAGCCTCATCAGATAGACATCTTCTACTTTAGACAAGTGGAGGGAGCACTTGTCGCTGCAGTTCAGGTGCGAAGGTACACCCGCAACGATCCAGTCCTGTCTGAGGTAATGGACGATGTCATTCGAGGGAGAGCTATAGGAGATTCTCCTAGTTTGAAACCTTACGTTTCAAAAAGAAATGAGCTCCCCGTCCAGGCAGGTTGTCTTCTTTGGGGACGCCATGTCATCATTCCGCCACCTCTGAGGGAACCTATACTGCAACAACTTCATACAGGCCACAGTGGGATGGTTCGGATGAAGGAAATGGCAAGAAGCTACTTCTGGTGGCCAGGTCTCGATGGGAATATTGAGGAGAAAGCCAAAACATGTTCCCCATGTCAAAGGTTCTGGAATGTTCCACAGCTGGCAACCCTACACCCCTGGGATTGGCCTGCAGAAGTGTGGCAGCGAGTACATGTGGACTTCGCCGGTCCTTTTGAAGAGAAGATGTTTATGGTGGTTGTAGATGCTCGTAGCAAGTGGCCGGAGGTCGTTGTGATGAGGTCTACCACGGCAGAGAAAACAATTGAGAAACTTGGTGAGATGTTCAGCCGTTATGGCTCACCAGAACAACTCGTAAGTGACAACGGTCCACAATTTGTATCACAGGAGTTTGCAACCTTCCTGCATGTGAATGGTGTCCAACACATCAGGTCTGCGCCCTATCATCCCTCTACTAACGGCCAGGCAGAAAGGTTTGTGCAAACTTTGAAGCACGCCTTGAAGGCATCGCAAGGTCAGGGCTCAATCCACCAACGTCTGAACAGCTTCCTGTTGTCCTACAGGAACGAGCCACATGCCACAACCAAAACTTCCCCCGCTTCGCTCATGATGAAGAGGCAGTTGCGGACACGTTTTGACTTACTCAAACCTCCAAGGGCAGAGCAGGTTGTTCATCGTCAACAACAAGCTCAAGTTGAAAAGAGAGAGAAAAGAGCCAAGGAGAGACGGTTTCATCCGGGACAGCACATCCTAGCTCAAAACTACAACACTGGACTGAAATGGGTTCCTGCTACGGTGATCGCGCAGACGGGCCCTGTGTCTTACACGGTTGAGACTGCTGAGGACGTCGTCTGGAGAAGACACACACATCAACTGTTGCTAGGAGCAGAGACAGCCACAGAGGCTCCAACGGCTGGTTGGCCTGAACTGTTTCCCGATGATACCGCAAACCAGCATCCCTTGCCACAGTGCTCTTTTCCATCACAGGAAGTCAAAGAGACTGTTCCACCTGTGCAAACTCCTGACTTTCAACTGACACAGGCACCTTCTCCATCTAGGCCTGTGTCAATGCCTACTGCTGTGGAAGCCAGCGATGACCGCCGGTATCCTGTCAGAGAGCGGCGGCCTCCAAGACGCTTGGATCTGTAGACTTAGCGACTTACCCACAAGACTGGGGCAGAATAAACCCCTGGGTAAAGTCAGGGTTTGAGGCAGTCTACCTCTACCCTTGGTTAGTTGAGTGCATTAAAAGTAACTTACCTGTTGAGGAATAATGTGGACCTTCCATTTAAGAGGGGAGGAAATGTTATGTATTGTGTGTTCTATTGTGTGTTCTCCTCCCACCTGTGGTGGCGCTGTCACAGGAGATAAATGGTTGGGTGTTCTCGGTTAAGTTTAGCTCTCTTTGTTCGGAACTTTCCAGAACTTCCTTTCCTTCCAATAAAGCACTTCATGTTTGAATCTCTGAGTTCTGAGTCCTAAATTGTGTCTAGGTAGAAAGGTACCGACACAACAATGATCTCAAAGAGTGAACTAGATTGCAAAAACATTTTAAGTAAATAGAACTTCTTTATTTTTGATAAGCAAATGTCACATTGTAAACCAAAGGGACCCGTGAGCAGTGACAGGGCCCAGTCTGAGAGGGACAGTCACTTACTTTGGTTTAAACATTAGCCCTAATTTGATGCATATAATGTTTAAGCAACATTCCCTATATTTACTTGGCTTTGGGTTTCACAGAGGAGGAAATTAGAATGCCAAAAAACGGTTGGTTTGGGGTCGGGTGGGAAGTTGAAGTGTCAAATATCTGAATGCTGACCCCAACCCGCCCACTTCGGTTTTAACGGGGGCGGGCAGCCAACCCGCTCCCAGGAGGCGGTTCGTCCATTCAAATAATCTAATGAGGCTGTGTGCTTCATTTTGAAAGCACCATTTTAAATTTAACTCTGGTTCGCTGGGTTTCCCAGGCTTCTGGGAACCCAACACCTAAAGGGAGGCAAGAAATGCTGGATGCAGGAGGTAAGTGTAATGTATGTACCTTTAAAGGGGGGAACTACTTTCTACAGCTCATGTATACTGTAGTACCGGCAGTGACCACACCTGTATATAACGCTGAGTAGTAATCTGTTGTTTCAGTTGCAGTTTGAACCACGTTGAGTAAACACCTGTTGTACCATTCTCTGCAGTCCTTTTCTTATTATTACACGGACGTAACAGTGGCGACGAGCAAGTTCGAACCTACCTGCAACTCTGCATCACCTCCCAGGGATTCGCTCCTGGAGAACAGTGGAAGAAGGTCGAGTCCAGAAGCACGGGCGTCGACCATGGGCAACCGCCCAGTCATCCAGCGGAGATTTGAGCATCGCAGGGGAGGCTGTCGAGAGCCAGGCTTGGATATCCAGTCATGGTGGTCCAGCGAAACGGGCTGGCAACAGGTACTGCGCAGACCCTTCCCGGACAGCGACGGGCTAGAGCCCGACCGAGCGGCACAGAAAAAGGCAGAGCAGTGTCGATGGGGGACAGAGAGAGGGCAGAGCGCACAGGGCGCAGCCAGTGTTCAGGACCGAGCGGCGTCAACGGGGGAGAGAGGCGAGAGAGAGCAGAGCGCAGCCGGTGGTCAAGGGCCGAGCAGCGTCAACAGGGGAGAGAGGCGCGCAGGAAAACGCGAGGCACTGCCATTGCCACGAGGACCGCAGAGAGTGGCGTTGGCAGCAGTGCAGGAGCAGCGCACGAAACCCATAGGGCGTCGCCATTTGCCACGAGGACCGCCGAGAGCGGCGTTGGCAGCAGTGCGAGAGACGCCATTTTAAGCCGCAGCGGGGAAGAAAGGAAAGCGCGGGAGATGCCATTTTAAGCCAGTCTAACCACACCCAAAAATGCCGAAGAGTGGCAGTATCACAGCGTTCGACAATGAAGTCGAAGATTGGATGACAAATGTCGAACGCATAGAAGTATACTGCAAGGCGAATGAAGTGCCAGATGACAAGAAAGCGCTGGTATTGTTGAATTCAATGGGTGCAAAAATGTATGGCTTACTATGAAACCTAGTAACCTCAGAGAAGCCAGCAGAAAAGGATTTTGAAAACATAGTGTCAATCCTACAGGACCACTTAAACCCCACACCGCCGCTGACAGCAGAAAGATTTAAGTTTCACAAAAGGAACCAGCATAAAGATGAAAGTAATGCCGAGTATTTCACGGAACTGTGCAAGCTATCAAAACACTGCCAGTTTGGAACAGGACTAGCAGATACTTTAAGGGACAAGTTTGTGTGTGGGCTTCAAAGTGAAGGAACCCAGAAACGGCTTCTGTCAGAAAAGGATCTTACACTGGACAAGGCTTTCAGCATGGCAGTATCACACAAAGCAGCAGCACGGGGCGCTGCAGAGATACAACGGAGACCGCAAGAATATGGCACAAATGAAATGTCATACGGAACAGTGAAGTGCTATCGCTGCGGCAGAACAACACACGACCATAATGATTGCTGGTTCAAGGACAAAGTGTGCAGACAGTGTGGAAAAGTAGGACACATAGCAAGAGTCTGCAGGTTGGGAAAGAAAACCAGCAGCAAGAAAACTCCACAGGAGAAGTACAAGAAGGTACATAAGGTGACGGAGAGTAGTTCAGATGAAAAGAAGAGTGATACAGACTCCGGAAGCAAGGAGCTGGGTTGTCTGAAACTACATAATGTGATCAAAATGGAGGATCACCAAACTATCTGGGTCACGCTCAAGATAGCACGAGTCCAAGTGAAAATGGAATTGGACACAGGATCAGCCCTAACAGTCATAAACCGAAGGGACTACAAGTGGCTATTCTCACATATACCCTTGAGAGATACAGCGATTGTCTTGAAGACGTACACGGGGCAAAAAGTCTACCCCAAAGGAAAAATAAGGGTGAACGTTATATATAACGGCAAGGAAACACCAAAAATGGACCTATATGTATTGCCAGATGGAGGACCACCACTACTAGGACGTGAATGGATCCGGAAGATACAGCTAGATTGGCATTCCATGTAAGCACTGACTGTAGATGCCAAAAAGGATGACGACGTCACACCTGGACGACTGTCAAAAATGCTAACTGACACGCAAGAAGTGTTCCAGCAAGGACTCGGAACACTAAAAGGCATAACAGCGACGATCAAAATAGAGGAAAATGCAAGCCCAAAGTTTTTTAAGGCCAGACCGGTACCTTATGCGATCCGCCCAGCCGTCGAAGCAGAGCTGGAAGGTTTGGAACGTTCAGGAGTACTGTCCAAAGTGGACTGGAGCGAGTGGGCTACACCCATCGTTCCTGTAATGAAGAGGTCATTGAGTAATACGCCTGGGGAACCAAAGAAGGTTCGCATCTGTGGGGACTTTAAGGTGACAGTGAACCCAATCCTTCACACTGTACAATATCTGCTTCCGCGGATTGAAGATATTTTTGCCTCGCTATCTGGAGGGAAACGCTTCACTAAGATTGATCTGGCCCAGGCATACCTGCAAATGGAGGTAGAAGAAGCCTCGAAACAGTACCTCACGATCAACACTCATAAAGGTCTCTACCAATACAACTGGCTGGTGTTCGGGGTAGCATCAGCTCCGGCTATTTGGCAAAGGGCAATGGAACAAGTCCTGCAAGGGATTCCAGGGACCCAGTGTTATTTGGACGACATCCTGGTCACGGGCGAAAATGACAGTGATCACCTCGCCAACCTGGAGCAGGTGCTCACTAGATTGAAGGAATATGGGCTCCGAGCTAATCGCCACAAATGCGAGTTTTTCCAGAAGCAGATCTCGTATTGTGGCCATGTTATTGATAAAGAGGGGTTACATAAGTCCCCTGAAAAGATTGAGGCAGTAGTCAAGGCTCCAGCACCAGAAAATGTGTCACAACTGAGGTTGTTCCTTGGGCTGGTGAACTACTACCATAAGTTCTTGCCAAAATTGTCTACCGTACTACACCCACTGAACACCCTACTGCAAACGGGGGTACCATGGAAGTGGAGTGACGAATGTAAACGAGCTTTCCAGAAGAGCAAAGCATTGATCACATCAAAAGAGGTGTTGGCTCATTTCAACCCAGCACTACCAATTCGGTTGGCGTGTGATGCATCACCCTATGGCATTGGAGCGGTGCTGTCGCACAAATTCCCGGACGGCTCGGAGAGGCCAGTAACTTTTGCGTCTCGGTCACTAACCTCAGCTGAGCGTAACTACGCCCAGATTGACAGGGAGGCCCTCAGCCTAGTGTGGGGAGTGAAAAAGTTCAATCACTATCTGCACGGGCAGAAGTTCACCTTGCTGACTGACCACCAACCACTTGTCTCCATCTTTAATCCAAAGAAGGGCGTTCCGGTGATGACTGCGCAACGGCTACAAAGATGGTCCCTTTTTCTAGGGGCGCACCAATATGAAATCGAGTATAAGGGCACGAAACAGCATGGAAACGCTGATGGGCTATCACGCCTCCCACTGCCTACTGCGGAGGAAGCACCAGCAGTGGATCCTGTCAAAATATTTCATTCGACTATAATTGAATGCTTGCCAGTAACTAACACTGGTATAGAGAAGGAGAACCGAAATGACCCGACACTGTCTCGGGTATATGATTTGACGGTGAAGGGATGGCCAGCACATGGCGACTCAATCTTGCCAGCATTCTCATCCAGAAGAGAACAGCTGTCAGTATGCCAGGGGACCTTGATGTGTGGATCCCGAGTGGTAATTCCACCCAAGTTAAGGGAGAGAGTGCTCAATGAGCTTCACGAAGGTCATCTGGGAGGGGTGAAAATGAAAAGCCTTGCTAGGGCTTGTGTGGTGGCCGGGGATCGATCAGCAAATCGAGGACCTGACAAAGAGCTGCTCAGGATGCCAGAAGGTCCAAAATGCACCACCACATGCCCCTCTACACCCATGGGAGTGGCCCTCATCTCCATGGCAACGGGTGCATATTGATTTTGCTGGTCCATTCATGGACTCAATGTTTTTAATAGCAGTGGATGCGCACTCGAAATGGCCTGAGGTGATCAAAATGTCCTCCACCACCACGGAGAAAACTATTGCAGTCCTACGGACCATTTTTGCCAGGAACGGCTTGCCAGAGCAGATTTGCTCTGATAACGGACCACAGTTTGTGTCCGAAGAGTTTCCGAAATTTATGAGAAGGAATGGGGTAAGGCATTACACATCCGCCCCGTATCATCCAGCCACAAATGGATTGGCTGAGATGTTCGTACAAACCTTTAAAAAGGCAGTAAGGGCCATGTGCGATGACGACATTCCACTGCAGCATAAGGTGGACAATTTCCTGTTAGCCTACAGAAATGCGACACATGCAGTCACCAACCAGGCCCCGGCCATGATGTTCTTTAACCAAAGGTTGAGATCTCGTCTGGATTTGCTCAGACCAAATGTATGAAGAGATGTTGAGAGTAAGCAATTCCAGCACATCAAGGAGAAGCCGACAAGGAGCTTCAATGTAGGGCAACCAGTCTTGGCCCGCGACTACCGAACAGAGAATTGGCAACCAGGAACGATATGCACACGGCAGGGGCCACTAATGTACACAGTGGACGTTGGGGAGAGCATCGTGAGACGCCATGCTAACCAGATCCTAGAGTCACAGGAACGAGTCAACCCCATGTCTCGCCCATACGTACCTGGTGATGAACCCGACATACATGTAGCATCTACCCCACAAACAGTAGCATCGGAAGCTGATGAACCAACCGATGACAGGGGGCCAGAATCGCCTCCGCACCAAGAGCAAGACACTCGGGAAAGGCACTATCCAGAAAGGATCAGGAAGCCTCCCCAAAGACTGAATTTATAAATAGACTATTTTCAGCTAATGTTGCATGTTAAAAGTGTTAATTGTAATTAGTTTGATATTTAATTGTTAAATGAGTGTTATGGTACTGTTAATCTAAAAGGGGAGGGATTGTAATGTATGTACCTTTTAAGGGGGGAACTACTTTCTACAGCTCATGTATACTGTAGTACCGGCAGTGACCACACCTGTATATAACACTGAGTAGGGAAGTAATCTGTTGTTTCAGTTGCAGTTGAACCACGTTGAGTAAACACCTGTTGTACCGTTCTCTGCAGTCCTTTTCTTATTATTACACGGGCGTAACAGTAAGTGACTTCCCACTTCCCTCCTGGATCCAGCGTCCCTGCCTCGCCAAACCCAGCGATTGGACAACCCCCTGACCCTTCCGAACTCCCTGCCTCTGGCTTTATGATCGCCCCCCCCCAGCCTCCAATCCCTCCTCTGGCCTCCGATCCTCGGCCCCCGACTCCGATCACCAGCCCCCGACTCCGATCACCAGCCCCCTCTGATCCCAGCCTTCCTAATACCCCTGATCTCCAGCCTCTTCCGATCCCAGCCTTCCTAACCCCCCCTCCGGCCACAGATCCCTCCCTCCTCTCTGCTATCCGCCCAACAGTCAGCCAGCCTCTCAATTTGGCTGGCTGTGGGCAGGAAGCAGAGAAACAAAATGTTAATCGGGTCCTACTGTTAAATTCATATTCTAGGCCCCCACCCCCAGCTCCCTACCCACCTCCAAGTTAAAATTGCGGCCACAATGTGGTGGTGAATTTCCTCGGGGCTTCTCTCACTCTGCCTCAGAAAAGTCGTCGGAAACCCTGTTCCTCCTAAGTTACGGCAATGGAGTTAGAGAATTCACCAGGAAATTCCCCACCCCACCCCTGCCGTGAGTATAACTGTCACTCTTCATATTTCCCACTGATGACAGCTCTGATTAATTGTACTCTAAGCAATGGGATTGTTGTCATAGTGACTACTGTATTAGAAACAGCAATGTTTTCTGGAGAAAAACATTGGAAAACAATTCAATTAAAATGTTTTAAAAACATAAAATAACTCACTTTAAATAAGTGAAACTTGATCTGTGAGAAGAGATTGTGCTCTCAGCATCCCCAGTGAAAGTAAAGTGGCACCGACAAACTTCCAGACCTGTTGTACTCCCACTGCTAAGTGCAAGCCACAACTCAGGTACCACATGCAAGTTCAAGTTATATTTATGTGTGTATATAGGGCATTTTATTTTGGCAATTTTGTATCAATGTATCTGTCAAGTGCTACACACATCAAGGAGTGTTCCAGATCTTCACTCCATATACAGTGTGGAATCCACCATGTCCATTCTGAAAATACTGATCTGGAGCCAAAGACCACAAGCAGCTGAAGCAGACTGAAAAACTCCCAACATCTGATATACTAGAATTTGTTTTATGTTGTTAACACATTCTGCTAATGAACTTCAAACAGTGAGTGAATGTGTTGTGTCAACTTATGGTGTCATGTTTCGAGATGTTTTGACCATTTTTGGAAATGAATTATATTGAAGGATTAAAGCCCAGCTTGCAGGTAAGGCTAAAAAAAAGTTATATAATCAAGCTAGGTGAGCCAAAACCATTGTTCCAATGAGAGATACTTGCATTTATATAGCACCTTTCACGAGTTCAGGATGTCCCAAAGCGCTTTACAGCCAATGAAGTACTTTTGAAGTGCAGTTACTGTTTTAACGTAGGAAAGTATGGCCGTGATCTTTATAGAGGAGGCGGGTTGAGGGCGGGCCCGCTGCTCGGCAGCTTTCAGACCTGCTCCCAGATGCCGCCTCCCAGCAGTTACTATTTTTGCTTGATTGGCCTCGTTACAGCCGACGTGCGGGTCCCTCCAGGCAATTGGTTGCAGAGCGTCAGATTCTCGCCTCTGATGCCGCGTGCTTTCAGGTAAAAATTTAAAGGGGCCATGTCCCCTTTGCAAAAGCATTAGGTTTTTCCTCTTAAAGGTGCTGGTTGCTGCAGGAATGGCAGCCCCAAAAGCTAAGACTGCACCCAGGTTCAATGAGGGCTCCCTCCATGCTCTTGTGGCTGGAGAGAGGACGCCAGGAGGTCCTCTTCCCTGGAAATGGAAGGAGGAGGCCTCCTCAGCAAACCAAGGCAGCTTGGCTGCAAATTGCTGAGGAGGTGAGCTCGAGGTCTGTGTGGGTTCAGTGTCAAAAAAGGTTTAATGATCTGCTGAGATCACCTAAAGTGTGGCCTCTGTGTTCTGGGAAATGGAAGTTCAAGAGTGAGGGCTCAGGGCAAATTCCATGTAGAATGTTGGTGGAGACACTGTGAGCGCAAACCACCATTTATTGCACAGATGATGCCTGGAGTTTTGAGAATGTCGGACTTATATTCATCTCCATGTGCCAGCCACCTGTGGTTGAAGCGTAACCTTACGCAAATCTGGTATGGATGAGTGCATCCCTTGCCTGACGGCCATCAATGTGATCGCCTGCTGCTGGATTGGTCACATGCGGACCCGCAAGGCGTCACTCCTTGTCCTCCTCCTCCTCCTCATCCTCCTCCGAGGAGGCTGTGTGCTGAGCCACTTGTTCATCCAATAGCACTAAGCTGCACTGCAGTGCGATGTTGAGCAGGGCACAGCAGACCACGACGATTCTGGACCCCCTGGCTGGTGCATACTGCAAGGCTCCTCCAGATCTGTATAGGCATCGGAAGCTCATTTTGAGCAAGCCAATGGTTTGCTCGATGATGCTTCTGGTGGATATGTGACTCACACTGCACCGCTCCTCAACATCGTTTGATGGCCTCCTCATCGGTGTCATAAGCCACTTTTTTAGGGCATAGCCCTTGTCGCCAAGAAGCCATCCGGAGAATTAGGTTGGCGGATGGAAGAGCTGAGGCACAGTAGACTGGCGCAGGATGAAGGAGTCATGGCAACTGCCACGGTACCTTGTGTAAACATGCATGATGATCTTCCTGATGTTACACACCAGCTGGACGTTCAAGGAGTGGAATCCCTTACGGTTGACAAATATAACTGGGTTGTGATAGGGGGCCCTAATGGCTACATGTGTGCAGTCTATGACGCCCTGTACCATTGGCAAGCCTGCCATATTGGCAAACCTACCATATTGGCAAAACCAACCGCGCACGCTGTCACACTTGGGCCATCCCTGGAGAAGTGGATGTAATTGTGCGCCTTTGCAAAGAGGGCATCGGTGACCTGTGTGATGCAGGTGTGTGCAGCTGATTGGGAGATGCCGCTGATGTCTGCAGCTGATCCCTGGAAGGAGCCCGAAGCAAAGAAGTTGAGTGCGGTGGTGACTTTGACAGCCACTGGTAAGGAGTGTCCACACACTCCTCTGGGCTCCAGGTATTGGTGCAGCATTGCGCAGATGTCAGCGACTACGTCTCCCGAAAGTCTCAGCCTCCTTTGGCACTGCTGCTCAGTCATGTTGAGGAAGCTGATCCTCTGCCTGTAAACCCTGTGTTGAGGGTATCTCCTGCAGCGAGGTGCAGCCCTGCACTGAGGCCCTCCACCCTGTGCATCATCAGGTGGGTGAGGAGGAGGTTGGCGCTCCTGGTGCTGCTGTTGTGGCTGGTTGTGGCGCTGCCATGGCTGTTCTTCCTCCGAATCTGACGACCAGGATGAGAGAATATAAATGGTTCCCATCCCATCGCTAAAGATTTCAGTTGAGGCAAGAAGCTTGCAAGCGCACAGTCATAGTGGCCTGAAATGATTCCAATCAGGTCACACTGCCGATGGGTGTCAGCTTGAACAGGCACACGGTCAGTAGAGTTGCACAATCTTATCCCAAACCTCCAACAACAAAGTTGTTGCATTTGAATGTCAGCCATGTTACAGGAGCGTTTTTAAAGTCCTGCACCAATGACTCCAAATCATGTCCTCCAGCAACTCGTCTCCTTGCAGCTGGCCTGTTTCTGACAAGACGGGAAACAGGAGCCAGAGGCACGGAAAAGGGAAACCACTATCAAAATAGGATTAGCAAGGCAGTTAACAGGCTGTTAACTGCCTTAACTACCTGTCCCACCGGTTCTAATCGGGTCAATTTGGGAGCGGCTGACCCGACACTCACGAAAATCGCGTGGGAGCGGGATGGAGGCAGGTTGGCAGTCTGAAGCCATTTTTTCCGAATTTCGCTGCCAACCCGCCTCCTCAGGTCTATTAAAATTGAGCCCTATGTTCCTATATCAATTCCTTATATCCCTGGTAACATCCTGTTAATCTCCTCTGTGCCCTTTCTAAGGCCTTTACATCTTTCCTGAAGTGTGCCCAGGATTGTCCACAACACTCCAGCTGAGGCCTAACCAGTGATTTATAAAGTTCTAGCATAATCTCTTAGGTTTATAAATAGAGGCATAGAACATAAAACCAAAGTAACCCATATGCTTTTTTAACCACCTTATCAACTTTCCCTGCTACCTTTAAGGATTTGTGCACACCAAGGTCTCTTTGCTCATCAAATTTCAATATTGTGCCATTTACAGTATACTGTCTTTCCATATTAGTCCTCCCAAAGTGCCTCACTTCACACTTCTCTGTATTGAAGTCCATCTGCCATGCTTCTGCCCATTTCACCATCCTGTCTGTGTCATCCTGAAGTGTACATCTAGCCTCATCACTATTTACTACATTGCCAAGTTTCGTATTACAGGTACACTATCACTTACTCGAAAGCCTTGGGACCAGCTGAATTTCGGTTTTTGGAATTTTTCGGATTTCAGAAGGTATTATTATAAGACTGGGAAATTTGTATTTAATATAAATTTTAAAAGTTCAGGCTACCTCTTGCGACTGTTCCATGTCATTCCCCTTCCTGCTTCTCTGGAAAGCCGGATATCGGCTGACTCCTACTAAACTGGCCCGCAAATCAGGTCGGGGGTCGGGTGGAGGGGGAGAATAGAATATCGGACGGGCCGCGGTTCGGGTCGGGTCGGGTGGGGAGGGGGGGAAGAAAAGAATATCGGACTGGCCGTGGTTCGGGTCGGGTCGGGCGGAGAAAAGAATATCGGACGGGCCGCTGCAGCTATCGGCTGGGCCGCTGTATTGTTGGGTTCACTCTCCCGGTACTTCCTTCACACTGCCCGGCTCGGCCTGCAATCTCCTACCCAGGAGAGAACTCTGTGACCCTCTGCCCTGCTCAGCGTAAGTCGTGCGCCACTCTGGTCATGTTGTGCGCATGACTTACGCTGAACGAGAAAACTTTCGGTTTTTAGAGGTTTTCGGTTTTCGGAAGTTCGGATGAAGGATAGTCTACCTGTATCTGCAAACTTTATAATGCTATTCCATACACCCGAGTAATGGACCCAAAACTGACCACTGGGGAACACCACTACAAACCACCTCCCAGTCTGAAAAACATCCATCCACCACCACCCTTTGCTTCCTGTCACTGAGCCAATTTTGTATCCATACCGCCACTTTCCCCTTAATTCCATGGGCTTCCATCTTCTTAACAAGTCTCCTGTGTGACACTTTGTCGAATGCCTTCCAAAAGTTCATATATACATTTACTACACTACCTTGATTAACCATCTCTGTTACCGCTTCAAAGAATGTAATCAGGTTAGTCAAACACAATTTGCCTTTAACAAATCCATGCTGGCTCTCCTTGATTAACCCATTAATCCAAATGAAAGTTTATTTTGTCCCTGAATATGGTCCATAATTTCCGATAGGAGGCTTTCTCCGTGCGGACGCCTCCTATCGGAAAAAATGTTATGCACTTACCTGAGGGCTCCCGAGATCCGGACACTTCCGATCCTGGGCCTCTTCACAGTCGAAATGCGCAGGGCCCACGTACCCAGGGGCACATGCGGTTCGCAAGCATCCCTGGGATCACGTAGGCCAGGCGAGCTAATGAAAGATGGGAATCTCCCTTCGTATGAATGGGAATCACTGAAAAAAGACACTAAAACATTAAATAATTTTTTTTAAAAACCACGTTTTTAAAATGAGTTAAAATTACAATGGCCCAGTAATTCCGTTCCAAACGCATGAGTACGGTCGGGGTACTCACGCGTCTGGCCAGAGGAAATGCCGGTTTTCAGCATGCACAGCGCATGCGGAGAAAACCGGCATTTCCTGTCCTCTGAACGAAGGGGTTCAGAGGCACAGCACGTGCGACTGCACAGGCAGCGCGTGCGCAGCGAACTTCGGCGATTTCATTCATGCTTTCAGTGAGGTTAAGTCCTTACAACTTACACATGAAAAAAGCAGGTGTAAAGTTGCTCCAGAGGCTGCGGAGGAAGATATATTTTATCGTGGAGCTTCTGAAAGGCAATATTTTTGTTTGGGAAAGGGAGGAAAGTTATTTTAAGAAATGATGAGGTAAGTTTTAAAGTTTAATTTTTTTTTTTTAAACGTGTTTTCAGTACTGTAGGTAGAAGGAGCAATTGTGGCTGTGTGAATTGAGTTTGCTGTGTTTATTAAATGTGAAAATGACTCCAACATTTTTAAGAAAGAAACTGTTCATCAGTAATATATTCTTTTAAGTAATTATGTATGTATGTCTGTATATATTCCTTTACGTATATGTATATATTCCTTTACTTATGTGTATGAATGTATGTATTTAATTATGACTTTCAGAGAAAGTAACTTATTGGAAAATCATAATTAAATACATACATTCATACACATAAGTAAAGGAATATATACATATACGTAAAGGAATATATACGGACATACATACATAATTACTTAAAAGAATATATTACTGATGAACAGTTTCTTTCTTAAAAATGTTGGAGTCATTTTCACATTTAATAAACACAGCAAATTCAATTCACATAGCCACAATTGCTCCTTCTACCTACAGTACTGAAAACCCGTTTTAAAAAACAAAAATAAACTTTAAAACTTACCTCAGCATTTCTTAAAATAACTTTCCTCCCTTTCCCAAACAAAAATATTGCCTTTCAGAAGCTCCACGATAAAATATATCTTCCTCCGCAGCCTCTGGAGCAACTGTACTCATGCTTTTTTCATGTGTAAGTTGTAAGGACTTAACCTCACTGAAAGCATGAATGAAACCGGCGAATTTTACTGCACACGCGCTGCCTGTGCAGTCGCACGCGTTCTGCCTCTGAACCCCTTCGTTCAGAGGACAGGAAATGCCGGTTTTCCCCGCATGCACTGTGCATGCTGAAAACCGGCATTTCCTCTGGCCAGACGCATGAGTACCCCGACCGTACTCACGCGTTTGGAACGGAATTACTGGGCCGTTCATTTTACATGTCAATAAAATGAAAAATTTAACAATTGCACGATTTGCCCCCTCGCATCTGCGACTGAGGGTCCAAGGAGGTGCATTGCGCAAGAGGTCATCGTCGTACGTATCCTCACACTGTTCCCTTTCGGGAACTGTATGAAGTGGTGGAAGGATTTCTGGCCACATTAACGCTCCTTCCGTGACCATAACCATCTTCATACCAGCCATTAGGATGGTTAGTCCTATGGCATGAGGGTTTTACGGGCTCCCACAACCCATCTGAGGGGGGGGGCCACCCACACCCGCGGACGCAAGTATCCCGCTGGATGTCCACCCAGAATTTATAGTTGGAGGTCCGACTCCACTTGCCGGGACTGTCTGTAGCGGGGTTCGAAACCCTACTCCTTCTGGCCCAGCGGTGGGGATGCTTACCACTACGCAAAAGGCCCACTCTGTGCAAAAGGTGACACCCATACGTTTCCTGCGCCTTTTCCCTCCCCGTGACTGAAGCCCTATGCTGCCACTTGAAAGACCAAGCTATCATCTGTCCTTTTTGCGGCGCCTTGGACTTCTCATTACCAATGATGAGCAGGCGCTGCGCCTCCACCTCGTTGAGGAGATTGCTGAGGTCATCATGAGTTCAATTGTGAGTTCTTTTAATGCCGTGAATTGTGCTCATTCCAGCCATTTCACGTTGCTAATCTGAGTGGGCCTTTGGCGTAGCGGTAGCATCCCCGCCGCTGGGCCACACGGCGTAGGGTTTCTAACCCCGCTCCAGACAGTCCCGGCAAGTGGAGTCGGAGCTCCGGCTCGAAATTCTGGGTAGACATCCAGTGGGATATTTGCGTCCATGGGTGTGGGTGGCCCCCCCCCCGCCTCGTATAGGTTGTGGGAGCCAGTAAAACCCTCCCGCCATAGGACTAACCACCCTAATGGCTGGTACAAAGATGGTTACGGTCACGGAAGGAGTGTTAATCATGGCCAGAAATCCTTCCACCACTTCATACAGTTCCCCAAAGGGAACAGTGTGAAGACACGTACGACGACGACGTTGCTAATTAAATAAATGGAATGAAAAAAATGCTTTCAGGGCTTTTAAAAGTCTTTAAATCGCTTTAATTCTGTTTAAAACTACTTCAGATTCTTCAAAATAATGTAAACGTTTTTAAAAGTTTATAAAAGTTACCAAAAGCTTCTTAAAAATACCAAAAACCTATTTAAAATGCTGCTCTACATGTAAAAATGCTTTGCAGCTTGTGAGAAACATTGGGGGCATGTCCTTTTAAAATGAGACCTCAAGGGGCGTGTCTCACTTGCACTGCGCGCTCCAGGCTTCGCGCTGGCTGCACTCCTGGGCGGCGTGACGTCAGACGCTGCCCGGGAGTCAACATTTTAAAACAGGAATTCCAGGCGTCCCTGAAGCTCAACGGCCGGCGCGTCGGGTAAGTGCAGATCGGGGGCTTGCACGCGCGGCAAGCCCCTGACCCGAATTTCTGCCCCATTAAAGTAAATAGTTTAAACAAATTAAATTTTTTGAAAAAAGTAATTAAGGTTTTTAACGGGGCTAAAAATAAACTTACCCTTTTTAAAAGTATTTTAAATTATAAATGAGTGAAATTTTGTTAATTTTTTTTAACTTTATTTAAACTCTTATGCTGGTAAGAGCAGGCCTTATGTCTGCTTTTACCAGGCGTAAGATTTCTAAGGGTTTTCAGCGGGCGGAGGTTCTGCAGAAAGCGAAACTTTCCACCCGCAGAGGCCCTTCTCCAGGGCAGGTGTCCGATCTGTCAAGAAGATTCTTGACAGATCGGAAATGCCAGTTTTCAGCGCATGCACTTTGCATGCCTGAAACCAGCATATCCAATGTCCCCCTACAGGTGTGTACACAGCTCGTACACACCCATAGGCATCGGAAAATACCGGCCAATGGTTTCCAATAACTTCCCCACCACCAATGCTAGGCTGACTGGCCTGTAGTTTCCTGGTTTATCCCTCTTCCCCTTTCTTGAATAGTGGTATAACATTAGCAACCCTTCAGTCCTCCGGCACTACTTATGTATCCAATGAGGATTGAAAGATTGTGACGAATGCCTTGGCTATTTCTACCGTTGCTTCTTTCAGCTACCTAGGATGCATTCCATCCAGACGAGGTTGCTTACCAACTTTCAGTAATGCTAATCTTTTTAGTACATCTTCTCTATCTATTACTATCCTGCTCATAACTTCTCCTTCCTCTTTTAGGGTAACCTTCACATTATCCGCTTCCTTTGTGAAGACAGATGCAAAGTACTTTAGCCATGTCCTGTGCCTGTACATGAAGATTTCCCGTTGGGTCCTTAATAGGCCTAACTTTTTCCCTAGCTACCCTCTTCCACTTTATATGTTTATAAAATGTTTTAGGGTTTAATTTAATGTTGCCTGCTAATCTTTTCTCGTAACCTTTCTTTGCCTCCCGGATTAACATTTTTAGCTCCCTCCTGTACTTTCCATAATCTTCCTGGTTATTAACTGAATCTTGCTCCTGACACTTGTCATAAGCCTCCTTTTTCTGTTTTATTTTTACTTTTATTTCCTTTGTCATCCAGGGTGCATTAGCTTTGGATGCTTTACCTTTTCCCTTCAAAGGAATATGCCTAGTTTGTAGCTGAACTATCTCTTCCCTGAATAACTTCCATTGCACCGTTACTGCTTTACCCTGCAATAGCCTTTTCCAATCTACCTGTGCTAGGCCCCTTCTTAAATCACTGAAATTAGCTCTTCCCCAGTTGAGCATTTTTATCTTCGCTATTTTCTGGTCTCCCCATAATTATTCTAAACCAAATTATGTTGTGGTCACTGTTAGCAAGATGATCTCCTACTGTAACACACTCCACTTGCCCTACTTCATTTCCCAGAACCCGATCCAAAAATGCTTCCTTCCTTGTTGGACTGGAGACATATTGATTGAGAAAGTTCTCCTGTACAGAAATTCTTCTCCTTCCCTACCCTTAGCAAAATGTATCCATAAAATGTTTAACTAAAAAAGACATAAGCAACCAATACACCAGTGCACTATATAATGTAAGGCCAATATTGTGGTGATAGTTACCCTCCACCGACGGAGGGTAAACAGAGAAAGGAAATACATAAAGAAGCCTCGTGTTGATGGCTGAAGGAATACATCCCGTGTCCGTGTGTCCGTGTGTTGAGTACATTACATGGTGACAGAAGTGGCAAGTACCCGAAATACCCTTGTTAAAGACTGTCCGCGTCAATGGAACTAACTTTCCCAGTGAAACCAGTCAGCTCCCGGTGAGTGAAAGTTTATGATACGGGTGTAGCATAGTAGCTAGTTACACCAGGATGGAGATAAACAAGAGAGACTGAGAAAAAAAAGTGTACTTACCCCACGTTGCTTACTATCATGGCCACTCAAAGTCCTGCATTCTTTCAGAGTTCTCCCCCCTCCGAATTTGATTTTACACGGCCGGAAGAGTGGCCGTTGTGGCTCAGCAGATTTGAACGCTTCAGACAGGCTTCAGGCCTTGATAAACATTCACAGGAAAAACAGGTCAACATGCTATTATATTCCATGGGAGCGGAGGCTGAAGCGATCGTCCGGTGCAGGAATATTACAGCTGATCAGCTGAAAAGCTATGACACAATTAAAACGGAGTTGTCTAATCATTTCATCCCGCAGAGGAATTTGATATTCGAACGCGCAAGATTCCATAGGCGCGTGCAGGAGAGGGGGGAATCAGGTGATAGCTTCATCAAAACGCTATATGAGCTCATAGAACACTGTGAATATGGAGCTATGTGGGACGAACTAATTCGTGACAGATTGGTTGTTGGACTAAGGGTTCTTAAACTCTCTGAAAAATTACAGATGGATCCAGACCTCACGGTTGACAAAGCAAAAACACACGTTTTCCAAAGTGAAGCAACAAAGAAACAGCAATCAATGCTTCGGAAAGATAGTAATGAGGAGGAGGAGTCCATTGAAACCATAAGTGCCCCCCGACAATCAGCCCCTCAAAAACATTTTTCTACCAAATCAAGACAAACTGACTCACATGAATATGTATAGAGGCCTCACACTGGAACTCAATCTGGAACACATTTCCAACCACAAAAGTAGAGTTGCAGATGGTGTGGCCGGAGTACACACAATAGACAAATTTGTCCAGGCAAAGATGTTAGCTGCAGGAATTGCCAGAAAAAGGGACATTTTGCTGCAGTTTGCCGATCCACACCTGCGGTTGCTGAAATATCAGAGGACGATGACAATGAGATAGCGTTCCTGGGGTCAATTGGAGATAGGCAGGACCAGCCGTGGACCATCACCCTAAGCCTGTGTGGTCACATGACTGAATTCAAACTCAATACAGGGGCTGATGTCACTGTCATCCCGGAGTGCCTCTACAACGACCTAGGTCAAGAAGCTCTTCAGAGCACCACTAAGATTCTTCAGGGGCCTGGTCAAGTCCCGTTGAATGTCAGAGGAAAATTTTCAGCTACCCTGACCTGTGGTCCCCGGTCTACAAAACAGGATGTGTATGTGGTACGCGGTCTACGAACAGCGCTCCTCGGTCGCCCCGCCATCATTTCCCAGGGTCTGGTGTCCAGGTTGGACCCACAAGTAGCAGAGACAGTGTCTACGGACCTCGAACGGGAGATCAGACAGCGGTTCCCCAGACTGTTTCAAGGCATTGGGCGACTGCAAGAGGAGTATCACATTCGCCTCAAGCCGGATGCTAAACCTTTTGCTCTCTCTACACCCCGGCGTGTCTCGCTCCCCCTTATGTCCAAAGTTAAGAAGGAACTCGCCCACATGGAGCAACTGGGGATAATTGCAAGAGTTGAGGAACTCACAGCCTGGTGCTCCGGAATGGTTGTAGTCCCAAAACCCAACGGAAAAATCAGAATCTGCGTAGACCTAACAAAACTCAATGAAAGTGTCTGTAGAGAGCTGCATCTCTTAACCTGCGTAGAACACACTCTGGGGCAGCTGAAAGATGCAAAGGTTTTTACAAAGCTTGACGCTCAATCTGGTTTCTGGCAAATACCCTTGTCAGAGGAGTCAAAACGTCTCGCCACGTTCATCATGCCATTCGGACGTTACTGTTTCCACAGACTGCCCTTTGGAATATCCTCCGCCCCTGAGCATTTCCAGCATCGCATGTCCCGCCTCCTTGAGGGACTTGATGGTGCCTTATGCCAAATGGATGATGTGTTGGTGTTTGGCGCAACCCAAGAACAGCACGATCAGCGACTTTTTGCAATTCTCAGTAAACTACAGCAAGCTGGACTTACTCTTAACTCCAAATGTGAATTCACCAAAACGCAGGTGAAATTTCTCGGCCAGGTCATCGATGGGACCAGTGTTAGAGCAAATCCTGACAAAGTCAAGGCCCTCGCACACATGGCCGCGCCAAGGAATGTATCTGAAATACGCCGCTTCATGGGCCTGGTCAATCACTTGGGCAAATACATACCCCATCTAGCCGATAAAACCAAGCCACTCCGGGATCTCCTCAACAGGCAGACCTCATGGTATTGGGGACCCCAGCAGTCCCAAGCTTTCACTGAGATAAAGACGGAGCTAACCACCCCACCAGGCCTTGCATTGTATGACCCCAATGCACTCACTAAAGTGTCAGCTGATGCCTCATCGTTTGGCTTGGGTGCAGTCCTTTTACAAAAGAGACCTGACACTGACTGGCGCCCTGTAGCCTATGCTTCACGAGCCCTTTCAAAAACAGAGCAGCGCTATGCGCAGATTGAAAAAGAGGCCCTGGCCATTACATGGGCATGTGAGCGCTATAGAGACTTCCTAATAGGCATGACATTCCAAGTCGAAACAGATCACAAGCCCCTCCTTACACTATTGGGATCTAAAAACTTGGACGAGTTGTCGCCCCGCATTCAGTGCTTTCGGATGTGACTCATGCACTTTCATTTCACTATATCACATGTGCCAGGGAAGAGCCTAGCAACTGCTGATGTCCTCTCCAGGGCTCCCTACCAGCCGCCGGTGGATGATTCCCCTGAGGTGCAGTGCATAGAGAATTATGTACACTCAATACTCACTGCACTGCCCATTACTGAGAAACGCTTGGCTGCACTTCGTCAAGAACAGGAAACGGATGAACTACTTCGTTAGGTCTTCACATACTGCCGTGAGGGCTGGCCAGATCATGCGAAACTTGACAATGCTCTTAGACCTTATGCGGCCATGTCAGGCGACCTCACTATTGCACAAGGATTGCTGCTACTGTAGTGTATGTACCCGTCTACCTTTAAGAGAACTACTTTAGGTGTTGCACTACTTTGTTGGCTTCTGTATACTGTAATACCGACGGTGACCACACCGGTATATAAGTGCTGTGTCAGGATTTATTGGGCAGATTCGCCCTGACCTTCGAATAGTAAAGTCCTGTTTTAAGTTACTCTGGTAGTCTGTGTATTAATTAACTAAACAACCCACAGACTTTACAGTGGCGACGAGTCCGATCGTACCCTGCGGCAACAATACTTCCGAAGCAGTTAACGAGCGTCGAGAAGAGGCAACCGCCCTCGTCATTCTGCTGGGAGAAAACTCGAGTCTGCAGAGCTGGAAAGGAGGAAGAATTCAGAGACAAAGACTTCCATCAGCAACAGGCACTGACTGTCCCTTCTGCCACGGTGAGGAGTGAGCCGATCAGCACGAGAAGCAAGCTGGCCACGGTGACTGTGGGTAAGGGAAAAGTAAAAAGAATAACCGGAGGATAAGGGCGGTGCACTCGACCACGGTCAAGGGGGAAAGGAGCCGGACAGAAGTCGGGCCCAGAGGCGCTGAGACTGGGGCAGCGTGGAGCAAGGAAGCCGCGGTACAGACAGGCTGGGGACGCAACGGCGTCGTGAGACAGCTAGACCGCGACCGGCGAAAAAGGCCGGGCAGCGACCGAAGCCACGAAGCGCTGCGACCGGGAGCGTAGGCGCGGGAAGATATAAAAACTCAGCCGCAGCCGGGGAGGGGAGCACCGGACTGCGAGAGGGCTGGGAGGTGCGATTGGGAGCCGAGCGAGCGGGAGAGACAGAGCCGACCAATGGAGACTGAGCGAGAGCCAGCCCAGCGGCTGAAACTGTTCGCCGTCAACGGGGTGTACCCAGCGCCGGTTGCCCTGCCGAGAAAAGGGAAAGCACTGAAGCCGACGCGCAGGCTGTGAACCTGAAAGCCAGCGGCCGTCGCCCGTGGGGAAAGTGTACCCCTCCCGCCAGGGGAAGAAATGCGGGAAGCCGCCATTAGGCGGAGAAGAAGACAGAAGCGGGGAACCGCCATTGAAGTGGGCGGGGAGAGAAGATAAGCGCGGGAAACCGCCATTTTCGCGGGAACCGCCATCTTGAAAAAAAAAAGAAAATTTAAAGAAATAATCCGTGGTGTTATCAGGAAGAGAGGAAGATGCCTAAGCGTGGTAACATCAACGATTTTAATTCCGAGGTAGAAGACTGGGCCACGTATGTGGAACGCATTGAGATCTATGGTGAGGCCAATAAAATAGAAGAAGATGACAAAGCTATAACCTTGCTAAACTCGATGGGCGCGAAGACATACGGGCTCTTGAAGCATCTACTAGCACCAGCTAAACCGGCGGATCAGACTTTCGATGATATTGTTGCTGTCCTGAAGGATCATTTTAACCCCGCACCACTGATGTTAGTGGAACGATCCAAATTTTACGCGAGAACGCAATGGAAAGAGGAAAGCAACGCGGAGTACCTGATTGAACTGCGTAGGCTAGCGAAACACTGTCAGTTTAGGGAAAATCTGGCAGAGGCACTCAGAGACAAATTCGTGTGCGGAATGTCGAAGGAAGAAACACAAAAACGACTGCTCGAAGAGAACGATCTTACACTTGATAAGGCTGTCCTTATTGCTGCATCGAACGAAGCCGCAGCGAAAGGAACGGCGGAAATGCAGCTAAAGGCAGCGGCACTCAGTGTGCAGCAAATTACTTCGGGTACAACGAAATGCTATTGTTGTGGGAAGACAACACACGACCAGAACCAATGCTGGTTTAAAAACCAGGAATGTAGGAAATGTGGCAAGCTCGGTCACATAGCTAAGGTATGCCGGTCAGGAAAGAAGACCAACAATAATGAGTCACCACAAAAGAGGTACAGAAAGGTACATGAGGTGACTAGGAAGAGTCCGGAAGAACAGAATTCGGACTCACACTCCAACTGCAAGGAACTGGATAGTCTGAGAATTCACAATGTGAGTAATGAAGCTGACCGACAAGCTATCTGGATCACACTACAGATTGCAAAAGTCCAAGTGAAAATGGAAGTGGACACCGGATCGGCATTGACGGTCATGAATAAGCATGATTATAAAAAGTTATTCAAGCATATTCCCCTACGGGATACGGAACTAGTATTGCAGACATACACGGGGCACAAAGTATACCCCATCGGAAAGATAGAAGTCAAGGTGAGATACAAGGACAAAGATCACCAAAGGATGGACCTGTATGTGTTGCCTGAGGGAGGTCCACCACTTCTGGGACGGGAGTGGATCAGGAAAATAAAGATAGACTGGCATTCACTAAACACCATGACGGTAGATTCCGGAAAGGAAGATGTCAAACCTGAACGGTTGTCCAGAATATTGGACGAAGCTAAAGAGGTATTCCAGCAAGGACTGGGAACACTGCGAGGAATTAAAGCAAAGGTTAAGATTGCAGAACATGCAAGCCCAAAATTTTTCAAAGCCAGATCGGTACCTTACGCGATACGACCTGCTGTGGAGGCAGAACTGGAAGAACTTGAACGATCAGGGGTACTGTCAAAAGTGGACTGGAGTGAGTGGGCCACGCCCATTGTTCCCGTCATGAAGTCTTCACCAAGTAACAAGCCAGGGGGACCGGGGAAGGTCCGCATCTGCGGAGACTTCAAGATCACAGTGAATCCGGTGCTTCACACGGTACAATACCCGCTTCCGCGGATTGAAGATATCTTTGCTTCGTTGGCTGGAGGGAAACACTTCACCAAGATAGACCTGGCACAGGCATACTTACAAATGGAAGTCGAGGAAGAGTCGCGTCAGTACCTCACCATCAACACACACAGAGGCTTGTATCGTTATAATAGACTGGTTTTTGGGGTAGCTTCGGCTCCAGCAATTTGGCAGAGGGCCATGGAGCAGGTATTACAAGGAATTCCAAGCACGCAGTGTTACTTAGACGATATCCTGATTACGGGAGAAGACGAGGAAGAACACCTCACAAATTTGAAACTGGTGCTCACTAGGTTGAAGGAATATGGCCTTCGAGTTAATCGCAAGAAATGTGAGTTCTTCCAAAAACGGATCTCGTACTGCGGTCATGTCATTGACCGAGAGGGGCTGCACAAGTCACCTGACAAGATAGAAGCTGTCGTGAAGGCCCCCGCTCCGGAAAACGCATCACAGTTAAGATCATTCTTGGGGTTGATTAATTATTATCACAAGTTTCTGCCGAATCTATCCACGGTGCTGCATCCGCTGAATGCTCTGTTGCGGAAAGAAGTACCATGGAAGTGGAGTGAGGAATGTAAAAAGGCCTTTCGCAGAAGCAAGGCGTTGATTACCTCTGAAGAAGTGTTGGCTCATTTCAACCCAACGTTACCTCTTCGTCTAGCTTGTGATGCTTCCCCCTATGGAATTGGAGCAGTACTTTCACACAAGTTACCAAATGGCTCGGAAAGGCCAGTGGCATTCGCGTCCCGATCATTGACCTCCGCGGAGCGAAATTATGCTCAAATAGATAGGGAGGCCCTCAGCCTTGTGTGGGGCGTAAACAAATTCAATCATTACCTGCAGGGCAAGAAGTTCACATTACTGACAGACCACCAGCCGTTGGTGTCCATATTCAACCCTAACAAGGCCGTTTCCACCATGACAGCGCAAAGGTTACAGAGGTGGTCCGTGTTACTTGGGGCACACCAATATGACATCGAATACAAAAGGTCCAAACAGCATGGAAATGCTGATGGGTTATCGCGCTTGCCATTGCCGATAGTAGAAGAAGCGACTACAGTGGACCCGGTAGAAATGTTCCACTCATCCATAGTGGAATGCCTACCAGTAACAAACTCGATGATCGAAAACGAAACAAGAAATGACCCGACTCTCTCACGAGTCTATGATTTAACGGTGGAGGGATGGCCAGCACAGGGCGAACCAACGCTGCCAGCATTTTCGCAGAGAAAAGAACAGCTGTCAGTGTGTCGAGGAACCCTGATGTGTGGATCTAGAGTGGTGATTCCACCCAAACTTCAACAGAAGGTGTTAAAGGAGCTGCACGAGGGACATCTGGGTGGAGTGAAAATGAAGAACCTAGCAAGAGCGTTTGTGTGGTGGCCAGGCATTGATGGGGACATCGAAGAAATCACTAAGAGCTGTCTAGGATGCCAGAAGGTCCAAAACGCGCCACCACAGGCTCCTCTGCATCCATGGGAGTGGCCCTCATCTCCTTGGCAAAGGGTACACATCGACTTTGCTGGTCCATTTATGGACTCAATGTTTCTAATAGCGGTGGATGCACACTCCAAGTGGCCGGAGGTAATAAAGATGTCCACCACCACCACGGAAAAAACCATCACAGTGTTAAGGACCATGTTTGCTAGGAATGGGCTGCCGGAACAGATCTGTTCTGATAATGGACCGCAATTTGTGTCCGAAGAATTCAAGAAATTCTTAAAGAGCAATGGGGTTAAGCACTACACGTCAGCCCCATACCATCCCGCCTCCAATGGATTGGCTGAAAGGTTTGTCCAGACCTTCAAGAAGGCCATAAAGGCCATGGGTAATGAAGCCATTAACTTACAACATAAGGTGGATAGCTTCTTGTTGGCGTACAGGAATGCAACACATGCGGTCACAAATCAAACTCCCGCCATGATGTTTTTTAATGGACGACTAAGATGCCGGCTGGATTTGCTTAAGCCAAACGTCAGAAGGGACGTAGAGAACCGGCAATTCCAGGGCATGAATGAAAGGCCAACTAGATCTTTTCAGATAGGTCAACAAGTTTTGGCCCGGGACTACCGTACCGAGAAATGGCAGCCTGGAACTATTGGAAAAAGGCTAGGGCCGTTGATGTATACGGTGGACATTGGGGACAGTATAATAAGGCGCCATGTTGACCAGATCATAGGGTCAGCCACAAATGGCCAACCTACTCCACCACCTTACACGGTTAATGTTGAGACAGAGATACCCAGAACACCTACCTCCGATCTGGTAATACTGGAATCAGATGAACCTGACACTGTCCTTCAAGCCGAATCGACCTTGCCAGAAGCACCTACTACCCCGCCGGGAGTTACGACACCACCGAGGCGTTATCCGGACACAGTCCGGAAACCTCCAGAGAGACTGAATCTGTGAACTGTCTTGCATAAAGTTGTATATATGTTATAATGTATGTTTAATGGGGAATCAGTATGTTGTAAGCTAAAAAGGGAGGATTGTAGTGTATGTACCCGTCTACCTTTAAGAGAACTACTTTAGGTGTTGCACTACTTTGTTGGCTTCTGTATACTGTAATACTGACGGTGACCACACCGGTATATAAGTGCTGTGTCAGGATTTATTGGGCAGATTCGCCCTGACCTTCGAATAGTAAAGTCCTGTTTTAAGTTACTCTGGTAGTCTGTGTATTAATTAACTAAACAACCCACAGACTTTACAGCTACAAGGGTGCCGGTTGGTCATTCCAGCATCAATGCAGAAAGACATTCTGGACAAACTGCATGATGGCCATCAAGGGATCACAAAATGCAGAGCACGAGCCAGGTGTTCTGTCTGGTGGCCTGGATTAAGCGGTCAACTACAACGTAAAGTACAACAATGCCCAGGCTGGCCCGACCTCCAGAATTTTACAGACATGGACAAACAATCTAAACTAAGACAACAGGCCAACTTTAACAGTCGCCACAGAGCTAAGCCCTTGTGTCCACTCCTTCCAGGTGATTATGTGTGGATACGTGACTCCCGCAAAAGAGGCATTGTGCAAGGACAGGCCAACACCCCAAGATCGTATCTGGTTGATATCCAGGGCCAGATTGTTCGCAGGAACCGCAGACACCTCGCACTTACCCAGCAGCCCCCAGACGCTGCTGATGAGCCTTCCATTCCCGATGACTACAATGGGGATGCGGGTCCTGGAACTCCTCCACCCACAGGGGATACCCCACCTCCATCGGGTTCCAGACGATACCCTGAAAGGGTCCGCAATCCTCCTTCATACCTCCAGGACTTTGCAACATGAATAGCTTAAGATCCAAGACACCTCATTGGGTCAGAATAATACCCGAGGTACTTGGTGGAGGGTTCAGACAGTCACCTTGTCCCTCCAAGCTTACTCTGCTTGCATTATTCGTGTTTCTCTAAAAACAGAAAAAAAAGAAGAGATACATTGTGCATTAGAGATGTTACGTTTGTTAGAGTTTGTTATTTCTTAAGCACAGTAAAAAAGTAATGATTTGAAAGAAGGTCATTTGAAATGTTAATAGTAAAGGAATAGTATTCAAAGTCTGTTTAGAAAGGGAGATGTGGTGATAGTTACCCTCCACCCCGGTAGGGGGTGACGGAGGGTAAACAGAGAAAGGAAAAAAATAAAGAAGCCTTGTGTTGATGGCTGAAGGAATACATCCCGTGTCCGTGTGTCCGTGTGTTGAGTACATTACAAATATGTGTGTAAATACTGTATAGAATATGTGTTTTGCAATTTCTCAGATCAGGTTGTTACATTTAAAAATAACAACACATTGATTTTAAGATATTGAGGGATTTTACAGGCAACTGAATTATCTTTGTGGAATTTGGTTGGTTGTATTGGCAGGGTACATAGGAACACTAGAACAGGAGGAGTAGGCCATTCAGCCCCTCAAGCCTATTCCATCATTCAATGAGATCATGGCAGATCTGTATTTTAACTCCTTCCTTGGCTCCATATCCTTTTATATCCTTGTCCAGCAAAAATCTATCAATCTCAGATTTAAAATTATTAATTAAGCTAGCATCTGCTGCTTTTTTGTGGGAGAGAGTTCCACACTTCCACCACCCTTTGCATGAATACATGTTTCCTAACTTCTCTCCTGAATGGCCTGCCTCTGAATGTAAGGTTATTTCCCCTTGTCCTAGGCTCCCCCACCAACAGAAAAAGTTTCTCTCTATCCTATCAATTCCTTTCAAAATACTGAAAACCTCAATCAAACCACCTCTTAACCTTCTATATTCCAGGGAATACAAGCCTAGTTTATGTAATCTCTCTTCATAATCTAACCCTTGGAGCCCTGATAACATTCTGGTGAATCTGCGCTTCCGAGGCTAAAATATCCTTTCTATGGTGTGGTGCCCAGAACTGTACACAGTACTCCCGATGTGGTCTATCCAGGGCTTTGTGTAACTGTAGCAGAATTTCCCTTTATATTCTAGCCCTCTAGATATAAAGGCTAACATTCCATTAGCCTTTTTGATTATTTTTTGTACCTGACCACTACATTTTAGTGATCTGTGTACATGGACCCCTAAATCTCTTTGGAAGAGTAGAGCTCACATTTGTCTGGAGTTCACAAAGGAGAGGTTATAATTCAGTGATCCAGAGGCTGAAGAAATGCAGGAAGCAAATAAGTGTTCTGCTGGAAGAGAGGCTCAGAAAGACTATCAAGGGAGAATTAGTGAGATAGTAGACAGGGGCTGTGTCGGATTTGAAATTGAGAGATTTTTCCTACAAAACAACAGTGACTACACTTCAAAAGTACTTAATTGGCTGTAAAGCGTTTTAGGGACGTCCTGAGGTTGTGAAAGATGCTACATAAAAATTTAAGTCTTTCACTTTCTTTCTTTACATTCATTTGTTCCACTATTTCTCCCCCTTTTTCTGAAGGTGTTGATTGTATTTTGGTTTATAATTCCACAGGTGTCAGCTGCTCTCTGGTATCTCATTCAAGTGGCCATGTGTGAACTTAGTAGTGAATGTTAGCAGGTTATTTCACCTGAGCAGCAATACTGCTGAGTCCAATCCAGTACTCATCTGATATCCACACATAGACAGTTACATCAGAGATCATTGGATAGTCATCAGGAGCTGGAGCCCTGCCAAATTTTCTCCTTCCTAGCCAAGGGGCGCTGAGGTGAACTGTAACATCTCTCCTGCCAACTAAACTGAATCAATTAACTCAGCAGACTGGGCACTGAACCTGGGATCTTTCTGGTTTCTGTACCTCATCTACTTGCTGTCCAAAACAGCTGAGTTCCTGGGGGAGCTTGAAATAAAGTATTTAAGAACAAAATGTAAATAAAATTAAGAACGTGATTGTGTGTGTGTGTTTGGACGTATTGTGGAAGATACTTTAAGTTCCTTGGGTATCAGTAATTGATTCTGTTCTAATGTTTTCCATATTTGGCTGCTTGTAGTCATACAAGAAAAGTAGAATTCAAATGATGTTATCCCATATCCAGTTCCACAGATCAAAACTTGGTGAATAATAATCACAGCCCACTTTGTTGCAGGTTCTATCAAAATCAAATAATAAGATTGTGAAAACACTTTTTAACGTATCTAATCTGGAAACATTCTGTACATGCTCCAGAACAGTTACAAACAACAATCGGCCTAAAAGTTAAGCATGTAGGAAAATAAAACAATGCAAGTCCATAGTACATTCAATGTAGGAATATTACTATTTTCAAAGCACTTGAAGAATTTCTGGAACTTCAGCATGAAAATGTTATGGCTAAATAACTGGAATGCATCACATTGCATAATTAACACTGTTGCAAAGAACAGGGAACTGGTTGTCAAGAGTCATAGGTTAGAATTTGCTTAACTTGAGAAATTAGAAGTGAGGAATAATTCAAAATATGCCAGTAGGCAACCAGGATGCCTTACAATATTACTTTACTACAGTTTACAGCTGCTGTAAAGTAATGACACAGGGCTTTTTGACTGAATTATTTTTTACTACAACCCTCAAAGGATTTTCTTCAGTTAATTTTCCCAATGGTTGTCAAACATGTTCTAATTGGTCTGCATTTAGAATCTGTCTAATTGTCAGAGTGCTACAGGGCTAATAGGTAACAGAACTGGTAAATGACAGATGCAGTTCAAAATAATGAAGTATGATAACTGTATGGAACAGGCTCAATGGCCCAGCTGGTCTTTTCCTGTCCATCATTTTCGTATGTTCATAATTTGTTTTTCAGCAAGGAACCAAAAGAGGGAATCTGTTTAAAATGGAAAGCTCACACATCATGCCAATCAGGAAAGACATCTGGTTGTCATAGAATATGAACCTATGAAACTATCAGCCTAGTGCTTAACCAAAGTATAAAGAAGAATGTAAATAAGGTAATAGGTTGCATTAACATTAAAAAAGAACACAAATCAGAAAGGGTTATATTGTTGCTACAAAAGGCATTGTCCAAATCCCATGTGATGTACTGTATGCAGCTCAGGCCACCTAATGATAGGAAGGGTGTTATTGTTCTTGTATATGAGAAAAGAAACCAAGATGAATCTAATTATGAAAGTTTTGGAGAAAAGGTAAGGAAATCAGACTTGTTGGGGGAATTTTAACCTAAAAAAATTGGTGGGTTGGGAATGTGTGGGAAGTTAAAGTGTTAAAAACCTGAATACCGACCTGAACCCGCCTCCAACCCGCCACTTCCGGTTTTAACGGAGTGGGGATGGGGGGCAGGCAGCCAATCCACTGCCAGGAGGTGGGTCATCTATTTAATTATTATAATGTGACTGGACGCCTCTGCTTTAACTTCCATTTAGAATTTAACTGTAGCTGGTTGTGAAACCCTCCAGCTAATGCAAGGCAGGACTGCTGGATCCAGGAGGTAAGTGTCTTTACACTTAGCTCCAGGGTCCCTGCCTAACCCATCCCCTGCAATCGGAGACCCCCCAGGAGGCCCCTGATCCCTCCCACAAGGCCTCCAATCCCCTCAGGAGGCCTCCACCCCTCCCCCCCAGGCCACTTCCCCCAGGCCTCCGAGGCCTCTGATGCTCCATGAGGCCTCACCCCCAGGCCTCTGATTCTCCCACCTACCCCCCCCCCAGGCCTCCAATCCCCCCCAGGCCTCCAATCCCCCCAATGAGGCTTCCCCACCATGCTCCTCCAGCTCTCCCCGTGCTGCTCCCTGCCCACGATCCCTCCAGACCCCCTCCCCCAATGATGCTGCTTCCAGCCCCCAATCTTCAGCGACCACCCCTGCACCGTGCTCCTCCAGCTGCCCTGGGGCCTGTGATCCTCTTCCGACGCCCCTCCTCCGTGTTCCTCCCAGCCCGCGATCACTAATATCAGGGGACACAATTTAAAACATTAAAAGATTAGAACTGAGACAGGTGGGGAAAACTTGGTTGATTAGCGCCTCCCATTAGCGCCCTAAGAAGGCGCTAACAGGGCACATAGCAACTAGCGCCTGGGCGCAGCGATGTTTGCACCGCTTGCAAAATTGACCAGACATTTTGCGGCAGCACTAAACACTACCGCCACGATCTCCTGCGCCCTCAGATCATGACGCCAATCGAGCGTGCAATGCCCTGGTATCGCACCGGACCAGATATTGAGTGGCAATGAGAATACCAAGGTCAAGGAAATAGAAACAAGAAACTGTGAAGGCAGCAAGAAGTAAAATAAAAAGGCTAAACTGATCTTTGGCTGCTAATATGGCTGGCGCCCACAATGTCACACCTTGCTGATAGGAACAATGTAAGGCAGCATGCAGAAGTTATACAGACAATAGGCGATCAGAAAACGCATTACCATGATTGCAAACGCATTACCATAATGTTTAGGTGATCATGAACACATTACCAGGATGTTTACTTAGCTGTAACCCATTCAGTTAAATGTGACTTCTTTATTTCAAACTGCCAGGCCAGGAAATCAAATTAAATGTATACGTGCACAGCTCAGGATTGGTGCAGGAATATACGAGGTGTTAATGTCTTCTCAAATGCAAGTATAATAATGTAGCACACTGTATGACAAATTGCTTGCTCTGTTGGGTTCGTCAGACTCTTGCAGGAGTCGGTGCCGACATTTCAGAGTAAGACTCCGCGGAAAATAAATCGTTTGAATTCTCCAGTTGCATTCGACTCAGTGATTACTGAACCAGACTGAGGGTAAAAGAATCCGTTCTATCATTTGGTGTCAGAAGTGGGATCTCAACGGACAGTCACCGAGAGTTCGCGAACTAGGAGCTGAATAGTCTCGGACGTGGAGGGAGGAAATGGGCCCCCGATGTAAGTAGTTTCTTGTACTACCTCGGTTTTCCTCTGATTCCGCCAGTCTGACGATGAGTCGGCCAATCGCTAACTCCCGTGTGGTGTCCCGCCGAGATCCAGGTCACTCTGGCGAATACTGGAAGGGATAGGTGATTAGGTCAGTGATCGGATATCACTGAGGGTCAGTGATCAGATATCACTGAGGGTCAGTATACGTACTGAGGGAATAACTAGGAACTGTGTAAACTTAGAACTTGTGTCAGGTGAAGAGCGTCGACCTCGTATATCACTTGGCCCGCCTAGGCTCTGAACAAGTTTAAAATGCGACTGTGTAAAGTTCACAAGGGGAGTAAGATGGGCAACTTTTTAGATGCCACGACTGAATCGGGTAGCGCCTTACAGACCCTTTGTGAACAACATCCTGACAAAGCAAAGCAACTTAGACAGTTGTCGGGAGGATTGAATAAGAAATTAGGAAGTGATCAATGGCCACTAGGAGGAACTAAGAATCTAGATGCCGCTAAAAAGGCTCAAGAACTAATTTGGAAAAGTAACAGGGGTACCACAGCCAAAGAACTAATTGCCCTATGGAGACAGTACTGTCAGGAACTGAAAGAAACTTCCTTGTTAGCAAGTTGGCGGGATAATGCCTTAAAATTAGGAATAGCACTTACAGGGGGAGGGGTAGTCAAATCAGTAGAGGTATTGAAAAAGGAATGCGCTCATGAGAAACGCTCAAAACAGGAGTCTGAAAAGACCACGAGCGAGCCTGGAAAGGCTGATAAGAGTGGATTACATAATCCAATGGTTGGCCTTGCCTTGACAGAGGGAGATGGTGATGATGATTTGGACGAATGGAATCACAGGGCTCAGGCTGTTCCCCACGCTCCCCCCCCGTACGTTAACATTTATCCCCCGGTGGCACCCGCACCAGCTGCACAAACCCCCGCGCCGACACCTCAAGTATCTGCCAGTGCCGTTTCCCCGCCGCCGTCAGTCACGGTTCAAGTAAATAATCCCCCGCCGGTCCAGATGGGAGACCAACAACCGGGTCCCCAGTATACCGACCCTGTTGCCTTTTACACCCGACTCAGGACTAAGAATAATCGGCCCCCGACGACACCCTCCCCACCCCAACCCAGTCCATCAAGGTCACGAAAACGGAGAAATCAAAGGCAGATGATTCAAAGTCAGAGACTAGAGAGTCAGAGCCAGAGTACCCTCAAGGCTTTAAGGTCCTTTTTAGAGTGCCGGGACCATAGTGACATTGACAGTGGAGATTCAGGAGACGACTTGTCACCCCTGGAATCAGAATCTGATACCGAGAGACCCGCCAGACATAAACCGACACCCCGGCAGTTGCCGGTGAGACAAATGCCTAACCCTGCCTTTAATGCAAATATTCCAGTGGCCGCTGATAACCCCCGGACCATAGGTATCTTCTACCCCTGGAAACCTAACGAGATAATGGCTATCTTAGCCGGGATGCCAGATAGGAAGAAAACCCCCACCTTGTTTGTAGAATTCCTCCGGACTACTATACTCGTCTATAATGCTGAATCAAGAGACTTATGGGCGTTAGTACAGCAGATCTTGAATCCCACCGAACATGCAAGGTTTTTGGTTAACCTAGGCTTTGAGGACCATGCCACATTAGAGGCTCAAAACGCACAGAGCGCTGCTCGTGAACGCGCCATACTCACTGCTTTAACCACCACCCTGCAGAAACCCATTGATATATCCAAGGTGTTGGATACTAAACCACGAAAGGGCGAGGGAGCAGAGGAATTCCTAGAGAGATTCTCCGAGGTATATCGGAGTCAGTCAGGAGATGCTAATTACCGGAACGGAGCAAACTCGCCGCAATACTGTGCTATCCTGATAAATTGTCTACCAACCTCGGTGTCTGAAGCAATTAAGACTAACAATATGGACTGGTCAGAGAATAGTCCCAGCCAGATGGCCAGGGCAGTGAAATATTATTGGAAAGAGAGTAAGAGTCAGGAGAGTCAGCCCCAGGTCAAGGTCAAGACTTGAGTGTGGGAACGAAGGAATAACTGTAAAACCATGGGCCCCTAAAAGACAATGTTACGTCTCTATCACCCCACAATGGTGGACTCTGGACTTAAAAGATGAACCCCCATCTCATGTAACCCTAGCTTATGATCGAAGTGGAAAAGATAAGGAGTTGGAGAATTTTTACCAAGCTTATGAAGGGACTGAGTGGGATGTTGTTCTCCGAGCCATGGTTACGGGACCGGAGGGGAAAGCAGAATATGTTGAGGTTCCCTCGGAATTGTGGAAGCAACCCCTAACTGTAGCCCCACACATCACCCGGGAAGTGAACTCCCCCTACCGTGCGAAAGATCTGGGACCCATGGTAAAACAGGCAGTTAAACAAGCTAACCCAGATGACCGGCAGGAGCAGGCCCTGTCAGGCGGTTGAGCTATCCTGTTATACCAAGAGCCAAAGGTAGTCTTGACACAGTTGCACCACCACGTTGGGAATGAGGTACCGGAATACGTCAATCCGCAAGTGTGGGCAGAAGACCCCACACAGGTAGGATGCGTTAAAATAACTCCCATCCAAATCGCCCTACAGGAAAATGTTGTACTACCCTCCATACGACAGTATCCGCTGAAACAACAAGCGATACCCAGCATTGATAAACTGATCACGGGACTACTGACACAAGGAATCCTGATTAAATGTCAGTCCCCGTGCAACACGCCCATACTTGCAGTTCCAAAATCAGGAAAGCCAAACCAGTACAGATTAGTACAGGACTTACGATCTATCAATGCTATTGTACAACCGCTTCATGCACTAGTACCTAATCCAGCTCACACTCTGGCCCAGGTCCCTGCACAAGCGAAAATCTTTGCAGTAGTCGATCTCCAGCACGCCTTCTTCGCCTTGCCACTGGAACCGACAAGCCAGTACCTCTTTGCTTTTACTTATAATGGACAACAATATACGTGGACCCGACTGCCGCAAGGTTTTGTAAACTCTCCAACATTATTCTCTAGGTGCCTACAAGGACAGTTGCAGACTTTGACCTTGAAACATGGTTCTGCTCTGGTCCAGTACGTGGATGATTTGCTAATAGCTAGCCCTGACGAACAAAGTAACCGGGAAGACACCGCCCAGTTGCTTAATCACCTATTCTCACTCGGGTACATAGTCTCTCAATCAAAGGTACTAGTGGCCCAACAGAAAGTTAAATTCCTTGGCTTCATGCTCTCAGCAACCGAGCGGAGTCTAGAGAGAAGCAGGATTGAGCCAATCTGTCAGTTCCCCGTACCCCGTAGTGCAAAACAAGTGAGGCAATGGATGGGGATGGTAAACTACTGTAGACAATGGATACCCAACATCGCTCTAGAAACCAAACGACTAACACCATACACCAGTATGGAGGGCGAGTTTCAGCTAGACCCTGTCGCCATAAGAGCGTTTGAAAACCTAAAAGAAGCATTGTCACAAGCCCCAGCACTGGGGAGACCCCTGTATGACAGGCCCTTCCAGTTATACTGCACTATCCTCACTGATTGTTCGACTGCTGTCCTAACGCAAAAACATGGGGACAAGCATAGGCCGGTGGCTTACTACTCCTCGAAGTTAGATCCGGTAGCGCTAGGGCATCCCGTATGCACCCAGATTCTGACCGCCATCTATAATAGCCTACAATCGGCTGCCAACCTAACTTTGCAACAAGATATTACTGTATACAGTTCGCACTCGGTAACTGCACTATTAGGCCAATTACAAACTCAACACCTCACTATGGCCCGACAAAATAAGTACGAGATATACCTGTTGAATAATCCTAAACTGCAATTTAAGCATTGTACTACTATCAACCCAGCATGTTTTCTCACAGAACCACCCCTCGAACAAACAGACCCAGGACATGATTGTCTATTTTTAATCAAGGAAGATACCTCCGTCAGGGAGGATCTATCTGATGCCCCAATGCAGAGTCCTGACACAACCATGTATGTAGATGGAAGTGCGTCCATCAGTCCCCTTGGGAAAAGACTTTCTGGATATGCAATCGTAGATCAGGACAGTAATACTTTGGAGTCTGCCGCCTTTGAACTTCCGTATTCCGCCCAACAAGCAGAACTGTTCGCATTAATACGAGCTTGTATCTTAGGGAAGGACTTAAAGGTTAACGTTTATACAGACTCGAGATATGCCTTCGGAGTGGTTCATGATTTCGGACAATTATGGAAAAACAGAGGGTTCCTAACCTCTGCAGGAACACAGATATCCCATCAGAAATTAGTATCTGATTTGCTACAAGCCCTCATGCTACCAAAACAGATCTCCGTGATAAAGTGCTCCGCACACACAGCAGGACAAACCCCAGTAGATATAGGGAATAGATGCGCTGACCAGGAAGCTAGGGAAGCGTCCCAGGAACAACGAGTGGTTGTGCCTAGAATGATGAGCCAGACTAAAAGCTCAAATAAAAGCAAGTCTCCCTCGGAAAAGCCAATGCCAACCATCCAAGACGTCATTAAGTTACAGGAGGATGCTCCTGACCGTGATAAGGGACTGTGGAAACAGCTCGGTTGTACATATGATTGTGTGTCTAAATTATGGGTCACCCCTGCCGAGCAAACTTGTATGTCAGATGAGCTAGCATTATGGGTTATTGAATGTATACACTTTGCAACTCATTGTGGTGCCAGAGCAACTAGTGACACGTTATTAGCTACATGGTGGCATCCTAGATTACAAGCTCTGGCTCAAGGTATTAGCAGTCGCTGCCTCATTTGTCAGCAGCATAACCCGGGAAAAGGCATACCTTGTGAAACAGGTAAGACGCCGTTACCCACGGGTCCCTTTCAGACCCTCCAGATGGACTACATTGAATTAGAAAGGTGTCAGTGTTATAAATATGTACTGGTTATTGTTGATGTATTTAGTAAGTGGATTGAGGCCTACGCGACTACGGATAACAAAGCCTCCACTGTTGTAAAAGTTTTAATGAGAGAAATTATTCCAAGGTACGGAATTCCAAACCGATTAAGTTCAGACAACGGCCCTCACTTCGTGGGTCTGGTAAACAAGGAGTTCTGCACTCAAATGGGCATCCAACAGCAGCTACATTGTGCCTACAGGCCACAGGCCACCGGACTGGTCGAGCGGGCTAACCAGACCTTGTAAAATAAACTTGCCAAATTGCAGGCCGAGACGGGAACTACATGGCTCAAACTACTCCCCATGGCCTTGTTCCAAATACGCACTACCCCGGCTGGTGCAGCAAGATTAAGCCCTGCTGAAATCATATATGGCAGACCTCTCAAAACCCCGTGGAACCAGGAAGTCCCAAAGACTGTCCACTTTCACCACATGACGGCAGAAATGACGAACTATATTTTGTCGTTAACCAGGGCATTGAAAAGTTTGCACTCCCGGGTACGCGCTGCTTACATCGACCTCCCTCCTATAGTCAGTCCGTCCCAGGTCGAACCCGGAGCGTATGTATTAATCAAGAATTGGACGCGAAAAGGATTGGAACCTCGTTGGGAAGGACCCTATCAAGTCCTACTCACCACCCCAACTGCTGCCAAAGTAGAGGGAAAGAGTGCTTGGGTTCACCTCCACCACTGTAAAATTGTCAGTAATGCTATGCCTGAAACTTAAAGAATGCTAACCTCTCTTGCTTCCAAGAAATCTCTCCCTAAACAGACGTGCTGCGCCAACCAGCCATGCAGACGTCGCTGTGGATCCTCTCTATCAGTGTCCTGATCACCCTTGGAATAACTCAACAGCCCAGAAGGAGAACATGCCGGCGGAACCAACCCAAGCGGGTACACCACCCATGCCACGGAGACGTGCTTCGGTGCAATGATGATAACCCAGGCGGGTTCGGGAAATGGAACGTGATCAACTGGGACACCTACATTGGGCTTATTAGACAGCCCCACCGCTCGCTAATGCTGAGATACATACACAGAGGAACATTGCCATGCCATTGGACCAAGTGTAAATTTGATTACGTTTGTCGACGCCAGGTGACCAAGCCTGTTACTGCAGGGCCATGCAGTAGAACTACCGATTCCAAAGGACAAAGTCGTTACCTGAAGTTCAATCAGGAAAGGGAGAGAAATGGGCTGCCCCCTTTGAAAGAATTTGATCGACTAAATAAGATAGACGTAACCGAATAACGGTTGGTTATCATAGAATGATAAAAGGAGGGAATGAGAATACCAAGGTCAAGGAAATAGAAACAAGAAACTGTGAAGGCAGCAAGAAGTAAAATAAAAAGGCTAAACTGATCTTTGGCTGCTAATATGGCTGGCACCCACAATGTCACACCTTGCTGATAAGAACAATGTAAGGCAGCGTGCAGAAGTTATACAGACAATAGGCGATCAGAAAACGCATTACCATGATTGCAAACGCATTACCATAATGTTTAGGTGATCATGAACACATTACCAGGATGTTTACTTAGCTGTAACCCGTTCAGTTAAATGTGACTTCTTTATTTCAAACTGCCAGGCCAGGAAATCAAATTAAATGTATACGTGCACAGCTCAGGATTGGTGCAGGAATATACGAGGTGTTAATGTCTTCTCAAATGCAAGTATAATAATGTAGCACACTGTATGACAAATTGCTTGCTCTGTTGCGTTCGTCAGACTCTTGCAGGAGTCGGTGCCGACATTTCAGAGTAAGACGCCGCAGAAAATAAATCGTTTGAATTCTCCAGTTGCATTCGACTCAGTGATTACTGAACCAGACTGAGGGTAAAAGAATCCGTTCTATCAGCACCCCTGCCTTTCTGTCTGCCGCTAGCAACGACAGGTAGAGGGGAACGTTTTGCAGTCTGGAAGGAACTGGGGGAGCACTATTTAATGACGACCTCTTCCTGCCTTTTTTTGTCGGTGACATTTTTACACCACTCATTCTGAGAGAGAGAGAGAGACTTCTGGAGGTATTCAACGCCATGTGAAAGATTTTTGGATACTGAGCAGCACTTTGCAGGTTCTTTTTGCTTTGACCTTCCTTGCATCAATTTAGAAGAGACTATGGGGGCTGCAGTTATTCAGGGCGCCGTCCTGCACCTGCAGAATCAGAGGCTGCAGAGACGCAGAGAGAGAGTGGCAAACATGGCCAGAGGGAGGAGGGCCAACAGTCCGCTGCACAGGAGACCTTACCCTCCCAGGTTTATCCGGGAGCAATTCTCCTACATTCATTTGTCTGAGGAGCAGTGTTTGCGCAGGCTGTGCTTCAGCAAAGAGGTGGGCAGAGATTTGGCAGATGGAATACAATACTGGAAAGTGTGAGGTTATGCACTTTGGCAGGAAAAATCGTAGAGCAAGTTATTATCTTAATGGCAAGAAACTGGAAAGTACTGAAGTACAAAGGGATCTGGGGGTCCTGGTGCACGAAACTCAAAAGGTTAGTATGCAGGTGCAGCAAG
Source organism: Somniosus microcephalus (assembly GCF_052327205.1). Classification (NCBI taxonomy): domain Eukaryota; kingdom Metazoa; phylum Chordata; class Chondrichthyes; order Squaliformes; family Somniosidae; genus Somniosus; species Somniosus microcephalus. The sequence continues at coordinate 153,173,985 of NC_140991.1, read as the reverse complement.
TGATTAAGAAGGCCAATGGAATGTTGGCTTTCATTGCTAGGGGGATAGAATATAAAAATAGGGAGGTATTGCTTCAGTTGTATAAGGTGAGACCGCACCTGAAATGCTGCATACAGTTTTGGTGTCTATACTTAAGAAAAGACATACTTGCTCTCGAGTCAGTATAAAGAAGGTTCACTCGGTTAATCCCGGGGATGAGGGGATGGACATATGAGGAGAGGTTGAGTAGATTGGGACTCTACTCATTGGAGTTCAGAAGAATGAGAGGCGATCTTATTGAAACATATAAGATTGTGAAGGGGTTGGATCGGGTGGATGCGGGGAAGATGTTCCCGATGATGGGTGAAACTAGAACTAGGGGGCATAGTCTTAGAATAAGGGGCTGCTCTTTCAAAACTGAGATGAGGAGGAACTACTTCACTCAGAGGGTGGTAGGTCCATGGTATATGCTGCCCCAAAAAGCTGTAGAAGCTACATCATTACATAAATTTAAAACAGAAATAGACAGTTTCCTAGGAGTAAAGGGAATTAAGGGTTACGGGGAGCGGGCAGGAATTTGGACATGAGTCCAGGTTCGGATCGGACATGGCTCTGTGGGTAGCGGAACGGGCCCAGGGGCCGTGTAGCCTGATCCTGCTGCTATTTCATGTGTCTAATTCTGTTAGATTCAGGAGATGGTTCTGTGATAGTAGATTGGCGGTTAGGATCAGATCAGCCATGATCTTATTGAATGGCGGAGCAGGCTTGAGGGGCCGATTGGCCTACTCCTGCTCCTATTTCTTATGGTCACTGAGCTCTGCCACCTGCTGCAAATAGACCTGGAACCTCAACTGAGTACCAGGATGTCTCTGTCGGTGGCAGTGAAGGTGACAGTGGCTCTGAATTTTTATGCCAGCGGCTCCTTTCAAGCATCTACTGGGGACATCGCCAATATCTCCCAGTTCGCTGTGTATTGCAGTATCCGGGAGGTGACAAATGCCCTGTATAAAAGGAGACGCCAGTACATCTCTTTCCCCATGACCCGGGCCAAACAGCATGAACACGCATTGGGCTTTATTAGGAGAGCGGGCTTCCCCATGGTGCAGGGCGCCATTGATTGCACGCATGTGGCATTGCGGGCACCGCATGAAAATGCAGGTTTTCCGAAACTGCAAGGGCTACCACTCCTTAAATGTGCAGTTGATCTGTGACCACAAACAGCTGATACTCGCCGTCAATGCCCGCTATCCTGGCAGCAACCAAGGTGCTTTCATCCTGCGCCAGACTGGTGTGCCAGACCTTTTCCAGGCACCGCATCAGCCAAGTGATTGGCTCCTCGGGGATAAGGATTATCCACTCTGCACCTGGCTGATGACACCGTTCCATAACCCCAACACCCCTGCCGAGCTGCGGTATAATGAGAGCCATATCGCCACCAGGAACATAATTGAGCAGACGATCGGCATGCTCAAGCAACGGTTCCGCTGTCTGGACCACTCAGGAGGAGCCCTACATAAAAACATAAGAAATAGGAGCAGGAGCAGGCCATACAGCCCTTCGAGCCTGCTCTGCCATTCAATGAGACCATGGCTGATCTTCTGCCTCAATTCCATTCACCGGCCCTGTCGCCATGTCCCTTGATGCCCTTACTAGTCAGAAATCTATCGACTTCTGTTTTGAATATACCCAATGACTGAGCCTCCACAGCCCTCTGGGGTAGAGATTTCCAAAGATTCACCACCCTCTGTGTGAAGAAATGTCTTCTCATCTCAGTCTGGAATGGCCTACCCTTTATCTTAAGGTTGTGGCCCCTGGTTCTAGACACCCCAGCTAAAGGAAACATTCTCCCAGCATCCATCCTATCAAGCCCTGTAATAATTTTGTATTGTGGCGGAGCCACTGAATGACTCTGGGCAACTGTATATAATTCCCTTTAATGATATTCTAACACCAGCCTAAGCCTGTACCATTGTGTTAGACATTACTGTGTTTTGTATATAGTGTTTGTATGTACGGGGCATGGCCCCTTTAAGAGCGTGGGAAAACGCAGGCAAACGCGATGACGTCACGTTGCAAACCACGTGACTGTCCAGGCAGTCCTCATGGAATCTCCATCTTGTTAAGACCTGTTTTCGTGGTTCTCCTGTATCGATCTCAACAAACTGTTTGAACTCGTTTAGTCTTACATTAAAGACCTGTTTGATTGATCTCCTGAGTCGACCTCAGTTATTGGTTAGGAATTCGTCAATTCCTACAGTATGCTTCAATGAGATCCGCTCTCATTCTTCTGAATTCAACAGAATACAGGTCTAGTTTACTTAATCTCTTCTCATACGACAGTCCCGCCATCCCAGGAATCAATCTCGTGAACCTTCGTTGCACTCCCTCTATGGCAAGTATATCCTTCCTTAGGTAAGTAGACCAAAATTGTACACAGTACTCCAGGTGTGGTCTCACCAAGGCCCTATATAATTGGAGTAAGACTTCTTTACTCCTGTACTCAAATCCTCTTGTAATGAAGGCCAGCGTACCATTTGCCTTCCTAATGGCTTGCTGCACCTGCACATTCACTTTCAGTGACTCATGTACAAGGACACCCAGGTCCCTTTGAGCATCTGCATTCCCCAATCTTTCACCATTTAGGAAATACTCTGCCTTTCTGTTTTTTCTACCAAAGTGGATAGCTTCACATTTATCCACATTGGGCCAGAAATTCCAGAACGGGGCTTGCAGTGCGTGCAAGCCCCGTATTTGCACTTACCCCGCGCTCCTGCCGATCAGCTCCAGGGACGCCTGCACTTGCAGAAACTGAAAGAAAAATCCCGGGCAGCGTATGACGTCACGCCGCCCAGGAGTGCAGCCAGCGCGGAGCCAGGAGCGTGCAGTGTAAGTGAGACATGCCCCTTGAGGTCTCAGTTTCACTGGACACGCCCCCAATGTTTCTGTCAAGCTGCTTGCTTTTTTACATGCAAAGCAGCAGTTTAAATAGGTTTTTGGAAGTTTTTTGAAGATTTTGGTAACTTTTATAAACTTTTTTAAATGTTTACATTATTTTGAGTAATCTGAAGTAGTTTTAAAGAGAATTAAAGCAATTTAAAGACTTTTAAAAGCCCTAAAAGAATTTTTTTAATTCCGTTTGTTTATTTAGCAATGTCGTCGTCATACGTGTCTTCACACTGTTCCCTTTGGGGAACTGTATGAAGTGGTGGAAGGATTTATGGCCGTGATTAACGCTCATTCCGTGACCGTAACCATCTTTGAACCAGCCATTAGGGCGGTTAGTCCTATGGCGGGAGGGTTTTACGGGCTCCCACAAGCTATACAAGGAGGGGGGGCCACCCACACCCACGGACGCAAATATCCCACTGGATGTCAACCCAGAATTTAGAGCCGGAGCTCCGACTCCACTTGCCGGGACTGTCTGGAGCGGGGTTCGAAACCCTACCCTGATCTGGCCCTGCGGCGGGGATCCTACCGCTATGACAAAGGCCCAATCCGATTAGCAACGTGAAATGGCAGCATAGGGCTCCAGTCACGGGGAGGGAAAAGGCGCAGGAAACGTATGGGTGTCACCTTTTGTGCGGAGTGGGCCTTTTGCGTAGCAGTAAGCATCCCCGCCGCTGGGCCAGAAGGAGTAGGGTTTTGAACCCCACTCCAGACAGTCCCGGCAAGTGGAGTCGGAGCTCCAACTTTAAAGTCTGGGTGGACATCCAGCGGTATACTTGCGTCCGTGGGTGTTGGTGGCCCCCCCCCCTCAGATGGGTTGTGGGAGCCCGTAAAACCCTCCCGCCACAGGACTAACCACCCTAATGGCTGGTTCAAAGATGGTTACGGTCACGGAATGAGCGTTAATCACGGCCATAAATCCTTCCACCACTTCATACAGTTCCCCAAAGGGAACAGTGTGAGGATACGTCCGATGATGACCTCTTGCGCAATGCACCTCCTTGGACCCTCAGTCGCAGATGCGAGGGGGCAAGTCGTGCAATTGTTAAATTTTTTATTTTATTGACATGTAAAATGTTGGCCCAATAATTCCCTTCCAAATGCGCTGGTACGGTTGGGGTACTTACGCATCTGGCCAGATGAAATGCCGGTTTTCAGCATGCACAGTGCATGTGGGGAAAACCGGCATTTCCTGTCCTCTGAACGAAGGGGTTCAGAGGCAGAACGCGTGCGACTGCACAGGCAGCGCGTGCGCAGTATAATTCGCCGCTTTCATTAATGCTTTCAGTGAGGTCCAGTCATTACAACTTACACATGAAAAAAGCATGGGTACAGTTGCTACAGAGGCTGCGGAGGAAGATATTTCTTATCGTGGAGCTTCTGAAAGTATGTATGTCTGTATATATTCCTTTGCGTGTTATGTATATATTCCTTTACTTATGTGTATGAATGTATTATTTAATTATGACTTTCAGAGAAAGTAACTTATTGGAAAATCATAATTAAAAACATACATTCATACACATTAGTAAAGGAATATAAAACATACATACATATACGTAAAGGAATATATGTGGACATACATACATAACTCATTCTCACATTCCATTCACACAGCTACAATTGCTCCTTCTACCTACCGTTCTGAAAACCCTTTTAAAAAAAAAATTTAAACTTTTAAACTTACTTAAAATTTCTTAAAATAACTTCCCTCCCTTTCCCAAACAAAAATATTGCATTTCAAAAGCTCCACGATAAAATATATCTTCCTCCGCAGCCAATGAACAACTTTACACTTGCTTTTTTCAAGTGTAACTTCTAAGGACTTAACCTCACGGATTTCATGAATGAAATCCACGAAGTTCACTGCGCAAGCGCTGCCTGTGCAGTCGCACGCGCTCGAGGTCTGGAAATGCCGGCGTTCCCCGCATGCGCTGTTCATGCTGAACGCCGGCATTTCCAACGGCCAGAAGCGTGAGTAAGCCGACCGTACTCACGCTTCTGGCCTGGAATTTCTGGCCCATTATATTCCATCTGCCATGTTCTCGCCCACTCACTGAGCCTGTCGAGATCCCCTTGAAGCCTCTTCACATCCTCTTCGCAACTGACACTGCCACCAAGCTTTGTATCATCAGCAAATTTGGAAATGTTACATTTAGTCCCCTCATCCAAACATTGATATAGATTGTGAATATCTGGGGCCCAAGCACCGATCCTCACGGTAACCCACTAGTCACAGCCTGCCATCTTGAAAAAGACCCGTTTATCCCTACTCTGTCTGTTAACCAATTCTCAATCCATGCTAGTATATTACCCCCAATTCCATGTGCCCTAATTTTGTTCACCAACCTCTTGTATGGGACCTTATCGAAGGCCTTCTGAAAATCCAGATACACCACATCTACCGGTTCCCCTTTATCTATTCCACTAGTTACATCCTCAAAGAACTTCAATAGGTTTGTCAAACAGGATTTTCCTTTCATAAACCCATGTTGACTCTGCCCAATCTCACTATTAGTTTTTAAGTGCCCAGTTATTGCATCCTTTATAATAGGTTCCAGCAATTTTCCAACTACTGATGTGAGGCTAACAGGTCTGTAGTTCCCCGTTTTCTCTCTCCCTCCTTTCTTAAATAGCGGGGTTAAATTTGCTATCTTCCAATCTGCAGGAACCGTTCCAGAATCTATAGAATTTTGGAAGATGACAACCAATGCATCCACTATTCCAATGGCCACCTCTTTCAAAACCCTAGGATATAGGTCATCCAGCCCTGCAGTACTCTCCTGAGCGAGTCTCCCTCTTCATAGTTGTATGCTGCATGCTTTACAACCTGGCAATCCTGAGGACCCAGCCAATGCCACCAGGGATTGGTGCACCACCTGAGGAAGAGGAGGAGGAAGAGGAGGAGGAGGATGATTAGCAGGAGCATCAAGGTGGGAGGGAGGTCCACAATGTTGCCACTGCAAGGGCCGTGCGTCAACGGTTGATAACAAGCCGCTTCTAGGCCCCTACTCAGAAGATGGCTTCTGGCATGGAGAACAACATCATGGAAAGCAAACCGCACCCCCTATTGCCGGCCAAAGCTGCAATGATTCCAAAGGCCAAAAATGTAAATTATTAATACAACAACTTTTTTCTTTAACAAACTCTGTGTGTCATTTATTCAGGAAAAAAATTAGAAACAAACACAACAAATCATGAATTAACAGAACTGGTTCTCACAAGCTGGATAAAAACAACAAAACAGTAAACAAATGTAATCAGACGAACCTTGACCTTTACTACAAACATTCCCACCATTTATTTAGACCTCCTACTGTTTGCCCTTCAAGGGTGATCTCCATCCCCTCCGCACTTCCCCCCTTCCCACCCTACTGTTCCTCTGTAATGGGGCCCCAGTGGCTGCAGCAAGGCTGCTGAATGTCAGATGCTGAGACTACAGATGCCCTTGAAGGACGCCCTTGACCAGCTCTGGGCCTGGCGGCCCCGGCTGCAGACTGCACCAACTCTGAATGGGCGGCAGCAGTCTGGGCTGGCTGTGTTGCAGGTGGTGGCAAGTGCAATGGGGAAGTGACAGTGGTGGGAGCAGGAATGCTGTCATCCTGAGAGAGGACAGCACCTTCCTGTTCGACCGACACACTGGCACTCCCACGAGGTAGTACTTCAGCATCCGGTGCAATCTGCCCGAGCACAGATTGCTGGCCTGCTGCGACACCGTGAGAGCCCCGGGGCAATGTGGCTGACCCAGCGAGGATGGCAGCAGTCAGTGCTTGCGTTACATCAATCTGAGACTGCATGTGAGCAGTCTGAGATTGGATGGCAGCAGCCAGCGACTGAATTACAGCAGTAAGCCATTGCGTTGCGCTGGCCTGTGCTGCAGCGGAGTGCTCCACACTCCTTGCCAGTCCATCAATGCTTTCGGGCACCCTTGCCATTGCACCCGTGAGCTCAGTGTGCATGCTCAAGGCCTGGCTATTCATAGCCGCAATGGCGCAGTCCTCATCTGAGTCCTGTGCAGCAGGACTCGCTTGCCTGCTCACCCTCCGGGGAGCTGGCCCCCGAGCTTTCCTACCCCCATGGTGTTACTGCAGCCCACTGGGTCTCGGAGCTTTGTCTTCATCAGACCCTTCTCCCCTGCTCCCCTCCATGGAAGGTGTGGTCCCAGTGTGGGCATGGGCTTCCTCGGGAGACGCAGGCACTGAGGCTCCGGTTTCCTCTTCCTCGTCGCCTGGGGCGTCGCGCCCACTGGTTGGTTGAGGGACAGGCTGGTCAGCTGGTGGTTCACTATCTGAAAGCAGGGAGGTACAAGAGTGGCTTTAGCATGAGGACAGGGGGGCAGTAAGGGAGCAAGGACTGGAGACATTTAGTAAGTTGGATTGAAAGTGTAAAATGCTGGTGTTGTGAGGGGCAAGTGGAATGAGAGAGGAGAGAAAGCTGATGAACATACCATTGGTGTCCCCAAGGGGGTCGATCTCTCCAGTGGCCACGGCACCTATCACCTGGCTGGCAACGATCCTGTGCACGTGCGCCTCCAAATCGCTGAGGGGTTGCAGCTCAGCTGGCCCTCCACCCGTCCGTTGCTGCTGGCGCCTGTTGTTAGATAGCTTGTCCTGCAAGAAAAAGGACGGCGTCTGAGTGAGTGTGCAACCATGTGCTTGCCTGATGTGCCTCCCATAGTTGAATAGCCCTTAATGTATGCAGTCATGTGCTTGCCTGATGTGCCTCCCATAGTTGAATAGCCCTTAATGTATGCAGCCATGTGCTTGCCTGATGTCCCTCCCAGAGTTGAATAGCCCTTAATGTATGCAGCCATGTGCTTGCCTGATGTGCCTCCCATAGTTGAATAGCCCTTAATGTATGCAGCCATGTGCTTGTCTGATGTGCCTCCCATAGTTGAATAGCCCTTAATGTATGCAGCCATGTGCTTGCCTGATGTGCCTCCCATAGTTGAACAACCCTTAATGTATGCAAGGTGTGGAATGTGCGTGTGTGTGTTTTATGAGATGGCCATAGGTCTTGGATGAGTGTTGGGCATTTAGGGTTTTTAAACCCTCTGGGCACAGAGTGAAGTTGAGATGGAGGGATGTAGAGGTATTGAAAAGCAGCCACTCACCCTGACCACCTGAGTGAGGTCATTGAACTTCTTCCGACATTGGGTGTGGGTCCTGGGCACCATGCTCCTGGAGGAGACATGCTGAGCCACCTCCCTCCACACTCTTCTATATTTGCGTGGCAATGGCCTCCTGTCACACTGTGGGTAGAGTACTGACCTTTGGTGCTCCACTGCACCAACCAGAGCCACCAAGGCCCGGTCACTGAAGCGCTGAGCTCATTCCCTGGGCCTCTCCATTGTTCTTTCCAGCAGAATTGAAGTATAGGTCTGTCCAGGCCGAGATTCAAGGCTGAAATGAGCAGGGTATGGCTGGAGAGCAACATCGACCCTCCCCTTTAAGAATTGGCCGGCGCTAGTGTGTCTGTGTTCCATTGCTAACTGACATCACCTGAGCTTCGCCAGCGCTCTGAGGTAGCACCTCGCTCCTTGGCATTAGCGCCTTAAGAGATGTGTGTAGCGCCTGATTTAGCGCTCAAATCACCTCCAGGGGCAATAGAAGCCAAGTTTTCAGTTGGAGGCGATAATTAGCGGCAGGTGCTAAACTTTGTGCCCGGCCGATAATTGCGCCCCAAATGGGGCGCGACCGAATTTCTCCCCTATATAATCTTGCAGAACTTTTTTTTACACTAGGGTAATGTGGTTGTGGAATACGTTACCAGAGAAGGCCACTGAAATGGGCAGCATAAGAAGTTGAACAGGCAAGTGAGAGCCTGCTCTTCCACCTATCTCTTAATTCCTGAAACACTCTTTGCAAGACTTTGGCCTAGAAATCCAATAAAGTCCGAAAATGGGCAGTGCCACCACGGGGCGAGGTTTGCTCGCGCCCATAAAAAGATTACAGGCAGCGCCGTTATTTTGGTGCTGCATGCTGATTTGAATGATTGCAGTGCACACTCTAGAGTGGAACACACTGTTTCAGGCTGTGCGCTCAGGAGGAGGCCCAATGTAGTGTGGCTGTGGCGTCCCTGGAGCGAGGCAGCCTTTTCTTAAAGCTAGGCTGTCATTTTAGAAAGCAGTCTCGAGCCCTTAAAGGGGAACTGCCTTCTAAAATATTTTTTTTAAATAGGCAGTCTTTAGCCCTTAGAGCTCAAGTGCCTTCCAAAAAAAAATTAAAAATAATTCCAAAATGACATTTGACAGCTCTTACAGCTGAATTGTATTCTGCACGTAATAAAATGGTAAAAGTACTTCAGCACCAACACAAATGGCTCAACAGGCCAGGGAAAAGGCACCCAGGGTCACACACACAGCACTCCAGCTTTGTGCAGGGGGTCAACACTGTAAGAGAGGCCCTCTACCCACAAGGGCCTGGAGGACCTCCAGAGAGAAGGATGTGGGATCAGATCACCGAGGCCATCACTGCCAGCAGTGTCGCCCCCAAGACCTGGCTCCAGTGCCCAAAGAAGTTTCATGACCTCAGACCAATGGTCAAGGTCAGTGAATGCATCTTCAAAAGTCATCTCCTATCAAATGTACCACTAGACTCACACACTGCTCAATGGCCCCCCACCCTCCCCCCAATCATTCACCTACCAACAATCTCTATCGAACACTACGCACAGCTCACATTCCTAGCTTCACCTCACCCCCTTGGAGGAGACGTGCTGGCCATTCTTAGCAGGGGCATGGTTGAGCCCTTGGCCAACGGCGGGGCTGAAAGAATACAAGATACTGCTTTCCTCATATGTTATCCTCCTTCTCACATCCAACTTCCCCCTCATCCCACAATATCTTCTGATGTACAAGGTGTGCATGCTGTAAGCATGCAGCTCTTGCTTTCCCACCCTCCCCTCACCACAACCCTACCTTTGTGCCTTCCTCATTTCAGACACCCAAGAAATCCGGCCTCCCAGCCAGTGGTTGACCAAGAAGAGGGAGAGGAGAGTGAAGAAGAAGAAGAAGAAACACTGTCACTTGATTTCACACTCCCAGCCACCAGCTTCTTGAGGTTGTCCTGCAAAGCCATCTGCAGTGTCCCCCATTGAAAGTCAGCAGCCTTCCATCAGCCATGCTGCAGCCACTGGGGAGCACTGAGTGGCATCACTAGGATAGGCAAAGCCACATGTAGGACTGTCACCTCGGGAATGCACAAGGGTGATTAGTATATTTCAATGTCATATTGCATGCATATATGGATAAAGTTGGATTGGGAAGTTTGTTTGTGGTTGCTTTTCTTTCAGCATTGTGGCCAAGAGGGCTGTCAGTAACAGAGGGAAGGTAAGGTGTGGGACTAATGTTGAAAGGGGAATTGGGCTTGCGGTCACTGGGACCACAGGTGGATGATTCCATCCCGGATACCCTGGCTAGAAAGGGGCTGTCCGGGTTGCATTCTTCCTTCCGCTTCATTCTCTTCCCTCACTGAGCAGCTTGTCCCCTTTACTGCCTCTGCTTCATCTTCATGTGCCCCCCAGGACTGTGAGCAAGTGGTCTTCTCAGAAGCAAAATACTGCAGATGCTGGAAATCTGAAATAAAAGCAGAAAATGCTGGAAGTACTCAGCAGGTCAGGCAGCATCTTGACCTGAAATGTTAACTCTGTTTCTCTCTCCATGGATGCTGCCTGACCTGCTGAGTATTTCCAGCATTTTCTGTCTTTTCAGAGGCCTTCCTTTACCATCCAAAGCCTTGCAAGCATCCAGAAGCACTCCCTGCACACTTTAACAATTTTTTAATGTATTGCTCCAAGCCACTGCTTCAATAAAATATGATAAAAAAAGTCCAAAAGCTGAAATCCAAACTTACCTGAAAGATGTGTGTGCCTTTAAAAAGCACTGACAGCATCTCTGCAGGGTTGCTATATGCACGTTTTTCTGTGCGTAGTTTGGAGAGGTTGTTATGACGTGCGGCGATGTCCAAAATAGCAGTCGTGGCATCAAATTAGGCATTGCACACCGATTGACATCACAATCTGCTCATTTGAAGTTGAGAGGCCAGCACTGGCAATGGCAGTGCTATGGCCCTCAGCAAAATGGTGGCCACCATGTCCCATACTGGAAGCGAGGCGGCCGCCATTTTTTGTAGAAATACAGCACAAATGCACGGCATTAAGGTAAGGAATTTCATTCTATTTGTTCCTATGTCATTGGTTTCAGCATGAACTACAACTTCTGGCTATTCCTCTTCCCTCTCCAAAATCTTTTACACCCACTCCATTATATCCCATACCCTGAAAGTTAATACACCTTTCTGGACTCTTGACTGCAGCAACAAAAGGGCCTGTTTATTCCCCTGACTATGGAATGCCCTTTTACTACTGCATTTTTACAGGTCATCGCCCCTTCTTTTGCAATCACTTGCACCACAGTGCTGTGATATGGATAGTGATTTGTCTCCTCTAAGTGGTTACAGTTGAAGATCGGGCGGCCTGGAGTCCGCTCACCTGCATTCGTGTAAGTTGCGAGGAGAGTGTTTTTCAGCAGGGTCTCAGGTGGGAAAGGGGGACCCCAGGGCAGCAGAGGCTCAAACTTTCATTGTGGGGCCTGGAGAACACTCCATGCAAGAAAGTTTAACACTTACCTTACAGGGCCTATTCTTCCTGCAGAACAGGTTCACTGAGCGTGGTGGCCACAGCGGTTAAAATACCATTTAGATCCTATGTACATCATAGGACTTCGATCTGCATAAATATATGAGGTTCTTGCCTAATTCAGGTTTATAAACCAGTCAGCCTTATATTGCTAGTGAATAAACTTCAGGAGGCCATCATATGAGATGAAATGAATACTTAGACGACATGGGTTAATTAAGCACAACCAGTAAGGATTTTTTTAAAAGCAAATACATTTAACAAATTTAATAAACTTATTTGAAGAAATAATGGAGTTTATTCATAAAGGAAATGCTGAGGATGTTGCATATATTAATTTTCAAAAGACATTCGATAAGGTGAAGTATATGAAACTTGTAGATAAAATTAAGGTGTATTCAATGGCATGTGGCAGCATGGATATGAAGCTGAATAAAGAATAGAAACAGACAGTAGAGGAGAATTTTTTTTTGGAACTCAAAAGGATGGAAACAATGGTGTTCTCCAGTATGCAATGTTGGAACCATTGCTCTTCTTAGTATATGAGTGACCTGGAGTTGGATAAGGGGGACACAATATCAAAATTTAAAGATGACACAAAAAGAAGCATGGTTAACTGTGAAGAGGGCTATACGTGACTTCAGAAGGACACAGGTTAGCAGAATGGTCAGATTGATATTGGATAACACTTAATGTAGAGAAATGTGAGGTGATATATTTTAGGAGGAAAACTAAGGTGAGAAAATACACAATAAATGGTAAAACTTTAAAAGGATTAGAGCAGCAGAGAGACTTCGAAGTTCAGATACACAAATGTTTAAAAGTAGGACTAATTGATAAAGCTAATGGCCCAGAAATTCGGGTCTCCATGGGTGAGTACGCATGGAGTACTCACCCGTAAGCCCAATGGAAGTGCCGGTTTCATGCATGCACTGCGCATGTGCGGGAAACCGGCACTTCCGTTCCCCTGAAAGAAGGGGTTAACAGGTGGAACGCGTGCGCCGGAGAGGCAGCGCGTGCGCATCGAACTTATGTTTTTTTTGCAGGTTTTCCCAGGAAGGTAAGTCTCCAGAAGTTAGACATGTAAAAGCAGTCACAAGGCCTGCTTTTTACAAGGTAAGTGGTGAATTAATTAAAATTAAAACATTTTTTCTACAGGTTTATTATTTTTAAATACTTTAAAGAAAGGTAAGTTTATTTTTAGCCCCATTAGAAAATAAAATTATTTTTTTCAAAAATTTAAATTATTGTTTATAGTTAATTTATAGTTTAATTTTAAAAATGTGATTTTCTAAAAATTTATTTGAAGATTTATTGATGTTTTGGGGCTTATAGTATTTATAGGATTGACAGGTCAATGAAGCATTCCCTGCTACCATTGGCTCTCCATGGCCCATGTGATCCCAGGGGACGCATCAAACTAACTGCGCCCCTGGGATACGCAAGCACTGCACGCTGGCAGTTGGAGGAGGCCCAGGATCGCAATTCCACGGGGGCCCACAGCTCAACGGCCGGCGCGGTAGGTAAGTGCAGGTCGGGGGCTTGCACCCGCGGGAAGCCCCCGACCCGAATTTATGGGCCATTATGGGAACTTGTGTTTTACAGAATGGGATATAGAGTATAAAAGTAAAGATGTAATGCTAAAACTATATGCATCATTGATTAGGCTGCAGCTTGAACACTTTGGGGCTAGCAAAATGATTGATTTTGCTGAACACTGCTTCTAAACAATAAAACAGAAAAGCAGGAGGGTCAGAACTTAGGAAACAACTGATTCTGCCATTCTTGATACTGAATGAGCCTGCAAATCATTTTAAACTCGCACTGCCAGTTTGAAGTCTTACCTCTCACTGACCTAATTCAAAAGCTAAATACTCTCCCTTGATCCTCTTCACAAAGAGGCCCAGAATTACAAAGCTACCCCCCAAACCTCTTCTTCCCTTCCACGTTTGGGGCTTGGGAACACTTTGGTCTGGCTTCATGCCTGCTGCAAGTCTTCCCAGTTCAACCTCAGGCCTCAAGCCCTGCTGTTCTTCCTTCTTGGTCCTCAAAACCCTCCTGCCCTCCTAGTTCTGGGCTGCAGGGCTTGCTGTGCTACTTGCCCACACTTACATGAAATTCAACTGCATTACCTCCCTGCTTTAGGCCCAATTGCACTGTTTCTACTTCAGCTTTGGGTCCTGGGTCCTGCCCTGCCCCTCTCCCATCAAAACTCAGATGCCACTGTCTCCCTGTTCCTGCCTCAAGCCCAGTCTGGGCCCAAGTCTCCCAGTTCGGTCCACATCCCCAGTCTCTCTCAACCACATGTTGTAGCAGTTCCTAGATTCCCCAGTACCAGTCAGAGCCATTGCTCGGGATCCATTGCAACATCCATAGGAAGACCATCCTATCAGTTAACATGCAGGTACAGCAAGCAATTAGGAGAGCAAATGGTATGTTGGCCTTTATTACATGAGGATTTGAGTATAAGAGTAAAGATATCTTACTGCAATTATATAGGGCCCTGGTGAGACCACACCTGGAGTACTGTGTACAGTTTCGGTCTCCTTACCTAAGGAAGGATATACTTGCCATAGAGGGAGTGCAACGAAGGTTCACCAGATTGATTCCTGGGATGGGGGGATTGTCCTATGACGGAAGATTGAGAAGACTAGGCCTATATTCTCTACAGTTTAGAAGAATGAGTGGTGATCTCATTGAAACATACAAAATTCTTACAGGGCTTGACAGGGTAGATGCAGGGAGGATGATTCCCCTGGCTGGGGAATCTAGAACCAGGGGTCACTGTCTCAGAATAAGGGGTCGGCCATTTAGGACTGAGAGGAGGAGAAATTTCTTCACTCAGGGGGTTGTGAATCTTTGGAAGTCTCTACCCCAGAGGGCTGTGGAGGCTCAGTCGTTGAATATATTCAAGACAGAGATCGATAGATTTTTGGATATTAAGGGAATCAAGGGATATGGGGATAGTGCAGGAAAGTGGAGTTGAGGTAGAAGATCAGCCATGATCTCATTGAATGGCAGAGCAGGCTCGAGGGCTGAACGGCCTACTCCTGCTCCTATTTCTTACGTTCTTATCCTGCCTGGGATGCAAGGTTGTGGCTTTAGATCCACCACTCAGAAAGCTTCCTCTGAATCTAGCTCTTTGAATCAAACAGAGCACTGATGTTGTGCACAACTGGGCTCAGTCTGAGGAAGCAGCAGGGGAAGAAAATGGAATCAGGGGCTAGAGTGTGGAGTTTGTGGTGACTTCAATCTTGCCAGTATTAAACTGGAAACATTTCTGACTCACCATGGCTTCATAGAATCAGAGAATGGTATAGCATAATAACAGGCTATTTATCCCGTCAAGTCTGCATTTGTGTTTTTATCCGCACGAACCACCTAATCTAATCCCATTGTCCTGCTCTCTATTTCAAGCAACTATTTGTTTTTAAAATAGCTTATGAACTCTTCTTCAAAAACAGGTTGTTGCAGCTAATTCCACATTCTAACCAACTTCTGTGTAAAGTTTTTTTTCTAACCTACCCTTTAATTCTTTCTGTGATTAGCTTAAATCTGTTAGAGTTTTTGAATAGATAAGAGGGAACCAGTGGATGTAGTGTATTTGGATTTTCAGAAGGCATTCGATAAGGTGCCACACAAGAGGTTATTAAACAAAATTAGGGCTCATGGGATTGGGGGTAATGTACTTGTGATGAAATATATGCCTTCATCACCCCCTGTGTTTTACCTGCTTTGTATTGTGTGTGTACCGCCCCCTTTTTCCTATTGTGTGTATTGGCTACGCCCCTGTCTTTTGCCATATAAAGGTCTCAAGAGCTGTATGAGTCATTCTAGCAGGTGAACCCGATGTGTAAAGACCTGCAAAGTTCTTAGTGATTAAAAGCCTTTAGTTGAATCTTTAAACTCCTTGTCTTTGAGTTGTCAATGGCACATCAATTTTAATCACTAAAACAACAAGATGGATCGACTCCTGAAACCAGAGCGCTTGGATCTGGACCCCCATGCCTCAGACGCAGCCACACAGTTCGGACACTGGTTCCAATGCTTCGAATTTTTCGTTGCAAACTCATCCACCGCCATAGCAGCCGCCACCGGAGATGTGAAATTGGGAATCCTGCGAAACTGGGTGAGCCATCGGGTCTCCCCTCTCATCCAAGACGCCACCAGCTACGGGGATGCCTGCACCATTCTGAAGGCCCACTGCGTGCGGCCAATAAACGAGGTGTACGCCAGGCATCTTCTGACTACTCGCACGCAGCGGCATGGTGAGTCACTAGAGGACTTTATGCTAAGCCTAAAAGTACTGGGCAGAGACTGTAACTGTAAGGCCGTGTCTGCCACCGTGTACACGGAGGAGCTGATCCGAGACTCCTTTATTGCAGGCCTCAGCTCAAATTACATTCGGCAGAAGCTGTTTGAAAAGGAGGGACTGGACTTAAAACAGGCTATGGGTATAGCGCGATCGCTGGATATGGCCCAGAGGAACTCTGAATCCTGTTCCCCAGGCCATGCGGCCCACTCCGCCTCGTGCGCGCCGTGGGGGCCGCCATCTTGGAAGCCATCTTCACCTCCCAGGTCTCAGGCCAGCCCAGCACCATCGGAGCCCCAGCCCCCACCCAGGAGCCCCACTACTGCCGCGATGCATCGGGGCCCGAAATGCTACTTCTGCGGCCAGGACAAACACTCCAGGCATCTGTGCCCAGCGAAGGGCACCACCTGTTTTAAATGCGGGAAGGACATTTCAGCAAAATCTGCAGAGGGAACCCCGCCTCCAACTCCACCACCGCCGCGTGCGTGCCGTGGGAGCGGCCATCTTGGAAGCCATCTTGTCCACCCTCATGGAGTCCACCATCTTGCCCCGACGACACGGACCTCCAGGACCCACTGGTGGCCTCGATCACAGTGGATCAATCCAGGCCGCATCTGTTGTCTAAATCGATGATGGACATAGAGGTAAACGGGAACAAGGTTAAATGCTTGATTGACTGCGGGAGCACCGAAAGCTTTATTCATCCTAGCCTGGTAAAATGACTTTCACTAACGATAGTCCCCACACAGGGCAAAATCGCCATGGCTGATAAGACTCATACCTCAAAAATCACAGGTTTCTGCGCGGTTATGCTATCGGTAAAAGGCACTGATTACAGAGATTTTAAACTATTGATAATGCCAGATCTCTGTGTGAGCGTGATCTTGGGTCTGGACTTCCAGTGCCACCACCAAAGTATCACGCTTACCTACGGTGGGTCCCAGCCGCCCCTCACAGTATGCGGCCTGGCTACCCTGAAGGTCAAGCGCCCCTCTCTGTTCGCCAACCTCGCACCCAACTGTCGACCCATAGCGACCAAGAGTAGGCGGTACAGCTGGGAGGATAGACGGTTCATTGCGTCGGAAGTAGAAAGACTCAAGCGGGAGGGTATCATCGAATGCAGTACCAGCCCGTGGCGCGCCCAGGTAGTAGTAGTTAAGGGTAGCGAAAAGAAGCGGATGGTGATAGATTATAGCCAGACGGTTAATCTATACACCCAGCTAGACGCCTACCCTCTGCCCCGCATAGCGGATATGGTTAACCAAATCGCGCAATACCGGGTGTTTTCCACCATCGACCTAAAATTGGCATACCACCAGCTCCCCATTAGGCCGGAGGACCGTCCATACACCGCCTTCGAGGCGAACGGACGCCTCTACCACTTCCTCAGAGTCCCCTTTGGGGTAACGAATGGGGTCTCGGTCTTCCAGCGGGAGATGGACCGCATGGTCGATGAGAACCAGTTAACAGCCACCTACCCATACCTAGACAACGTCACCATCTGCGGCCACGACCAGCAAGACCACGACTCGAACCTCGCGAGATTTCTGAAAACCGCCCTCAGACTCAATCTCACCTACAACGAGGATAAGTGTGTCTTTAGCACCACGCGCCTCTGTATCCTGGGCTGCGTGGTGGAAAACGGGGAAATCGGTCCGGACCCCGACTGATTGCGCCCCCTATGGGAGCTACCCCTACCAAACACCCCCAAGGCCCTGAAAAGGTGCCTGGGGTTCTTCTCCTATTACGCCCAATGGGTCCCCAATTATTCCGACAAGGCCCGTCCCCTCCTGAAATCAACGTCCTTCCCGCTCACGGCCGAGGCCCACGCCGCCTTCAACAGCATTAAACATGACATTGAGAAGGCCGCGCTGCGGGCAGTGGACGAAAACATCCCTTTCCAGGTCGAAAGCGATGCGTCCGACTTCGCCTTAGCAGCCACCCTCAACCAGGATGGGCGGCCCGTAGCCTTTTTCTCAAGAACCCTCCAAGGGCCCGAGATCAGGCACTCCTCGGTAGAGAAGGAGGCCCAGGCCATAGTGGAGGCAGTGCGGCACTGGAGGCACTACCTAGCCGGCAAACAGAGGGGGACGATCAAGAACGACAAAATTCTCAGGTGGCGGATCGAACTCTCCACATTTAAGTACGACATAATATATAGGCCGGGGGCCCTCAATGAATCCCCCGACGCCCTATCATGAGGGATGTGTGCCACCATCCAGGGGGACAGGCTACAGGGCCTCCACAATGGCCTCTGCCACCCGGGGGTCACCTGGCTATTCCACTTTATAAAATCCCGTAACCTGCCCTATTCTATCGAGGAGGTCTGGTCTATGACCAGGGACTGCCGCACCTGTGCGGAATGCAAGCCCCGTTTTTTCAGGCCCGACCGAGCACACCTGATCAAAGCTACACGGCCATTCGAGCGCCTGAGCTTAGATTTCAAGGGACCACTCCCCTCCACCAACCGCAATGTGTACTTTCTCAACATTGTGGACGAGTACTCCCGCTTCCCATTCACCTACCC
The DNA here is from genome assembly GCF_052327205.1 of Somniosus microcephalus. Classification (NCBI taxonomy): domain Eukaryota; kingdom Metazoa; phylum Chordata; class Chondrichthyes; order Squaliformes; family Somniosidae; genus Somniosus; species Somniosus microcephalus. The sequence goes on along the minus strand of NC_140991.1, from coordinate 153,155,584 downwards.
CTGCTCAGACATGACCAGTGCCACGGTCATCAAGTGCCTCGGCAACCTGTTTTGCACGTTCGGCATGCCCAACTACATCCACACTGACAGGGGGGCGTCGTTCATGAGCGACGAACTGCGCCAATACCTGCTGTCGAAGGGGATAGCCACGAGTCGGACCACTAGTTATAACCCCCGGGGTAATGGGCAAGTGGAGAGGGAGAACGCGACAGTGTGGAAGGCGGTCACCTTAGCACTAAGGTCTAAAGGCCTCCCACCTCCCGCTGGCAAGAGGTCCTCCCAGACGTGCTCCACTCGATAAGGTCACTACTGTGTACTGCTCCTAACACCACTCCTCACGAGAAGATGTTTGTTTTTCCCCGCAAATCAACCTCAGGAGTGTCCCTACCCTCGTGGCTCTCCACCCCAGGGACCGTCCTATTACGAAAGCATGTGAGGGGCCACAAAACGGATCCACTCGTGGAGGCAGTACACCTACTCCACGCAAACCCACAGTATGCGTACGTCAAGCACGCCGACGGGCGTGAGGACACCATGTCCATAAAGGACCTCGCCTCGGCAGGAAGCGACGACGACGACGACCCATCACTACCACCCCCAGAAGAACCACCACCACCCCCAGGCTTACCACCCCCAGAAGTACCTGCAACACCCCCAACACATGGGTATGCCAAGGAGGGCACCACGGACTCCCGGTCGGAACCCGAGGTACTGTTGCGACGTTCAGGAAGGACTATCACACCCCCGGACAGACTAAATCTGTAGAAGGGGTGAATGTGATGAAATATATGCCTTCATCACCCCCTGTGTTTTACCTGCTTTGTATTGTGTGTACCGCCCCCTTTTTCCTATTGTGTGTATTGGCTACGCCCCTGTCTTTTGCCATATAAAGGTCTCAAGAGCTGTATGAGTCATTCTAGCAGGCGAACCCGATGTGTAAAGACCTGCAAAGTTCTTAGTGATTAAAAGCCTTTAGTTGAATCTTTAAACTCCTTGTCTTTGAGTTGTCGATGGCACATCAGTACTAGCATGGACTGAGGATTGGTTAACGGACAGAAAACGGAGAGTAGGAATAAACGGGTCATTTTCAGGTTGGCAGGCTGTAACTAGTGGGCTACCGCAAGGATCAGTGCTTGGGCCTCAGCTATTCACAATCTACATCAATGATTTGGATGAGGGGACCAAAAGTAATATATCCAAGTTTGCTGATGATACAAAGCTGGGTGAGAATGTAAGTTGTGAGTAGGATGCAAGGAGGCTTCAAGGGGATACAGGCAGGCTAAGTGAGTGGGCAAGAACATGGCAAATGGAATATAATGTGGATAAATGTGAAGTTATCCACTTTAGTAGGAAAAATAAAAAAGCAGAGTATTTTTTAAATGGTGATTGGGAAATGTTGATGTTCAGAGGGACCTGGGTGTCCTTGTACACAGATCACTGAAAGTTAACATGCAGGTACAGCACGCAATTAGAAAGCAAATGGTATGTTGGCATTTATTACAACAGGATTTGAGTATAAGAGTAAAGACATCTTACTGCAATTATATAGGGCCCTGGTGAGACCACACCTGGAGTATTGTGTACAGTTTTGGTCTCCTTACCTAAGGAAGGATATACTTGCCATAGAGGGAGTGCAACGAAAGTTCACCGGGCTGGTTCCTGGAATGGAGAGATTGAATAGACTAGGCCTATATTCTCTAGAGTTTAGAAGAATGAGAGGTGATCTCATTGAAACATACAAAATTCTTACAGGACTTGACAGGGTAGATGCAGGGAGGATTTTTCCTCTGGCTGAGGAATCTAGAACCAGGGGTCACAGTCTCAGAATAAGGGGTCGGCCATTTAGGACTGAGATGAGGAGAAATTTCTTCACTCAGAGGGTGGTGAATCTTTGGAATTCTCTACCCCAGAGGGCTGTGGAGGCTCAGTCATTGAGTATATTCAATACAGAGCTCAATAGATTTTTGGATATTAAGGGAATCAAGAGATATGGGGATAGTGCAGGAAAGTGGAGATGAGGTGGAAGATCAGCCATGATCTTATTGAATGGCAGAGCAGGCTCGAAGGGCCAAATGGCCTCCTCCTGCTCCTGTTTCTTATGTTCTTTCTTAAATTTGTGCCTCTTGTCACCATGTCACTGACTAGGGCAGAGGACAAGGAGTAGGGGCATGTTATGTTAGGTCTCTGCCCCTATTGCACTGCCCCAGGATTTTCTGCGTCTTCCTCATGATACAAAGCTATTTTAATGAGGTGGGTTGGAGCATTCCTGGCCACTCGCCTCAAATACTGAGGATCCACAAAAGGCACTTCCATCACCGGACAGAAAAGCACCTTTTTCCAAACTTCCTCAAGGGGACGTGTAGGGAGAGGTCATCCACTGTGGATCTGAGAAAGACATATTGGAATATTTTGTTAATGGTGAGACTAGGGGCTGTGGACGAGCAAAGGGATTTGGGTGTCCACATACAGAAATCACTAACAGCTAGTACACAGCTACAAAAAGTAATCAAAAAGGCTAATGTAATGTTGACCTTTATCTCTAAGGGGCTGGAATTCAAAGAGGAGGAACTGATACTTCAGATATACAGAGCCTTGGTCAGACCCTATCTCGAGTACTGCATTCAGTTTAAGGGATCGCACCTCAGGAAAGATATATTGGCCTTGGAGGGAGTACAGTGCAGATTGGTCAGGATTATACCGGGGCTTCAAGTGTTGCATTATGCGGACAGGCTACATAAACTTGGTTTGTATTCCCATGAGTTTAAAAAGTTGAGGGATTATCAAATTGAGGTCTTTAAAATGACAAAAGGGATTCAATAAGGTAGATACAGAGAAACTATTTCCTCTCATGGGGGAATCCAGAACAACATAGAAACATAGAAGATAGGATAAGGCAGGATCTGGCCAAAATGGACTGGGATCAGCTACTTGTAGGAAAATCCGCATCGGAGCAATGGGAGGCTTTCAGAAGGGAGATTGAGATCATACAATGGCAACATGTTCCCGTAAAGGTCAAGAGTGGTTCCAAAAACCACAGGGAACCTTGGATGTCAGGGGATATACGAGAATGGATTAGGAAAAAAAGGAGGGCTTTTGGCAGATACAAAAGGCTAAAGACGGAGGAAGCCCTAGAGGAGTACAAAAAGTGCAGGGGGATACTTAAAAAAGAAATGAGGAGATCAAGGAGGGGCCATGAAATAACACTGGCGAGCAAAATAAAGGAAAATCCTAAGATGTTTTATAAGTATATTAAGGGTAAGAGGATAACTAGGGAAAAAATAGGGCCCATTAGGGACAAAAGTGGCAATCTGTGTGTGGAGCCGGAAGATGTAGGAGGGGTTCTAAATGAATTTTTTGCATCTGTTTTCACTATGGAGAAGGACGATGTAGACATAGAAATAGGGCGGGGGGACTGTGATATGCTCGAACATATTAACATCGAGAGGGAGGAGGTATTGGCGGTTTTAGCTGGCCTAAAAATGGATAAATCCCCAGGCCCGGATGAAATGCATCCCAGGCTGCTGTGTGAGGCAAAGGAAGAGATTGCGGGGGCTCTAACACATATATTCAGGACCTCTCTGGCCACAGGGGATGTGCCAGAGGACTGGAGAACTGCTAATGTAGTACCATTATTCAAGAAGGGTAGTAGGGAAAAACCGGGGAACTACAGGCCAGTGAGCCTAACATCAGTGGTAGGAAAATTATTGGAAAAAATTCTGAGGGACAAAATTTGTCTCCACTTGGAGAGGCAAGGATTAATCAGGGATAGTCAACATGGCTTTGTCAAGGGAAGATCATGTCTGACTAATTTGATTGAATTTTTTGAGGGGGTGACTAGGTGTGTGGATGAGGGTAACGCAGTGGATGTGGTATACATGGATTTCAGTAAGGCCTTCGATAAAGTCCCGCACAGGAGACTGGTCAAGAAGGTAAGAGCCCATGGAATCCAGGGTGCCTTGGCACATTGAATACAAAACTGGCTTAGTGGCAGAAGGCAGAGGGTGATGGTCGAAGGTTGTTTTTGTGACTGGAAGCCTGTGGCCAGTGGGGTACCACAGGGATCGGTGCTGGGTCCCTTGCTGTTTGTGGTCTACATTAATGACTTGGATATGAATGTAAAAGGTATGATCAGTAAGTTCGCGGATGATACAAAAATTGGTAGGGTGGTAAATAGCGAGGAGGGTAGCCTCAGTCTGCAGGACGATATAGATGGGTTGGTCAGATGGGCGGAACAGTGGCAAATGGAATTTAACCCGGAAAAGTGCGAGGTGATGCACTTTGGGGGGACTAACAAGGCAAGGGAATACACAATGAATGGAAAGACCCCAGGCAAGACGGAGGGTCAGAGGGATCTGGGTGTGCAAGTACACAGATCCCTGAAGGCGGCGGAACAGGTGGATAAGGTGGTAAAAAAGGCATATGGGATACTTGCCTTCATTAGCCGAGGCATTGAATATAAGAGCAAGGAGGTTATGATGGAGCTGTATAAAACACTGGTTAGGCCACAGCTGGAATACTGTGTGCAGTTCTGGTCGCCACACTACAGGAAGGATGTGATCGCGTTAGAGAGGGTGCAGAGGAGGTTCACCAGGATGTTACCAGGGCTGGAGCGCTTCAGCTATGAAGAGAGACTGGGCAGATTGGGTTTGTTTTCCTTGGAGCAGAGGAGGCTGAGGGGGGACATGATTGAGGTGTACAAAATTATGAGGGGCATAGATAGGATGGATGCTGAGGAGCTTTTTCCCTTAGTAGAGGGGTCAATAACTAGGGGGCATAGATTCAAGGTAAAGGGCGGGAGGTTTAGAGGGGATTTGAGAAAGAACTTTTTCACCCAGAGGGTGGTTGGAGTCTGGAACTCACTGCCTGAAAGGGTTGTGGAGGCAGAAACCCTCACAACATTTAAGAAGCATTTGGATGAGCACTTGAAATGCCATAGCATACAAGGCTACGGACCAAATGCTGGAATATGGGATGAGATTAGACAGGGCTTGATGGCCGGCATGGACACGATGGGCCGAAGGGCCTCTATCCGTGCTGTATTACTCTATGACTCTATGACTCTATAGGAGCAGGAGTAGGCCATTCAGCCCCTCAAGCCTGCTCCGCCATTCAATGCGATCATGGCTGATCATCCAAATTCAGTACCCGGTCCCTGCTTTCTCCCCATACCCCTTGATCCCTTTAGCCTTAAGAAATATATTCAACTCCTTCTTGAATATATTTAATGAATTGCCCTCTACTGCCTTCTGTGGTAGAGAATTCCACAGGTTCACCACTCTCTGGGTAAAGAAATTCCTCCTCATCTCTGTCCTAAATGGCTTACCCCTTATCCTTAGACTGTGACCCCTGGTTCTGGACTCCCTGACCATCGGGAACATCCTTCCTGCATCTAGTCTGTCCAGTCCTGTCAGAATTTTATTAGCTTCAATGAGATCCCCTCTTATTCTTCTAAACTCCAGCGAGTACAAGCCCAATCGTCCCAATCTCTCCTCATACGTCATTCCTGCCATCCCAGGTATCAGCCTGGTGAATCTTCGCTGAACTCCTTCCATGGCAAGAACATCCTTCCTCAGATAAGGCGACCAAAACTGCACACAATATTCCAGATGTGGTCTAACCAAGGCCCTGTACAACTGCAGCAAGACATCCTTGTTCCTGTACTCAAACCCTCTCAACGGGGCGTAATGTTAAAATTAAAGCTAGGCCATTTAGGAGTGAAATCGGGAAGCACTTTTTCAAAGGGCAGTGGAAATCTGGAACTCTTCCACAACTGTCTGTGGATACTGGGCCAATTTAAATTTTAAAGCCTGAGATTGATAGATTTTTGTTAAGGGTATCAAGGGATATGGAGAAAAGGCAAGTAAGTAAAGTTGAGGTACAGATCAGCCATGATTTAACTAAATGGCGGATCAGGCTCGAGGGCTGAATGTCCAACTACTGTTTCTATGTTTCCAGTCACAAAAGCGTCATTGCGAATTAGAGAGGACGGCGTTCATGGGTGGGCCTTTTAAGGAGGGGGTGATAACAGTTTTGAAGGAGGGAGGGGCACAATTGGCCACTTTAATCACTGGTAATGTTAAATCCGTGAATCTTAAGGTGTGGTGTTCTTCAATAAATAGACGGAGACTGCAGATTAACAATCAACAGGTGTTTACTGGATGAGGGTAGTCTAAAAACTAACAGTACAAATCCCTACTCAGGGTTTATATACAGGTGTGGTCACTGCCGGTACTACAATATACAGGAGCTGTAAAAGTAGTTCTCCTCTTAAAAGGTACATACACTACAATTCCTCCCCTCTTAGATTAACAGTACCATAACATTCAAATAACAGTTAACACTTTTAACATGCACATTAACGGAAATAGTCCATTTATAGATTCAGTCTTTGGGGCGGCTTCCTGATCCTTTCTGGATAGCGCCTTTCCTGAGTGTCTTGTTCTTGGTGCGGAGGCGATTCTGGCCCCCTGTCGTCGGTTAGTTCATCAGCTTCCGATGCTACTGTTTCTGGGGTAGATGCTACCGGTATGTCGGGTTCATCACCAGGTACGCGAGACATGGGGTTCACTCGTTCCTGTGACGCTAGGATCTGGTCGACATGGCGTCTCACAATGTTCTCCCCAACATCCACTGTGTACATTAGTGGCCCCTGCCGTGTGCACATCGTCCCTGGTTGCCATTTCTCTGTTCGGTAGTCGCGGGCCAAGACTGGTTGTCCTACATTGAAGCTCCTTGTCGGCGTCTCATTGATGTGCTGGAATTGCTTATTCTCAACATTTCTTCGTACATTTGGTCTGAGCAAATCCAGACAAGATCTCAACCTTCGGTTAAAGAACACCATGGCCGGGGTCTGGTTGGTAACTGCATGTGTCGCATTTCTGTAGGCTAACAGGAAATTGTCCACCTTATGCTGCAGTGGAATGTCGTCATCGCACATGGCCCTTACTGCCTTTTTAAAGGTTTGTACGAACCTCTCAGCCAATCCATTTGTGGCTGGATGATACGGGGCGGATGTGTAATGCCTTACCCCATTCCTTCTCATAAATTTCCGAAACTCTTCGGACACAAACTGTGGTCCGTTATCAGAGCAAATCTGCTCTGGCAAGCCGTTCCTGGCAAATATGGTCCGTAGGACTGCAATCGTTTTCTCCGTAGTGGTGGAGGACATTTTGATCACCTCAGGCCATTTCGAGTGCGCATCCACTGCTATTAAGAACATTGAGTCCATGAATGGGCCAGCAAAATCAATATGCATCCATTGCCATGGAGAGGAGGGCCACTCCCATGGGTGTAGAGGGGCATGTGGTGGTGCATTTTGGACATTCTGGCATCCTGAGCAGCTCTTTGTTAGGTCCTCCATTTGTTGATCGATCCCCAGCCACCACACATAAGCCCTAGCAAGGCTTTTCATTTTCACCCCTCCCAGGTGGCCTTCGTGAAGCTCATTGAGCAGTCTCTCCCTTAACTTGGGTGGAATTACCACTCGGGATCCACACATCACTGTCCCCTGGCATACTGACAGCTGTTCTCTTCTGGATGAGAATGCTGGCAACAGTGAGTCGCCATGTGTTGGCCATCCCTTCACCGTCAAATTATATACCCGAGACAGTGTCGGATCATTTCGGGTCTCCTTCTCTATGTCCGCGTTAGTTACTGGCAAGCGTTCAATTATCGTTGAATAAAATATTTCGACAGGGTCCACTGCTGGTACTTCCTCCGCAGTAGGCAGTGGCAGGCGTGATAGGCCATCAACGTTTCCATGCTGTTTCGTGCCCTTATACTCGATTTCATATTGGCTCGCACCTAGAAAAAGGGACCATCTTTGTAGCCATTGCGCAGTCATCACTGGAACGCCCTTCTTTGGATTAAAGATGGAGACAAGTGGTTGGTGGTCAGTCAGCAAGGTGAACTTCTGCCCGTGCAAATAGTGGTTGAACTTTTTCACTCCCCACACTAGGCTGAGGGCCTCCCTGTCAATCTGGGCGTAGTTGTGCTCGGCTGAGGTTAGTGACCGAGACGCAAAGGCTACTGGCCTCTCCAACCCGTCTGGGAATTTGTGCGACAGCACCACTCCAATACCATAGGGTGATGCATCACACGCCAACCGAATTGGTAGTGCTGGGTTGAAATGAGCCAACACCTCTTTTGATGTGATCAATTCTTTGCACTTCTGGAAAGCTCGTTTACATTCGTCATTCCACTTCCATGGTACCCCCGTTTGCAGTAGAGTGTTCAGTGGGTGTAATACTGTAGACAAATTTGGTAAGAACTTATGGTAGTAGTTCACCAGCCTGAGGAACGTCCTCAATTGTGACACATTTTCCGGTGCTGGAGCCTTGACTACTGCCTCAATCTTTTCAGGGGACTTTTGCAACCCCTCTTCATCAATAACGTGGCCACAATACGAGATCTGCTTCTGGAAAAACTCGCATTTGTGGCGATTAGCCCATAGTCCATATTCCTTCAATCTAGTGAGCACCTGCTCCAGGTTGGCGAGGTGATCACTGTCATTTTTGCCCGTGACCAGGATGTCGTCCAAATAACACTGGGTCCCTGGAATCCCTTGCAGGACTTGATCCATTGCCCTTTGCCAAATAGCCGGAGCTGATGCTACCCCGAACACCTGCCGGTTGTATTGGTAGAGACCTTTGTGAGTGTTGATCGTAAGGTATTGTTTCGAGGCTTCTTCTACCTCCATTTGCAGGTATGCCTGGGCCAGATCAATCTTAGTGAAGCGTTTCCCTCCAGATAGCGAGGCGAAAATATCTTCAATCCGCGGAAGCGGATATTGTACCGTGTGAAGGACTGGGTTGACTGTCACCTTAAAGTCCCCACTGATGCGAACCTTCTTTGGTTCCCCAGGTGTATTACTCAATGACCTCTTCATTACAGGAACGATGGGTGTAGCCCACTCACTCCAGTCCACTTTGGACAGTACTCCTGAACGTTCCAAGCCTTCCAGCTCTGCTTCGACGGCTGGGTGGATCGCATAAGGCACCGGTCTGGCCTTAATAAACTTTGGGCTTGCATTTTCCTCTATTTTGATTCACAGAATCACAGAAACCCCACAGTGCAGATAGAGGCCATTTCGGCCCATCGAGCCCGCACCGACACATATCCCACCCTATCCCCGTAACCCCACGTATTTAATCCCCCTAACACTAAGGGTCAATTTATCATAGCCAATCAACCTAACCCGCACATCTTTGGACTGTGGGAGGAAACCGGAGCACCCGGAGATTGTCGCTGTTATGCATTTTAGTGTTCCGAGTCCCTCCTGGAACACTACTTGTGCGTCAGTTAGCATTTTTGACAGTCATCCAGGTGTGACGTCGTCATCCTTTTTGGCCTCTACCGTCAGTGCCTGTATGGAATGCCAATCTAACTGTATCTTCCGGATCCATTCACGTCCTAGTAGTGGCGGTCCTCCATCTGGCAATACATATAGGTCCATTTTTGGTGTTTCCTTGCCATTGTATATCACGTTCACCCTTATTTTTCCTTTAGGGTAGACTTTTTGCCCCGTGTACGTCTTCAAGACAATCGCTGTATCTCTCAAGGGTATATGTGAGAATAGCCGCTTGTAGTCACAGAATCACAGAATCACAGAATCACCACAGTGCAGATAGAGGCCATTTCGGCCCATCGAGCCTGCACCGACACATATCCCACCCGATCCCCGTAACCCCTACACCAACACATATCCCACCCTATCCCCGTAACCCCACGTATTTAATCCCCCTAACACTAAGGGTCAATTTTTTATCATAGCCAATCAACCTAACCCGCACATCTTTGGACTGTGGGAGGAAACCGGAGCACCCGGAGGAAACCCTTTTGACTGTTTATGACTGTTAGGGCTGATCCTGTGTCCAATTCCATTTTCACTTGGACTCCATCTATCTTGAGCGTGACCCAGATAGTTTGGTGATCCTCCATTTTGATTACATTATGTAGTTTCAGACAACCCAGCTCCTTGCTTCCAGAGTCTGTATCACTTTTCTGTTTGTCTGAACTACTCTCCGTCACCTTATGTACCTTTTTGTACTTCTCTTGTGGAGATTTCTTGCTGCTGGTTTTCTTTCCCGACCTGCAGACTCTTGCTATGTGTCCTGCTTTTCCACACTGTCTGCACACTTGGTCCTTGAACCAACAATCCTTCTGGTCGTGTGTTGTTCTGCCACAGCGATAACAGTTCACTGCTCCATATGACATTTTATTGGTGCCATATTCTTGCGGTCTCCGTTGTATCTCTGCAGCGCACCGTGCGGCTGCTTCGTGTGATACTGCCATGCTGAAAGCCTTGTCCAGCGTAAGATCCTTTTCTGATAGAAGCCGTTTCTGGCTTCCTTTACTTTGAAGCCCACACACAAACTTGTCCCTTACCGTATCTGCTAGTCCCGTTCCAAACTGGCAGTGTTTCGATAGCTTGCACAGTTCCGTGAAATACTCGGCATTACTTTCATCTTTATGCTGGTTCCTTTTGTGAAACTTAAATCTTTCTGCTATCAGCGGCGGTGTGGGGTTTAAGTGGTCCTGTAGGATTGCCACTATGCTTTCGAAATCCTTATCCACTGGCTTCTCTGGGGTTACTAGGTTTTGCAGAAAGCCATACGTTTTTGCACCAATGGAATTCAACAAAACCAGTGCTTTCCTGGCATCTGGCACTTCATTCGCCTTGCAGTACACCTCAATGCGTTCCACATATGTCGCCCAATCTTCGACTTCATTGTCGAACGCTGTGACACTGCCACTCTTCGGCATCCCTGGGTGTGGTTAGACTGGCTAAAATGGCGTCTCCCGCGCTCTCCCTTCTTCTCCGCTGGGTCAAAACGGCGTCTCCCGCGCTTCCCTTTCTTCCCGCGCTCGCCCTTCTTCTCCGCTGCGGCTTCAAAAATGGCGTCTCCCGCGCTCTCCCTTGTTCTCCACGGCTCAAAAATGGCGTCTCCCGCGCTTCCTTTCTTCCCCCGCGGTCGCTGCTCAGCACTTGAGCCCTGGCTGCGCTCTGCGCATTCTCCTGTGTGCCTCTCTCGTTGCCACCGCTCGGTCCTGAACCCCGGCTGTGCTTTACCCTCTCTCTCTTTTTGTTTTCCGTCGATGCCGCTCGGTCTTCAACCCCCGGCTGCGCCCTGTGCACTTTACCCTCTCTCTTACCCTGTCGACGCTGCTCGGCCTTTTCTGTGCCGTCGGTCGGCTCCAGCCGCCGCTGTCCGGGAAGGGTCTGCGCTGTACCTGTTGCCAGCCTGTTGCTGGATCGTCGTGGCTGGAGAACCAAGCTCAGCTCTCAATAGCCTCCCCTACGATGCTCACTCTCTGCCGGATGACTGGGCGGTTGCTCGTGGTCGACGCCCGTGCTTCTGGCCTCGACTTTCTTCCACTGTCCTCCAGGAGCGAATCCCTGGGAGGAAATGCAGAGTTGCAGGTAGGTTCTAATCGTCCTCGTCGCCACTGTTAAATCCGTGAATCTTAAGGTATGGTGTTCTTCAATAAATAGACGGAGACTGCAGATTACCAATCAACAGGTGTTTACTGGATGAGGGTAGTCTAAAAACTAACAGTACAAATCCCTACTCAGGGTTTATATACAGGTGTGGTCACTGCCGGTACTACAGTATACAGGAGCTGTAAAAGTAGTTCTCTTAAATGTACATACACTACAGGTCACAGCATGTCTTCTGGCTTCCAGCCCATGGCTCACTTCCTGGCTTTCAGTCCTGGGTTCCATCCTAGCCTCGGCTTTCTTCCCGTCTCCACATGTTAAGCAGCTTTCTTTGTAACTCTCCAAAGTCAGTTAACCCCTCAATAGTGCACAAACAGGCTGATTTCTGTCTGAATGCAACGGATTGAAATAAGAACATAAGAACATAAGAAATAGGAGCAGGAGTAGGCCAATCGGCCCCTCGAGCCTGCTCCGCCATTCAATAAGATCATGGCTGATCTGATCCTAACCGCCAATCCACTATCACAGAACCATCTCCTGAATCTAACAGAATTAGACACACGAAATAGGAGCAGGATCAGGCTACACGGCCCCTGGGCCCGCTCCACTACCCACAGGGCCATGACCGATCCGAACCTAGACTCATGTCCAAATTCCTGCCCGCTCCCCGTAACCCTTAATTCCCTTTACTTCTAGGAAACTGTCTATTTCTGTTTTAAATTTATGTAATGATGTAGCTTTTACAGGTTTTTGGGGCAGCATATTCCATGGACCTACCACCCTCTGAGTGAAGTAGTTCCTCTTCATCTCAGTTTTGAAAGAGCAGCCCCTTATTCTAAGACTATGCCCCCTAGTTCTAGTTTCACCCATCATCGGGAACATCTTCCCCGCATCCACCCGATCCAACCCCTTCACAATCTTATATGTTTCAATAAGATCGCCTCTCATTCTTCTGAACTCCAATGAGTAGAGTCCCAATCTACTCAACCTCTCCTCATATGTCCATCCCCTCATCCCCGGGATCAACCGAGTGAACCTTCTTTGTACTGACTCGAGAGCAAGTATGTCCTTTCTTAAGTATGGACACCAAAACTGTACGCAGTATTCCAGGTGCGGTCTCACCAATACCTTGTACAACTGAAGCAATACCTCCCTATTTTTATATTCTATCCCCCTAGCAATGAAAGCCAACATTCCATTGGCCTTCTTAATCACTTGCTGCACCTGCATACTAACCTTTTGAGTTTCGTGCAGCAGGACCCCCAGATCCCTTTGTACTTCAGTACTTTCCAGTTTCTTGCCATTAAGATAATAACTTGCTGTACGATTTTTCCTGCCAAAGTGCATAACCTCACACTTTCCAGTATTGTATTCCATCTGCCAAATCTCTGCCCACTTACTTAGCCTGTCTATGTCCCCTTGCAGGTTTTTTATGTCCTCCTCACGCACTACTTTCCCTCCCATCTTAGTATCATCTGCAAACTTTGAGGGTTATGACAGAGCTGGAATATAGAAGAGATGGCAGGTATATTTATTCCTTCCATTTAAGTAACAGATATGTTCTTTTTCAAAAAAATATAAATCCAATATAACAGAATTTACAAATAAGTTGTTCTTTCTTACCAATTCTGACTGCAATTCAGAATCCACTGAAAATTTGAATAAAGCAATAATTGTGATATATGCATTGTTATTTTCCACTCAAACTGATGTGTGCTGCTGCACTGTTGATACACAATATAGTTTGCCAATGTTATTTTCAGACTGCTGACTTACAGCCTCAGCTCCAAGACCTCCTGCTTCTTTCCAAGCTCCAGCCTCTGTTTTTCTCTTGTCCACCCATGTTGCAGTAGCCCCTGGGTATGTTAATTAACCAGGTATCCCACAGTACCAAAAATTGAGGGTGGCATTGAAATCATTAAGTAATTTACTTTTCCATGTGCATCAGAATATCAAAGAATGCTGTGGAATCACTTACCTTTGCATCAATGCTCTGTACAAATAAACGATTTTCAAAGTTGAAATTACCTTTTCCTGCACTTACTGTTATTATGAAGCAATTAAGCTATGACTTGTCGTAGCGTTTGTCTATGTGCACGTGGATGCGAATATAGCAAATTGATGAATAGCCACTAAATATTTAGCTGAGCTGTATTTGTAATTCAGTAGTTTCTGAAAACCTGCAATAATAAATATCATGCAGGGCATTTACTTTAGGACATATAGTAACTTTGGCTATTAGTGGATAAGTGTGGATTAATTAAGGAAAGCCAGCACGGATTTGTAAAGGCAAATTGTGTTTAACTAACTTGATTGAGTTTTTTTATGAGGTAACAGAGAAGGTTGATGAGGGCAATGCGGTTGATGTGATGTGCATGGACTTCCAAAAGGAGTTTGATAAAGTGCCACATAAATGTAATAGGCTTGGCAGCAAAGTTGAAGCCCATGGAATAAAAGGGACTGTGGCAGCATGAATACGAAATTGGTTAAATGACAGGAAACAGAGAGTCGTGGTGAACGGTTGTTTACTGGACTGGAGGAAGGTATAGAGTGGGGTTCCCCAGGGTTTGGTACTAGGACCACTGCTTTCCTTGATATATATTAATGACTTAGACTTGGGTGTACAGGGCACAATTTCAAAATTTGTAGATGACACTAAACTTGGAAGTATAGTCAACAGTGAGGAGGATCCAACGCACTCCTGGCTGGCCTCCCACATTCTACCCTACGTAAACTTGAGGTCATCCAAAACTCGGCTGCCCGTGTCCTAACTCACACCAAGTCCCGTTCACCCATTACCCCTGTGCTCACTGATCTACATTGGCTCCCGGTTAAGCAACGCCTCGATTTCAAAATTCTCATCCTTGTTTTCAAATCCCTCCATGGCCTCACCCCTCTCTATCTCTGTAATCTCCTTCAGCCTCACAACCCCCACCCCCCACCCCCAAGATATCTGCGCTCCTCTAATTCTGCCCGCTTCAGCATCCCTGATTATAATAGCTTAACCATTGGTGGCCATGCCTTCTGCTGCCTAGGCCCTAAGCTCTGGAATTCCTGCCTAAACCTCTCTCCCTTCCTTTCAGATGCTCTTGAAAACCTACCTCTTTGACAAAGCTTTTGGTCACCTGCCCTAAGTTCTCCTTATGTGGCTCGGTGTCAAATTTTTTGTCTTTTAATACTCCTGTAAAGTGCCTTGGGATGTTTTACTATGTTAAAGGTGCTATATAAATACAAGTTGTTGTTGTTGTTGATAGTGATAGACTTCAAGAGGACATAGGCAGTCTGGTGGAATGGGCGGACACTTGGCAGATGAAAATTAATGCAGAAAAGTGCGAAGTGATACATTATGGTAGGAAGAACGAGGAGAGGCAATATAAACTAAAGGGTACAATCCTAAAGTGGGTGCATGAGCAGAGAGACCTGGGGGTATATGTGCACAAATTGTTGAAGGTGGCAGGGCAGGTTGAGAAAGCAGTTAAAAAAACATATGGGATCCTGGGCTTCATAAATAAAGGCATAGAGTACAAAAGCAAGGAAGTTATGATGAACCTTTATAAAACACTGGTTCGGCCTCAACTGGAATGCTGTGTCTAATTCTGGGCACCGCACTTTAGGAAGGATGTGAAGGCCTTAGAGAGGGTGCAGAAAAGATTTAAGAATGGTTCCAGGGATGAGGGACTTCGGTAATGTGGATAGACTGGAGAAGCTGAGGTTGTTCTCCTTAGAGCAGGGAAGGTTGAGAGGAGATTTGATAGAGGTGTTCAAAATCATGAGGGGTCTAGATAGAGTAGCTAAAGAGAAGCAGTTCCCATTGACGGAAGGGTCAGGAACCAAAGGATACAGATTTAAGGTGATTGGCAGAAGAACCAAAGGCAACATGAGGAAAAACTTTTTTACGCAGCGAGTGGTTAGGATCTGGAATGCACTGCCTGAAAGGGTGGCGGAGGCAGATTCAATCATGGCTTTCAAAAGGGAATTGGATAAGTACCTAAATAACAGAGCCCACCCTCGTGGGTGATCCGATCCAACAGGGAGGAATACTAGCCAGTCAGCTACCTTTATACCTGGGCAGGTAATGGGCGGAGTCGGAGGTGGTCAGCCCAGGTATAACAGTGCGACAAGAGGCGACCTCGTGTAGTGATGTGACAGTGAGAACAGTGAGAACAATATACAGTGATAACTATAACAGTGGTTTACCACATTCACCCCTTGTTTAGATTAGAGTCCGGCGGGGTGAAGTGTATTACCAGCTCTGGTATGTCAGTCTGTCCGGAGGCTTCGTTAGCCTCTCCGATCGTCGCAGCGGCGGTGTTACATTATCCGGTGTTAAAGCTGGTGTCTGCGTAGTCGGCAAAGGCTCGTGGGGTTCCGGCATGCCGTCTACCTCGGCTGGACTCGGGGGGTTGGGAGGGGGGGGTGAGGGTGCGAGGTCTCGTAAGGAGACAGTGTCCTCCCGTCCGTCTGGGTAAGCCACATAGGCGTACTGGGGGTTGGCGTGCAGGAGGTTCACCTTCTCGACCAGGGGGTCCGTTTTATGGGCCCTCACGTGCTTTCGCAGCAAGACGGGTCCCGGAGAGGTCAGCCAGGTTGGTAGGGTGGTTCCCGTAGTCGACTTCCTGGGGAAGACAAACATTCGAGCATGGGGGGTGGTGTTAATGGCAGTGCAAAGTAGTGACCGGATGGAGTGCAGCGCAATCGGGAGGACCTCTTGCCAGCGGGAGGTTGGGAGGCCCTTAGACTTTAAGGCTAAGAGGGTGGCCTTCCATACCGTCGCGTTCTCTCTTTCCACCTGGCCGTTCCCTCGGGGGTTGTAGCTGGTGGTCCTGCTTGCTGCAATACCCCTCTCCAATAGGAACTGACGGAGTTCCTCGCTCATGAAGGAGGCGCCCCGGTCACTATGTATATAGTTCGGGAACCCGAACAAGGCGAAGAGTTTGTTCAGGCATTTAATGACCGTGTTACTGGTCATGTCTGGGCAGGGGAAGGCAAAGGGGAAACGGGAGTACTCATCAACGATGTTGAGGAAGTACACATTACGGTCGGATGACGGTAGGGGCCCCTTGAAGTCGATGCTCAGACGCTCGAAGGGGCGGGTGGCCTTGATCAGGCTTGCTCTGTCCGGCTTATAGAAGTGCGGTTTGCACTCAGCACAGATCTGGCAGTTCCTGGTCATGGTCCTGACCTCCTCGATGGAGTATGGCAGGTTGCGGGCCTTAATGAAATGGTAGAGTCTGGTGACTCCGGGGTGGCAGAGGTCATTGTGGAGGGTCTGAAGTCTATCACTTTGCGCGCTGGCGCATGTAATGCGTGAAAGAGCATCAGGGGGGTCGTTCAGTTTACCGGGCCGGTACAAGATCTCATAATCATAGGTGGAAAGCTCGATTCTCCACCTCAAGATTTTGTCGTTCTTGATCTTGCCCCTCAGCTTGTTATTAAACATGAAGGCAACCGAGCGTTGGTCGGTGAGGAGGGTAAATCGTTTGCCTGCCAAGTAGTGCCTCCAGCGCCGTACTGCCTCCACAATTGCCTGGGCTTCCTTCTCGACCGACGAGTGTCGGGTCTCGGGGCCCTGTAGGGTCCTTGAGAAGAAGGCTACCGGCCTACCCTCCTGGTTAAGGGTAGCGGCTAGGGCGAAGTCGGATGCATCGCTCTCCACTTGGAAGGGGATTGACTCATCCACTGCGTGCATTGTGGCCTTGGCTATGTCTCCCTTAATGAGGGAGAAGGCCGCGCACGCCTCTTCCGTGAGGGGGAAGGATGTGGTTTTCAGGAGGGGTCTGGCTTTGTCCGCATAATTGGGTACCCATTGGGCATAGTAGGCAAAAAGCCCCAGGGTTCTCCTAAGTGCTTTTGGACAGTGGGGGAGGGGTAGCTCCATGAGGGGGCGCATTCTTTCGGGGTCGGGGCCGATGACTCCGTTCTCTACTACACAGCCAAGGATGGCAAGGCGCGCTGTGTTAAACACGCATTTCTCCTTATTGTAGGTGAGGTTCAGCCGTTGGGCCGTACGGAGGAATTTCTCCAGATTCACGTCATGGTCCTGCCGGTTGCGGCCGCAGATGGTGACGTTATCGAGATAGGGGAAAGTGGCCTGTAGTCCGTTCTGGTCAACCATCCGGTCCATCTCCCGTTGGAAAACCGAGACCCCGTTGGTGACACCAAAGGGGACCCTAAGGAATTGGTAGAGGCGGCCATTCGCCTCGAAGGCGGTGTACTGGCTGTCCTCCGGGCTGATGGGGAGTTGGTGGTAGGCCGACTTGAGGTCGATGGTCGAGAATACGCGGTATTGTGCAATCTCATTGACCATGTCCGATATGCGGGGGAGGGGGTATGCGTCCAGCTGGGTGTATCTGTTTATGGTCTGGCTGTAGTCGATAACCAGGCGATTTTTGTCGCCGGTCTTGACTACCACCACCTGGGCACGCCAGGGGCTGCTGCTCCCCTCAATAATGCCCTCTTTCAGGAGTCGCTGCACCTCAGAGCTAATGAAGGCTCTGTCCCCAGCGCTGTACCGCCTGCTCTTAGTAGCGACAGGTTTGCAGTCGGGGGTGAGGTTAGCGAACAGGGAAGGTGGCGGTACCTTGAGGGTGGATAGGCTGCAGGTGTTACGCGGTGGGCGGTTTAACTTTCGCTGGTTGTCGACTGTGAGTGGGGGGAGGGGTCCACCGTATGCTAGGGTTACACTTTGGAGGTGGGATTGGAAGTCCAGCCCTAGTATGACGGCAGCGCACAGCTGGGGGAGTACGAGGAGTTTAAAATTTTTATACTCTGTCCCTTTAACCGACAATGTCACGACACAGTAGCCGCTGATGTCTGTGGCGTGCGACCTCGATGCCATCGAGATGCGGCTGCGCGTTGGCAGGACGGGGAGGGAGTAGTGGCTCACCGTGTCTGGGTGGATGAAGCTCTCCGTGCTTCCGCTGTCGAACAGGCAGGTCGTGGCGTGGCCGTTGACTTTGATGTCCATCATTGAGCTGGCCAGGTGGTGCGGGCGGGCTTGATCCAGGGTCACGGAAGCTAGGGTGTAGATGAGCGCGTCGTTGTCATGACAAGATGGCGGCGAAGATGGCGGCCCCCGTAGTTCACATGAGGCTCTGTTTAAATCGTTTGCCCCGCACAAAGATGGCCGCCCCTGCTGTTCCCATGAGGCTCTGCAGGCTTCGGCTGCCCCGCACAAAGATGGCCGCCCCTGGTTTTCCCATGAGGCTCTGCAGGCTTCGGCTGCCCCGCACAAAGATGGCCGCCCCTGGTTTTCCCATGAGGCTCTGCAGGCTTCGGCTGCCCCGCACAAAGATGGCCGCCCCCAGGGTTCGCATGAGGCACTGCTGGCTTCTGAGGATTTGCTTCTGCAGGCCTTGGAGAAGTGGCCTTTCTTGAGGCAGGTTTTGCAGGTCGAGTTTTTGGCTGGGCAGCGCGACCTCGGATGCTTCTCCTGGCCGCAAAAGAAGCAGCCAGCGGCCCGATCGGGGTTGCCTGATGTCGGGGCCGGTACCGGGGCTAGCGGGGCCGGTACCGGGGCTAGCGGGCCCGGTCGGATCCGTGATGCAGACGCTGAGGTAGGTCCCGGGGGCAGCGCTGTGAAGGGTGGTGGGGTGGGGGTCGGGCCCGAGTCCCAGGGTCGCGAATAGTACCTGGCAAACGCTTCCTGGTCTTGCTGGGTGGCCTCTAGGGTGAGGGCGAGGGCTTCGGCCTTGTCCAGGTCTATGTCCTTAGCTTCAAGCAGTCTTTGCCGTGTGTAGTCGGAACGTAGGCCTCTCACCAAGGCGTCGCGGACATTGTCTTCCATGTTCGCAGTAGCCGTCACCGCTTTAAAGTCACAGTTCCTGCCGAGTTGTCTCAGCGCTCGTGAAAATTCAGCTATCGATTCTCCTGGCTGTTGCTGGCGAGATCTTAAGAGATGCCTAGTGTACATGTAGTTTACCGGGCTCCGGTACTGCTGTTTCAGTAGGTTGATGGCGTCGTCATACGTAGTCATGTCCTGGATGAGTGTATATACTCTCGGGCTCGCTTGGGCTTTCAGGACTCTTAGTTTGGATCTCTGAGGGACGACGGCTTCCTCCAGGTACGATTCGAAGCAGTCCAGCCAGTGTTTGAAGTCGTTGGCTGAGTTTGGTGCCTGTGGGTTTAGATCCAGGTATGGTGGTTTCAAGGCTTGCAGCCAAGCCGGCTGGTGTGGCCCGTTGTCTGGAGGCTGCTGTTGCTGTGCTGCTGGGTGAGCTCCTTGCTGTTGCTGTTCATTATCAGACATATTTAGGCAAACGATTTACCCTCCTCACCGACCAGCGTTCGGTGGCTTTCATGTTTAATAACAAGCTGAAGGGCAAAATCAAGAATGACAAGATTTTGAGATGGAGAATCGAGCTCTCCACCTACGATTATGAGATCTTGTACCGGCCAGGCAAGCTGAACGAATCCCCTGATGCCCTTTCACGAATGACATGCGCCAGCGCGCATATCGATAGGCTTCAGACCCTCCACGACCAGCTCTGCCACCCCGGAGTCACCAGACTCTACCATTTCATTAAGGCCCGCAACCTGACCTACTCCATCGAGGAGGTCAGGACCATGACCAGGAACTGCCAGACCTGTGCGGAGTGCAAACCGCACTTCTATAGGCCGGACCGAGCAAGCCTGATCAAGGCCACCCGCCCCTTCGAGCGCCTGAGCATCGACTTTAAGGGGCCCCTCCCGTCCTCTGACCGTAATGTGTACTTCCTCAACATCGTTGATGAGTACTCCCGTTTCCCCTTCGCCTTTTATTGGAGGAATTGATAGGTATAAACAAGAGGGAAAATAATTTGCAGGGCTACGGAGAAAGGGTGGGGGAGTGGGACTAGCTGAAGTGCTCTTGCAGAGAGCCGGCACAGGCTTGACGGGCCGAATGGCCTCCTTCTGTGGTGTAACCATTCTATGATTCTATAATTCAGTCTTCAAAATAACAATTATGAAATACCAAGATAACTAATTAGTGTTTCCTCAGATGATGTACATTTTTGTACAGTGAAGCCCACTTAAATGAGTGTCATTGCACAAATCCTTTTCTTATGACTAAGATCATTTAAATAAATTGAATAGCCCACTAAAATGAATTATAATCTTACTATCTGAAGCTAAATTCAGCCTATTTGAATGATGGAGGCACAGCAGGGTCATTAATGTTAATTAGCTGCAACTTGGAACGCAAATGAAAAATGCTGAAGAGATAACACAAAGATTACAGCAATACTATTTTACGGCATTCATACATTATAAAGTAATGTAAAATGTTAGCTCCTGTTCTCCCACCATCGACTCAGGGGGGTGGACACACCTTACTGTGCCGAGGCAAACTCCATAGGGTGGAAATTCTTCTGGGCGTGTATTCAGATCCAGAATCAATGCTGTGTAGGCAACGCATGCCTAACTCGGAGGCCCGAGGCTGGCTCAAAATTGGGTCTCGGGCCTTATTTCAATAAGTTTGGCGAGCTGTGAGCGAGGTGCCTGTTGTGCTTCCACAGGCAGCTCACCCATTTCAGCTTTTTGAATTTCAGGCTGCTTGCCTCACTGGCAGCAGCCCTACAGTAATTGTCGGGTCAGGTTGGTGGAGGGGGGGCGGGGGTGGAGGAGAAGGGGTGTGAGCAATCACAATACTGTGGAGTAATGGAGAGCACTCATGCTCCCCCTGGCTCTGTATGAATCATTTTTAAAGTATTTTTAGAAAACTAACCTTATTTGGCAGCCACAATAGCCGCTGAAGATTTCTGCCAGGGGACCTAAAACAGGCATACTACCTGTCTTGTTTTGCATACTTTGTACAAAAATAATAAATTGCAGGACAACAGAGTATTACAGTTTAACTCTTTTATTAAGCAATAGGTCTGTGATCTGAATCATACAGCACAGTGGGGAAAAACCTGGCGTTAGGACCCCTAGCCTGGGTCTTCCAAACAATAGTAGTCCTTACAGATATCTGCAGGCCAATGACAACTCAGCATGTGATCACATGTGAATATAATAGGTATTCCTTACAGATGCCTGCGGGCCAATGATAATTCAATATGCAAATGTTACATCCCCTTTCTTTTAAAAGAAAAATGTTATGCATTACTTTTAAACCTTTCTTCTACGTAATGTTCTCGGTAGCATAAACATATAAGTAAACTCAGCATTTAACTAGCACTGAAAACATCTCAACGTTTCAATAACGATGTACAGTTTTTTTTTAGGGCAGCAATCTACCTACACCCTTTGACAGTTCACAAGTCAAGGATAACTCTAGGCTCGACCTCTCATCCCGACCTTGTGTGGTATGGAACTGAGCATGCTCCTGAATCGGTCAACAATTCAGGTTCAGGTTTAATTTCAGGTAAGTATGATGTGTTTTGTGTATTGCTCTGTTCATCACACTCTGTTGAACTGATCCTCTCGTCAGAATGACGGTGTTGTTCCTTGGTGTTCAGGAGGTGCCTGCGATTGCGGCGGTACACCTGTCCTTCTGGGGTGCGGACATGATACGATCGCTCAGTGTCAGCTGGCTGGATGACGACTGCTGGCTTCCAGTAGTCATGCTCCTGGATTCTGACGGATTCTCCATTGTGCAGCGGCGGCAGTAGTCTAGCTGACCTGTCATAGTATCTCTTTTGGTGTTGCTGTCTCTGTACACATTTTGCATGCACTTGCTTGCAGCTGATGACCTCTGGCTGCAGCTGCTGGTTGGTGCTTGGAAGGATTGAGCGAAGTCTGCGGCTCATCAACAGCTGTGCTGGTGACTTGAAGTTGTCAACCGGAGTGTTGCGGTACTCAAGGAGACTGATGTAGGGGTCTCTTTTGTCCGCTTTGTCTTTGTCCATGAGTGTTTTTGCAATCTGGACAGTTTTTTCAGCAAGGCCATTACTTTGAGGGTAATGTGGGCTTGATGTGACATTTGTGAAATCCCATGCCTTGGCAAACGACTCGAACTCTTTTGATTTGTATTGGGGGCCATTGTCTGAGACTAAAGTCTCTACCATGCCATGCCTGGCAAAGGCTGCCTTTAGCTTGTGGATCACAGCTGCAGATGTGGCGCTGTCAAGCTTGTCCAGTTCAAAATATCTGCTGTAGTAATCAACAGTCACTATGTAGTCCTCGTTGTTCCATGTGAACAGATCCATTGCCGCGACCTGCCAGGGCCTGTCTGGGATACGGTGAGGTATCATGGGCTCTTTGACATTTGATGGGCGGCGTTCTAGACAAATGGAACATTTTCCGACAATGTCCTCAATGTGTTTGCACATTCCGGGCCAAAACATAATGTCACGTGCTCTTTGTTTGCATTTTCCCATGCCCATATGTCCAGCATGAATTTTTGTCAA
Organism: Somniosus microcephalus; assembly: GCF_052327205.1. Lineage (NCBI taxonomy): Eukaryota > Metazoa > Chordata > Chondrichthyes > Squaliformes > Somniosidae > Somniosus > Somniosus microcephalus. The sequence goes on along the minus strand of NC_140991.1, from coordinate 153,132,814 downwards.
CATCTCTTCTCTGAGACTGGTAGGAATGATGATTTTCTTACCTTTGAAGATGATTCCGTTGATTTGTGACAGTTCGTCTCTGTGGTTCCAGAATTCAGATATGCTCTGAGGGCATTTCCTGCTTTCCTCAGGCCATCCTTCATGTATGACTTTGCTCAGCAGTGTGAGTTGTGCATTTTTTTCTGTTCCTGCTCGGATTTCCTTCAGTTTTGAGTCACTCACAGGTAAGCTGTTGTACACCATGTGCACCTGCACATCCATGCCTTCACTGAGGCTGCTGTCCTGGTAGCTAAGAGACTTTCTGGAGAGCATGTCTGTGACAGGAATGTCTTTGCCTGGACGGTGAATGATTGTGAAGTCGTACTTCTGTAGCTGAAGGATCATTCTCTGTAGCCTTGGTGGGGCTGCGGCTAGTGGTTTCCTCATGATTGACTCGAGGGGCTTGTGGTCGGATTCCACAATGACTTGTCGGCCATAGACGTACTGGTGGAAACGCTTACATCCAAACAGAATTGCATATAGCTCTTTCTCGATTTGAGCATAGTTGATATCACTGTCTGTGAGAGATCTGGAAGCGTAGCCAATGGGCTTTCCTTCTTGCAGTAATACTGCGCCTAGTCTGTACTTTGACACATCCACTTGTAGTCTGAGCTCTTTGTTGGGGTCGAAGTAGGCAAGAACTGGTACGATAGCAAAATACTGCAGATGCTGGAAACCTGACCAGTCCCCATCCACCACTACCCTCCTCCGCCTGGCTGAAATTGTTCTCACATTGAACAACTTCTCCTTTAACTCCACTCATTTCCTCCAAATCAAAGGTGTTGCTATGGGTACCCGCACGGGTCCTAGCTATGCCTGCCTTTTCGTGGGATATGTGGAACACTCTTTGTTCCAGTCCTACTCAGGTCCCCTCCCTCACCTCTTTTTCCGATACATTGATGACTGTATCGGTGCCGTTTCCTGCTCTCGCCTTGAACTAGACAATTTCATTCACTTTGCCTCCAATTTCCACCCTTCCCTCACCTTCACATAGTCCATCTCCGACTCTTCCCTTCCTCGACTTCTCCGTCTCCATCTCTGGGGATAGGTTATTGACCAATATTCACTACAAGCCCACTGACTCCCACAGCTATCTGGACTACACTTCCTCCCACCCCGCCTCCTGTAAGGACTCTATTCCATTCTCCCAGTTTCTCCGTCTCCGCTGCATCTGCTCCGACGATGCCACCTTCCACACCAGTGCTTCCGACATGTCTTCCTATTTCCTCAACCGAGGATTCCCCTCTACCGTGGTTGACACGGCCCTCGACCGTGTCCGTTCTATCTCCTGCACTTCTGCCCTCACCCCTGCCCCTCCCTCCTGGAACCACGATAGGGTTCCCCTTGTCCTCACCTTTCACCCCACCAGCCTCCACATTCAACGGATCATCCTCCGCCATTTCCGCTACCTCCAAAGTGATCCCACCACCAAACGCATCTTCCCCTCCCCTTTCTGCATTCCGTAGGGACTGCTCCCTCTGAGACACCCTAGTCCACTCCTCTATCACCCCCAGCACACCTTCCCCTTCGCCCGGCACCTTCCCGTGCAAGCGCAGGAGATGTAACACCTGCCCCTATACCTCTCCCCTTCCCACTGTCCAGGGTCCCAAACACCCCTTCCAGGTGAAACAGCAATTTACTTGTACTTCTTGCAATCTAGTATACTGTATTCGCTGCTCACGATGCGGTCTCCTCTACATTGGGAGACCAAACGCAGATTGGGTGACCGCTTTGCAGAACACCTCCATTCAGTCCGTAAGGGTGACCCCGAGCTTCCGGTCGTCTGTCATTTTAATTCACGCTCCATTCCCACTTGGACCTCACCATCCTTGGCCTCTTGCATTGTTCCACGGAAGCTCAACGTAAACTCGAGGAACAGCACCTCATCTTCCGATTAGGCACTTTACAGCCTTCCGGACTCAATATCGAGTTCAACAATTTCAGATCATAACCTCAGCCCCTATTACAGTTTTACTTATATTTTTTATCCACCCCTTTGTTTTGGTTTTTCCCTCCCCCCACCCTTTCCTTTTTTTTCTCTCTCCCACATGGCAGCTGTCTCTCATTCTGCCAGAATATTTCACACCTAATCTGAGCCGTCTTTTGTCTCCACTAGTCCTATCACCATCTCGTCTCATTTTGAATACCTCTTAATGTCTCTTCACTTATTTTGTTCTCTCCCAGCCCTGCCTTTCGATCTATTTCATTTCCTTTCCAGTTTTGAAAAAGGGTTAGACCCGAAACGTCGACTCTAATTTCTCTCCACGGATGTTGCCTGGCCTGCTGAGTTTTTCCAGCATTTTCTGTTGTTATTTAGGCAAGAACTGGTCCTGGTTCTCTGGTGATTATGTCTTTCATTTTCTGAAATGCTGGGTCATGTTGTTTGTCCCACAGGAACTCATTGGCTTGTTTGAGCAACTGACGCATGGGTGCATTGATTTCAGAGAGGCTCGGGGCAAACTTGGCTAAGTAGTTAACCATGCCTAGTACTGTCTCTAGCTCTGCGCGGTTCTTCGGCGGCTCCATCTTCTTGATGGTGGAGATTTTCTCTGGATCCGGCTTAATGCCATCAGTTGAGAGGCGATGCCCAAAATAACTGATCTCGGTGGATCCGATTATGCTTTTCTCGGGGTTGAGCCGGATACCTTTCTCCCGTGATCTTTGTAGCATCACATGGAGGTTCCTGTCATGTTCCTCTCTATTCCTGCCATAGATGAGGATGTCGTCTATGATTGTGACTACTCCGTCGAGGCCTTCATAGGTTTCGTCGATCTTCCGCTGGAATTCATCCTGAGCTGAGATAAGACCAAATGGTAAACGCAGAAATCGGTAGCGTCCAAATGGTGTGTTGAACATTGTTAGCTTAGATGACTCTTCCGTGAGCTTGATAGTCCAGTATCCTGATCCTGCATCCATTACACTGAAGTAACATGCTCCCACTAGCTTGGGGTATGATGTCATCTAGCGTTGGTAGAGGGTAGTGAGGGCGTTTGATAGCCTTGTTCAAATCTCTGGGGTTGAGACAGACTCTGAGCTTGCCTGTACGTGGTTTCTCAACCACTACTAATGCGTTGACCCACTCTGTCGGTTCTATTTCCCGGACGATGATTTCTGTATTCTCCATGCTCTGCAGCTCCTCCTTCAGGCGACTACGTAATGCAAGGGGTATCCTTCTCGGTGGGCAAACCACAGGGGTTGCTGCTGGGTCAAAGTGAATAGTGCATTCACCTGGGAATAGTCCGATTCCTTTGAAAACATCAGCAAACTCCTCCATGACTGTCTGCTTCTCAATTGGTGCTGTCAATGATAGCAGTAGCTTGATGAGGTCCATGTCTAAACATGCCTTTAGACCTAGCACTGGAGGTGCTCGAGTGTCAACAATGTAAAAGTCCAACATCATGTCGCTTTCTTTGTACTTGCATCTCATCACACATGTGCCTTTTACAATGAGCTGCTCACCCCCATAGCTGGTCAGTCTGCGTGAGGTGGGCTGTAGCTCATACTCATCCTTCAAGCTGTGATACTCACTCAGAGGAATTACATTAACCTGAGCTCCAGTGTCTAGTTTAAACCTAAGCTCTGTGCCCTGTTTTCCTATCTCAATACCTGCAAAGGCTTGCTCAGTGTCTGAAATCTGTTTTTTCTGTGACACAGAATCAATAAACAGTTCCTCTGCATTTGGCTCTCTATCTGGCATTTGGCTGTCACTCACTGTGTGTACTGCTATCACAAAAACAGTCCTGCAAACTTTAGCAAAGTGGTTTCGTTTACCACATTTAGCTCATTGCCTTCCTTTGGCAGGGCAGTGCTCCTTTTCTCCATGCCAGTTGTTTCCACAATATCCACAGTTTTTGAAGCGTTTTATGTCTGTGTCGCTCATTTTTAGAACTCTCTCTGTTCTTTCTGTTCTGAAACACGCTCTCTGGGCGGTGTTCTTTGGTGTGTGTCTATTAACTGCGTGCACTGTCTGTTCATGCAAGCTGCTCCGGTTATGGTTTTCAACTGTGCTTGGGCTATCTCGTGCGATCTAGCTATATCCATAGCTTTGTCCAGCGTTAGTCCGGACCCAACATTCAAAAGTTTCTCTCTCACTTTAGCTGAATGTATTCCAAACACGATGCGGTCTCTGACCATCTCATCTTTATCTTCTGCATATTTGCAGTCTTTTGCCAGCAGTTTTAACTCAGTCACGAACTGTTCAAATGACTCACTAGCTCCTTGTACTTTCTCCTGAAACTTGTACCTAGCGAATATTGCATTTGTCTTGGGCATCACATAAGATCAAAATGGTCAAAATAACTTTTCAGTACCTTTGCTTCATCCGTGGTGAGAGACCATGTGTTAAAAATGTCTCTCCCTTTTTCTCCGATCCACAGGAGTAGGTAGCTGCATCTTTCTTCCTCCCCTTTGCTTTTCAGTGGACCCGAGAACATCAACTCCATATGTTGCTTGAACTTGCTCCATTCTCTGGGTAAATTCAAAGATTCTCAATTCATTCAGGGTAAGGGAGCTCCAACGATGTCCATTTCAAATCCTTGTTCTGACACCATGTCTTGTTTTGCACACTTTGTACAAAAATAATAAATTGCAGGACAACGGAGTATTACAGTTTAACTCTTTTATTAAGCAATAGGTCTGTGATCTGAATCATACAGCACAGTGGAGAAAAACCTGGCGTTAGGACCCCTAGCCTAGGTCTTCCAAACAATAGTAGTCCTTACAGATGCCTGCAGGCCAATGACAACTCAGCATGTGATCACGTGAATATAATAGGTATTTCTTACAGATGCCTGCGGGCTAATGATAATTCAATATGCAAATGTTACACTACCCTCACCTGTTTTAGGCGGCCTCCAGGGACTGTCTTTCAGGTGTTCTTTGGGCGTGGGACATTGGTCCCCAAAATAAGCCCTTCTTGTGCCATTTTACACCTGTAAAATAGGCACAACGAGGTCCAATTTCTACCTTTTTAGATTCTGGAGCAAACTCATTTTTTAATATATATTTTAAGCCCACCTTTGCTCATGGCTTGGTCTTGTGATATATCAATCTTCTCAATAATTGTGACCAAACTACTACTTGACTTTTCCTATAACAGTTGAAGGTTATTAATAAAGGTGCAAGGGAAAGAAATTCGGTATCGCCCTGTTTGGGGTGCTCATATCGGCCGGGCGCAAAGTTTAGCACCCGGTGCTAATTATCGCCTCTGACTGCAAAATTCACCTCTATCGCCCCTGGAGGTGATTTGAGCACTAAATCAGGCGCGACACACCTCTCTTAAGGCACTAACGCAGAGGAGCGAGGCGCTACCTCAGAGCGCTACCGAAGCTCAGGTGATGTCAGTTAGCAATGGAACACAGACAGAATGGCGCTGGCCAGTTCTTAAAGGGGAGGGTCCATCTTGCTAGCCAGCCACATCCTGCTCATTGTAGCGTAGACCTACCACCATTCTGCTGAGAGGAGTGATGGATAGGCCCAGGGAGAGAGCTCAGCGCTTTAGCGACCAGGCCTTGGTGGATCTGGTTGGCGCTGTCGAGCGGCGACGGCAATGTTGTACCCACAGAGTGGCATAAGGCCATTGCCCCGGGAGTAACGAAGAGTCTGGAGGGAGGTGGCTCAGCACATCTCCTCGAGGAGCCTGGTGCCGAGGATACATACTCAGTGTTGGAAGAAGTTCAACGACCTCACTCGAATGATCAGGGTGAGTGGCTGCTTTTCAATACCTCTACATCCCTCCATCTCAACTTTACTCTGTGCCCAGAGGGTTTAAAAACCCCAAATGCCCAACACTCATCCAAGACCTATGGCCATCTCATAAAACACACACGCACATTCCACACCTTGCACACATTAAGGGCTATTCAACTATGGGAGGCACATCAGGCAAGTACATGGCTGCACATTCACTCAGACGCCATCCTTTTTCTTGCAGGTGGGAGCAGCAATGCATGGGAGGAGGACCGGCTGACCTACACACCCTCACCGATTTGGAGGCGAGAGTGCACCGGATCGTTGCCAGCCAGGTCATAGGTGCCGTGGCCGCTGGCGATGTCGATCCCCTTGGGGACAGTAATAGTATGTTCATCAGCTTTCTCTCCTCTCTCATACCACTTGCCCCTCACAACACCAGCCTTTTACACTTTCAATCCAACTAACTATCTCTAGTATTTGCTCCCATACTGCCCCCCTTGTCCTCACGCTAAAGCCATTCTTGTACCTCCCTGCTTTCAGATAGTGAACCACCAGCTGACCAGCCTGTCCCTCAACCTGCCAGTGGCAGCGACGCCCCAGGCGAGGAGGAAGAGGAAGCCGGAGCCTCACTGCCTGCGTCTCCCGAGGGAGCCAATTCTGACACTGGGACCACGCCTTCCTTGGAGGGGAGCAGGGAAGTAGGGTCTGATGAGGGCGAAGCTCCTGGACCCAGCGGGCTGCAGCAACACCATGGGGGTAGGGAAGCTCGGGGGCCAGCTCCCCGGAGGGTGGGTAGGCAAGCGAGTCCTGCTGCACAGGACTCAGATGAGGACTGCGCCATCGCGGCCATGAACAGCCAGGCCTTGAGCATGCACAATGAGCTCATGGGTGCAATGGCAAGGGTGCTCGAAAGCATGGATGGGCTGGCTAGGAGTGTGGAGCAGTCCGTTGCAGCACAGGCCAGCGCAACGCAATGGCTTACTGCTGCAATTCAGTCATTGGCTGGTGCCATCCAGTCTCAGGCTGCTCTCATGCAGTCTCAGATTGATGTCATGCAAGCACTGACTGCTGCCATCCTCACTGGGTCACCCACAGTCCCTCGGGGATCTCACAGTACTGCAGCAGGCCAGCAATCTGTGCTCGAGCAGGTTGCTCCAGATGCTGAGGTACTGCCCCGTGGGAGTGCCAGTGTGTCGGTCGAGCAGGAAGGTGCTGTCCTCTCTCAGGATGACAGCATTTGTGCTCCCAGCACTATCACTTCCCCATTGCACTTGCCACGGCCTGCAACACAGCCAGCCCAGACTGCTGCTGCCCATGCAGAGTTGGTGCAGTCTGCAGCCGGGCCCTCCAGGCCCAGAGCTGGTTGAGGGCATCCTTCAAGGGCATCTGCAGTCTCTGGATCTGACATTCAGCAGCCTTCCACCAGCCTTGCTGCAGCCACTGGGGCCCCATTGCGCAGGAGCAGTAGGGTGGGAAGGGGGGAAGTGTGCAGGGAATGGAGATCACCCTCGAAGGGCAAACAGTAGGATGTGTAAATAAATGATGGGAATGTTTGTGGTAAAGGTTGAGGTTCGTGTGATTACATTTGTTTACTGTTGTGCCATTTATCTCCATCTTGTGAGAACCAGTTCTGTTAGTTCGTGATTTGTTGTGTTTGTTTCTAATTGTTTGTCCTGAATAAATGACACACACAGAGTTTGTAAAATGAATAAGTTTTTTTATTCAATCTTTACATTTTTGGTCTTTTGAATCATTCCAGCTTTGGCCGGCAATCGGGGGTGCGGGTTGCTTTCCATGATGTTGTTCTTCATGCCAGAAGCCATCTTCTCAGTAGGGGCCTAGAAGCGGCTTCTTATCAGCCATTCACAGATGGCCCTTGCACTGGCAACATTGTGCACCTCCCTCCCACATTGGTGCTGCTGATCCTCCTCCTCCTCTCCCTCTTCCTCCTCCTCCTCAGGTGGTGCACCAATCCCTGGTGGCAATGGCTGGGTCCTCAGGGTTGCGAGGTTATGAAGCATGCAACACACAACTATGAACAGGGAGACTCGCTCAGGAGAGTACTGCAGGGCTCCTCCTGAGTGGTCCAGACAGTGGAACCGTTGCTTCAGCACGCTGACCATCTGCTCAATTATGTTCCTGGTGGCGATATGGCTCTCATTATACCGCAGCTCGGCAGGGGTGTTGGGGTTACGGAGCGGTGTCATCAGTCAGGTGCAGAGTGGATAACCCTTGTCCCCGAGTAGCCATCCACTTGGGTGATGCGATGCCTGGAAAACATCTGGCACACCAGTCTGGCGCAGGATGAAAGCAGCATGGCTGCTGCCAGGATAGCGGGCATTGACGGCGAGTATCAGCTGTGTGTGGTCACAGGCCAACTGCACATTTAAGGAGTGGTAGCCCTTGCGGTTTCGGAATACCTCTGCATTTTCATGCGGTGCCCACAATGCCACATGCGTGCAGTCAATGGTGCCCTGCACCATGGGGAAGCCCGCTATCCTAGCAAAGCCACATGCGCGTTCAGGAAAGAGATGTACTGGCGTCTCCTTTTATATAGGGCATTTGCTACCTCCCGGATACAACAATGCACAGTGAACTGGGAGATATTGGCGATGTCCCCAGTAGAAGCTTGAAAGGAGCCGCCGGCATAAAAATTCAGAGCCACTGTCACCTTCACTGCCACCGACAGAAACATCCTAGTCCTTAGTTGAGGCTGCAGATTTGGTTGCAGCAGGTGGCAGAGCTCAGTGACCACCTCCTTGCTGAAGCGCAGCCTGCGCAAACACTGATCCTCAGACAAATGAAGGTATGAGAACTGCTACCTGAATACCCTCAGAGGGTAAGGTCCCCTGTGCAGAGGCCTGTTGGCCTTCTTCCCTCTGGCCATGTTTGCCACACTCTCTCTGCACCTCCGATGCTGCAGGTGCAGGACGACGCCCCGAGTCAGTGCAGCCCCCATAGTCTCTTCTAAATCGCTGGAATGAAGGTGAAATAAAAATGAACCTGCAAAGTACTGCTCAGGACCCAAAACTCCTTCACACAATGTTGAATCTCTCCAGACGTCTCTCTCCTTCTCAGCATGCGTGGTGCAAAAATGTCACCGGCAAGAAAAGGCAGGAAGCGGCCGCCTTTAAATAGCGCTCCCCCAGCTCCTTCCCGACTGCAAAACGTTCCCCATTACCTGCCATTGTTAGCGGCAGGCGGAAAGGCAGGGGGTGCGACTCAGTATCCGGTCTGGGACGATACCGGGGCGTTGCACGCTCGACTGACGGCCCGATCTGCGGGCGCAGGAGATCTTGGCGGTAGTGTTTAGCGCCACCGCAAAATGTCTGGTCAATTTCGCGAGCAGTGCTAAAATCGACGCGCTCGGGCACGAACTTCCTAGCGCCCCGTTAGCGTCCCCCGGAGGCGCTAACGGGAGGCGCTAAGCAACTGAATTCCCCCCCCCCCCCCAAGTCTCTTAGAATAACATAATTTTCAGAGAAAAACCAAGCAATTCAGTGTTGGTTCTCCTCTATCAGACATTACCTGAGCACTTCAACTCTTGACAGATAACAGAGACCTAATTTAGAATCAGCCACAAATTTCATAAATTGTTAGCACAAAACTGATTCTGTTTTTATCAGAAATCAGATAAGGTTGCAACATAATTCATCTGATTAATTACCAGTTGGTTGAATTAATTTTATTTAAAATTTTTGTAAAGTAATAATAGAAGTGTAAATTCTATAGGGAAACCCAGAATGTTCTGGAAAATCTTAATTAAGTTGTTGACTGGATCAAACATTTTGAAGATCAAACTTCACAACATATGTTTTGCAGATTTAATACCTTGTGAGACAAATTTAATTTAATAGCAAACTCTTAATTTAAATTAATCCAAAATCACTCGTGGCCAAGTAGACAATAATTTTAAAATGTAACACAGGGGCATCTGTAAAAATAAAAATAATAAAGGTGCAATTGGAATAGAGATCAGTGGGGAATTGACAGCAAAGTGGGGCTTGGGAAAGAAAGGCAACTGCAGTAAAAGTTGCCTTTATAAATTCTGGTGCCAAAGTGGAAGTCTAGCATTCAGATTGAGACTTCTGAGGCCTGGCGGCATTTTAAATCCAGGAAATGGCATCTGAATAAAATTATGCTCAAATTTGTGACAGGATGCCTGTGGCTGCACTAGGAAATATGAAAGCACAGGGTTACCATGTCTGATGACATTGGAGACACACTTTCTAATGCGTCTTGTAAACTGCCACTGGATTCACTGGCTGTGCCCCGGAGCCACTCTCCTCTATGTATGGATAGGAATTAAATGCGTGCGGCTCTGAGAGGCCAGTATAGCTTTGCTTTCCTGAAATTAGAATTGTGAAGTAAAAGCATTTTTCGAGAGCTAAAAACTCTGAAAGTATGAATCCTCCATGCTGAAAATAGAAACATCAGTCCCTCAATGAGAAAGTGAAGGTTTTAGAAATTCTTATCGGTCCTAAAATGTTATAACGTAAAGTGGCAATACTGTTTGGAGTCTCACAGCGTCAGATTTCCTATATTATGAAAATGAACAGAAATTCTGGATAACTTCCACTGCAACTGAAACCCAAATTAGAAGCACAAAAGAGAGGGGAAAGTTTCACCTGTGAAAGATGATCAGCTCCTTTGGCTTAAGATAGCATGTCTGTCACTCTGCTGGTGACGAAAGCTAAGAAGCAATGGGAAAAATCGACTGAGCCACTAATAGCTGTTATTTTAAGCAATGGCACAACATTATTTTTAAGAGAGCTTGCAGTTAAACTACAATAGTCATTTGGAAAACTTTATCACTATTTAGATTGTCATTTGAGGCACTGGTAAGGTATCCCATGCAGCATTCCGAGGTCATAAATTTGGGGATGCCACCTCATGCGCCTGATTCGTCATGTGCCATTTGGTGTCATTTGGGCTGAAATACTGATGCGGTACTACTGGGATGCGTGGGTTCATTAATATATTTAAATCCAATGCTAGCACATTTCCACATGTGTCAAAGTGTGATGTCCAAAGTGTGACAGGCAATAAGTGTAAATACAATGCTTACAAGTGTGTGCTAGAGACAAGACCTTTAATATGTTATAATTACATTTTCAACCTCTTAATTTTACCACAACACAAGTCATACCCATTAAAGTTGGGTGCAGCGGGAGTCCCTGAAATTCACTGTTAAAGTAGGTCTCTTAAAGTAAAAAGGTAAGTTTTTTGAAGTTTAAAAAAAAAATCAGTTTACTGTTCCCTTAGCTGCATTTTGGCTCATATATCAAGCAAGTGACAAACACTATGGGCCGGAATTTGCAGTGGGTAATAACAGCGAACTAACAGTGTTCGCTATTATTATCCCTTTGAAACTGACTGCAACTTCAGGATGTAGTGCATGCGCATCCTAATGCAGAAATCCTGAAGTTGCGGTCAGTCATTCACTGCTCCGACACTGGCTGCACTGTGCCCGCCCCCCCCCCCCGCTACGCCCACCCCATAGCCGACAATCAATGTAATCAGGGAAATCAGTGAAACTGACGAAAACTTGGGCTTTTCCGCAGTGATATCGCTGTTAAGTACCCCATTGAAAGTTAGGCCTTGTTGGATTAGGTGTAACTGGGGTTTTGACAGTGTATTGACTGCTAGACAAACATTATGGCCCTGAAAAACTCATCTTAATTTTGTGGAGTGCCAAATTTCTGCATTCGATAACAATTACAATTTTTAAGAAACTTCAAAAAAAATTATTTTTTAAAATGTTATTCATATTTATTCGGGGTTTACCTTTTCCTCATGTGAGAGTCCCAATCTTTGTTTTGGTCTCTGTAACATTTCTAAAAAGTCTGAATAAAAGCAGCTTCTTCAATTCCTGGTTCTCTGTCTGTGAGAGTTCTACATTGTGATTGGCTGCTTAGACAGCTTGTTCATGTCACAGCAGAGCGCTCTAGGGATTCTCCATTGTACTAGACTGAAATCACTTACGCGTCAAAAAAGACAAACTTCTCGCCACAGAGATCACAAGATCTTTGTGGGCAGCTTTCTTTGGGGCCAGTGGCAAATGCCTTTGCTTCACCACTGACCACAAATTTCGGGCCATTGTTTACAAGGGGTGGCATCTTCATTACTTTTTCTGTGGAAAGGAAACATCAGCTGTACAGCTTGTACGGGTGGCAGGATTCCCTCAAATGCAAAGAGTCACACATGTGGGCATCAGAGCTCTTCATATCAACCCTATAGATTCAAGAAGAGAAAGGTTTTAAACTCAATTAATGTTCAGTTGATACCTGACCACAAGAACATCGTCATGTACGTCAATCACTGTTATTCAGAAAGCAGCCAGCAGCCTATAATCCCTTCATTGTATGGCATTTCAATATATCTGTATTATTTGATGTAGAAAAATCACTGGGTGGATGGTTCTCCTGCATCACTGGCTACTGACCTCACTAAGAAACCCCTAACAGCTGATGAGCACTTTGTCCTGGGTGCCTCAGCATTTGTTTACTGCTCCTCAGCTACTACCTTCAAAATACAAGAGTGTGTGCATAAGGGCAGTGCTTTAAATGGTATCTCGCAGAGGGTGTGGCATTTTATGACTTGGGTTTGTGCCATTGTTCATGGACCTACAAGAAAAGCTGTACTAAAGTGAAGAGTACATTTATCTTTTCTCTGTTCCTAATACAGTACCAACAAATTTCTTCCTTGCTAGCAACCAGGCATGAGGAACCTGGGTAATCATAGCTTAACCTCATTATTGCTTAACTATCAGATTTGCGTCACTTGTATCAACTTTAACTTTAAATTGGAGTTGGCTTGTTACTCCACTAGTGGACCACCATCTTGACTAAATCTCAGTGGTAGCAGTACAACATTAAGGTTTCATGACTGTATTATAATTTTTAAACTGAATTTATATTGCCATGGGTGTAAATTTGATTTGACTAATGGAATGATTCCTAATTACCGGTATTCCTCACCTGATTAATACAAAAATATCTCAAATAATTAACAGAAAAATAAGCATATAAAGGGATCATCAGTAAAAACACTTTCTTAAACTAATATAGCCAAAGTTGGTGTCAGGATAATGCTTCTCAGCTTCAACTCGTTAAATTCTTTCCTGTACACATTTTAAACATTTTAGCCTTTGTTTTAAGTAATTGTTTGTGGTTACCATGGCCACTAGAATTAAAGGCAGCAAATATTAAATATTAACACATTACAATAATTATAAAATGTAATAGTACTCTGTACCAGTTCTCTCAAAGGTAACATTTCTTACAGGTTTTTAACTCTTGATTTGCTGGACCTTGAAATGTATTATGTAAAGTATTCTGTCCCGTTCTGCATGTTATATGTACAGATATATATATATTTAAAATATCATCTTGATGTTCTATGATGTAAAGTATTTATCAGCTAAGTATTTTTCCCATAATGGTTCAAATATCCTACTGCATCCAAGCCAAGAAAAAAATGAACACGGTGCAAAAACCTGAAACATTTGCGGACTCCTGAAAGTTAAATGTAAGTTGGAAAGTCTGTAATTGGCAGTAAAGATACATTCAAATTCAACGAAAATTTCAGGCAGGCCAAGAGTGTAGGAATGTCCAGGAGACTCTCAGTTTGGCAGTTGACCTTCTTGTGCCCTGTGATAAACCATACATCTGGATTAGCATTGCAGAAGCCATAAGAGCAATAAAACCTCCCAGAGTACAGGAAGTGAGAAGTTAGCACCATTCAAACATAATTAGGTGAATGGCAACATGATCAAAAATATTCCAGTCAGTGGCAGTGTGCGGCTTTGGCATTTGATATGAAAACGTACAATGGTAGGCTGGATGTAGTATATTTGGATTTCCAAAAGGCATTCGATAAGGTGCCACATAAAAGATTATTACGTACACAAGATTAGGGCTCATGGGGTTGGGGGTAATATAGTAGCATGGATAGAGGACTGGTTAATGGACAGAAAACAGAGAGTAGGGATAAACGGATCTTTTTCAGGAAGGCAGGCTGTAACTAGTGGGGTGCCCCAAAGGATCATTGTTGGGGCTTCAGCTATTTATAAGCTATATTAATGACCTAGATGAAGGGACCGAGTGTAATGTATCCAAGTTTGCTGATGATGCAAAGCTCGGTAGGACAGTAAGCTGTGAGGAGAACACAAAGAGTCTGTAAAGGGATATAGATAGACTAAGTGAATGGGCAGTAAGGTGGCAGATGGAGTATAATGTAGGAAAATGTGAGGTTAATCACTTTGGTAGGTGTAATGATATCAGCAAATAGTGATGGTATTTGCCTGTTTGATTATTATGCCTTACCAGCATATTTGCCTGTTTGATTATTTATGCCTTACCAGCAGAGGGCATGTGAGAGAGGCAGAGTAGTTTTGTTTTGGATGGATCTCTAAGATGGTGTCTCCTGTAAAGCAGTTAACTTACTTGAACACACTTTAGATTAAAAGACATACTCTTTCATCAATGTGTCGTCATTGAACCCACGTACAAAACAATACATGGTGTCAGAAGTGGGATATAAAGAGATGAAGAGGAAAAATCTGAAGTTAGCAACTCGACGAGACAGTGAACAGAGTCGTGGCAAGTAAGCTACCCAGCGAAATCAGCTCTTCACATATTAGCAAGCCAAAAGAGAACATCGTTACTTACCTTTGGAGAATAGCTAACGAAGTGAAAAATGGGAGGTTTACACCCACCGGCGAAGCTTCAGTTGACAGGTAATGTGGCTGAAAGTTGGAGGAGGTTCAAACAACATTTGGAGTTGTATTTAGCAGCAATCGGAGCTGACGAGAAAAGTGATAAAATGAAAGCGTCAGTGTTCTTACATGTCGTGGGAGATGAAGCGCTGGAGGTGTATAATAACTTCACATTCACTGCTGATGGAGACAAAATGAAGCTGGATAAAATAATGGAACAGTTTGAGGCCTACTGCATACCTAAACGTAACGTGACATTTGAGAGGCACAGATTTTTCACGTGTACAGAAAACGGGAGAGACTATTGATCAGTATGTGACTGAACTGAGAAACAGAAGCAAAACGTGTGAATTTGGGGGACTGACAGACTCGCTGATAAAAGACAGACTGGTGTGTTGTATTCCAGATAATGGTCTAAGGGAAAGACTGCTAAGAGAGCAAAATCTAGACCTGGGAAAAGCCATAGCACTGTGAAGGGCTACAGAGACTGTGAAGTCGCAAAGGAGCTGTTCAGTGACAGTAGCTGCAACGTGGATGCAGTGAGAAAGAACGGACACAAACCGTTTAACAAAAAGAGCGCCAATGTGAAAAAAGAGGCGTGGCCAGCGAACAAAAATGAAAGGGGCAATCGAAAGTCATGTAGTCGATGCGGTACACAGCATCCACCAAAAAAGTGTCCAGCATATGGTAAAACATGCAATAGTTGCAACAAAAACAACCATTATGCCCGTTGCTGTAAGAACCAAGCGCAACAAAGCAAGGTCCATGCAGTAGATGAAAGCGAGATAGAGGAGTTCTATGTGGATGTTGTGTCTGAAAACAAAAAAGAAAAAAGAGACTGGATGTTGACACTAAAAGTGAATGACATACACATTCCATTTAAATTGGATACTGGAGCACAAGTTAATGTGATATCAGAGACTGATTTTAAGAAAATTAGACCCAAACCAAAGATACATGGAACAAAAGTGAAAGTGACAGGATACTCAGGTACTGATATACCAGTGAAAGGAAAATGCATTGTTAAAGTGACACACAAGGACAGAGAGCACACGCTAGCATTCATCGTGGTGCCAAAGGATGTGCAGGCCATACTAGGCTTAATAGCCTGTGAGAGACTGAACCTGGTAAAGAGAGTCCTCGTTGTGGAAAGCGAAGGAGAGACAGTCTATGATGAACCCATGAAAGAGTACAATGACCTATTTCAGGGTCTAGGCTGCCTTCCAGGAAAACACACGATCAGAGTAGATAAAAGTATGCCAACGGTCATACATCCATGCAGAAAAGTTCCGTTTGCTCTTCAAAAGCAACTGAAGGCAGAGTTGGACAGGATAGAAAGCCTGAACGTGATTCAGAAGATAGATGAGCCAACTGAGTGGGTGAGTTCCCTCGTCGTTGTGGACAAAAAGAATGGAAAGCTCAGAATTTGCCTGGATCCAAGAGATCTAAACAGAGCAATAAAGAGAGAGCACTTCAAGCTTCCTACATGTGAGGAAATCATGTCACAGTTTGCAAATGCAAAGTATTTCAGCAAGTTAGATGCATCATCAGGATTTTGGCAGATGAAACTGGATGAGGCAAGTTCAAGACTGTGCACGTTCAACAGTCCATTTGGCAGATACAGATTCCTAAGGTTACCATTTGGCATTGCCTCAGCTCCTGAAGTGTATCACAAAACTATCCATATGATCTATGAGCACCTGGAATGAGTTGATACCTCAACGGATGACATCATAGTATGGGGAACCACGAGAACTGAGCATGACGAGAGACTGAAAAAAGTGCTGGAAGCAACAAGGAAAACAAACCTGAAGCTGAATAGAGAGAAATGCCAGCTCAGGGTGACAGAACTGACATTCGTGGGAGATATCCTTAGCAGTGAGGGCATCAGACCAGATCCCAGAAAGGTGTCCGCCATTGAGAATATGCCAAAGCCACAATGCAAAAAGGACGTGCAGAGGTTTAATGGAATGATCAACTACATGGGTAAATTCATATCCAACCTCTCAGAAAAGATGGCGCCACTGAGACGACTAACTGAAAAGAACATAGAATGGGAATGGAATCATGAGCATGAGAAGTCATGGAGCGATCTAAAGAAACTGCTCACAGAGGAACCAGTTCTGAGGTTTTATGACCCAGCGAGACCCATCAAGATATCATCAGATGCATCACAGAGTGGGCTCGGTGCCGTTCTTCTGCAAAAATATGACGACTGGCAACCTATTGCATATGCATTGCGCTCAATGACAGACGTGGAGATGCGATATGCTCAAATAGAAAAGGAGCTGCTCAGCATCACATACGCCTGTGAAAGATTTCACCAGTTTGTGTCAGGACAAGCAATCAGTGTAGAGACTGACCATAAGCCCTTGATTGCATTGTTCCAAAAGCCACTAAATGGCTGTCCGCTTAGAATACAAACAATGATGATCAGGCTGCAACGCTATACAATGAATGTTGCGTACACCCCGGGTAAGCTGATGTATACAGCAGACACGTTGTCCAGAGCTGTTGACCCAAGAGAGCCCGCAAACACCAAAATGGATGAAGACGTGAACGCCTACGTGGACATGATCACAAGTGCACTGCCCATAGCAGATGCAAAAATGGAGCTCATAAAGACTGAGACAAACAAAGATGAAACACTGAGACGACTGAGGAAAAGCATCTTGGATGGATGGCCCAACATGAAGCAAGACTGCTCACCTGACATGGCAGAGTACTGGAACTGCAGGGCAGAACTATCAGTGGTCGAAGACATCATCTACAAAGGAAGTAAAATAGTTATCCCAAAGAGTCTGAGAAAAGAGATGCTAAAAAGGATCCATGGAGGACATCTGGGAATCGAAAAGTGTAAAAGAGCACGAGAGGTGATGTACTGGCCACGAATCAACCAAGGTGTGACAAATGAGGTGTCAAACTGCACAATATGCCTGAAATATCAAGCAAGCAATCCTGTAGAACCACTAAAGCCACACCCAGCGCCAGACAGACCTTACCAGAAGGTAGGCGCTGACCTATTCGTATGTCAAGGGAAGGACTATTGTAGTCACAGACTATTACTCCCTGTATCCAGAGGTTTGTAGACTGTACACCACCACTGCAGATGCTGTGATAACATGTATGAAAGCCATATTCTCCAGACATGGCGTGGCAAGTGAGGTCTTCACAGACAACGGATCCCAGTTTTACAATGCAAGTTTCCGACACTTTGCCAAAGAGTGGGACTTTGTCCACACAACGTCAAGTCCTCACTTTCCACAGTCCAATGGACTAGTGGAAAAATCGGTCCAGACAGTGAAAAGACTGATGTACAAGGCAAAAGACAGTGGAACTGACTTCTACCAGAGCATGCTTGTATACCGCACAACGCCGCTCGAGTGTGGTATGTCACCAGCCCAACTCCTTATGGGACGTCTGCTAAGGTCAAACCTACCCATCCCGGAGAACCTCCTGAAAACAAAAGAGGGGGAGAAAGTGAGGAAGTTCAAAGAACAGAAAGAAAAGCAAAAGTACTACTATGACAGAGGAACACAAAACCTACCTGAACTCCACACTGGTGACCAAGTAAGGTTCAAAGACAAAACAAACATATGGACTCAGAAGGGAACTGTCCTGAGTGAAGTCCAACCAAGATCATACACCATTCAGACAGATGAGGGTGCTGTTCTGCGAAGAAATCGTCGGGATCTTCTCATGGGACCAGCCACAGCAGGTCAAAAGACTGATACTGTTGAACAACCTGATCACACAGCTGAGAACCCATCATCTGAGGCAACAACTCAGATTCAAGGACAATCAATCAGAAAATCCTCAAGACACCCGAAGCCTCCTGAGAGACTCATTGAGCAAATTTAAGGACTATTGTTATAGAAGGAAGTAATGTTATCTTATTCTCTCTTCAAGTTCTAGTGTATTTACATATTTAATGTGAACACACAAAACAAGGTTAAAAAACCTTGATAATGATAATGATAATGTAAGTTCATTAAGTGTTACAGTTAAAATACAGAGTAATACAAAGGAAACATGTTGTTAGATAAAAGTAAAATACTTTTGTTTTAAGAAAGGGAGATGTAATGATATCAGCAAATAGTGATGGTATTTGCCTGTTTGATTATTATGCCTTACCAGCATATTTGCCTGTTTGATTATTTATGCCTTACCAGCAGAGGGCATGTGAGAGAGGCAGAGTAGTTTCGTTTTGGATGGATCTCTAAGATGGTGTCTCCTGTAAAGCAGTTAACTTACTTGAACACACTTTAGATTAAAAGACAATGGCCTAGAAATTCATTAAGGCGCTGCCAGCTTTGCGCCCAGTTAACGCCTAAAGAGTGATTTTGCGCCAGAAATGAGTTTGCGCAGATATTCAGCGCAGCGGTATTGGCGGCGGTAGCCGTTAGCGCTGCGCCGGCACCGATGACGTCATCGGTGTGCGCAGTGCCCCGGTTCCGCCCCGAAACTGGCCCGATCCCCATATTTAGTTGCGGCCGCCTCCTCCGAAGCGGCCGCAAACAGCGACCAGAAAACGGGGCCGTCCTGCTGCCTTAGTGGGGCGCTTTAAAGCGGAAGGTGCGGCCGGCCGCTTTTTCGGCGGCCGCCTGCCCGCACCTCCTTCCCTGGCCTCCTCCACCACCCCCCCGCGGCATTGCCGGCTGCTTTCCGCGAGCCCGGCACTTCTCCGTGGTGCCGGGCTCATTTGCCGGCACTATCCAGCGGTGATCTCCCCGTTGCAGGCAGCTCCCCCTTAAGAGGAGGAGGCCTGCAGTACCGCAGCCTGCCGCTCCGCAGCGGCTGGCGCAGCGGCGCCAAGAGCACTGATATTCAGTGTCAGCGCCCCAAGCGGAGGCGGGCACACCCTGGTATAGCGCCCGGTTCCGAATTGGGGCGCTAACAATGAATATCTGACGATCGCTATAGGCTTCCCGCCCAGCGCTAACTTTTGGGCGCTAGCCAGCTGGCGGGGCCATAGTGAATTTCTAGGCCATACTCTTTCATCAATGTGTCATCATTGAACCCACGTACAAAACAATACAGTAGGAAGAATAGAAAAACAATATTTTTTAAATGGTGAGAAACTTTCAAATGTTGGTGTTCAGAGAGATTTGGGTGTCCTCGTGCAAGAAACACAGAAAGCTAGCATGCAGGCACAACAAGCAATAAGGAAGGCAAATGGCATGTTGGCCTTTTTTGCAAGGGGGTTGGAGTACAAGAGTAAGGAAGTCTTGTTACAATTGTATAGGGCCTTGGTGAGACCACAACTGGAGTACTGTGCACAATTTTGGTCTCCTTATCTAAGGAAGGATATACTTGCCTTGGAGGCGGTGCAACAAAGGTTCACTAGATTGATTCCTGGGATGAGAGGGCTGTTCTATGATGAGAGATTGTGTAGAATGGGCCTATACTCTCTGGAGTTTAGAAGAATGAAAGGTGATCTCATTGAAACATACAAGATTCTGAAGGGGATTGATAGGGTAGATGCTGAGAGGTTGTTTCCTCTGGCTGGAGTGTCTAGAACTAGGGGGCATAATCTCAGGATAAGGGGTAGACCATTTAAGACTGAAATAAGGAAGAATTTCTTCACTCAGAAGGTTGTGAATCTTTGGAATTCTCTGCCCCAGAGGGCTGTGAATGCTGAGTCTTTGGGCTGGATTTTGCTACGGGGGCGGGTTGGAGGTGGGAAACCCACATTCGGGCTTGTTGTCCCGCCTCCATGGAGATGTGGCCAACCCACTGTATTTTCCTCTGATTGACCTTGTTGAGCCCGCCCTGTGGGCTCAGCAGGCCAATTAAGGGCCACCCGGCAACAGGTGACGTCAGAGATTGACATTTCATCTGTCAAAAGCTTTTGGCACATGAAATATCAGTGTTTAACAGCTGTTTGAAGCTGTCAAGCACTGAAAAACTGCTAATTCAGCCTCAGTCCTTTCTCAGGATAACTTTAAAATCATTTTGCTGTAGAAACAAAGAAGCTGATTTTTTTTTTAAAAATCGGATCTTCTGTGGTTCTTGCAGCCGACTCCCGACACTGGAATGCAGGACTCCTGTAAAGGTAAAAGTAAGTTAAACTTATTTAAACACTTGCAAAACACTTACCTTTGCACTCCTGCACCCCTCACTCACCTGAACACTGGGCATCTCGACCCCTCCAAGACCTCAGACCCACGTCCCGCCTCGAAAAATTTTCGTGGTTTGGAGCTGTCGGGAAGCCCACAAACCAGCAATAAAAATCGCGAATAGGCAAAAAACTACCTGTTAACGACCTGTTAACAGGCAGTTTAATTGCCTTTAATCCCTTCCCGCCTCTGGGAGTCGGGTTCCAGCACTTGTCGGGAACCCGACTCCTATGAAATTGACATGGAGGCGGGTTGGAGGCGGGATGGGGTCGGGACCCCCGGATCTCCGATTTTTATCGCCCGCACGCCTCCAACCCGACTCCAGGGGCTTAGGAAAATCCAGCCCTATGAGTATATTCAAGGCTGAAATCGATTTTTGGACTCTAGGGGAATCAAGGGATATGGAGATCAAGCAGGAAAGTGGAGTTGAGGTCGATGATCAGCCATGATCTTATTGAATGGCTGAGCAGGCTCGAAGGGCCGTATGGGCTACTCCTGCTCTTACTTCTTATGTTCTTATGAATTGTTCAATATTTTGTGCCTCAATGCCCCGCTATACTCAAGACAAAGGATGTTCAAACCTTGAACAGAAATCTGAACATTGAGCTTTAGGTTACATTTATTAACCAAGAAAAGTCTCACTTGAAGTAATTGATTCTGTTTTTCTTATTTATTTATGTATAATTAAGTACAATTTTATCTTTTTGAGGCAAATTATTAATGCAGTACTTTGGAGCACAAACAGGACACCATTGAGTAGTAGAATGCAATTTTGATCCTGAACTCTCTTGAAGTTCCTTCTTTTGGCTGCACTGCTAGTGTAAATGTGTCACTGTTGATAACATGATCTACTAATAATGCTAAAATAAGGTGTACAGCCTGACAGTCTATGCAGCTGCTTCCAGCACACCAAACACCCAGCAGAGAAAATCAATGAACTGAAGTGCCCTCACCCTTCAAGGCACGCCCCTTTATGCCTGTTCTGCCCCGCCCCAGCTTCTGGCCCAGTCAGTCAATGCAATTACTGAATGACCACGCCCACAGGCCGGCAGGTCCAATCGCTGACCCGCTCCGAGGGGTATTTTTGGAGAAATTTCCCGTTATAGATGGGAGGACCCTAAGGGTCCAACTGGATAGCTGCCGGGCAGAGTTGAATTGCTATTGCCCCAGCTTCACCCCCGCCCTTACATATTATGTTATTATTGTATTAAAATATCCTTTGAAGATCATTCTGATCTTTCTCAGAGTTCCCAAAGGCCTCTTTCTTTCTCCCCCCAGCCCAGTCCAGCCCTCCCTCTCACCTTGAGCCCTTAGCCAGGCAGTGTGTTTGGCCAGCTCCAGGTGGGGTCCTGGTGCTGGGGGCGGCACTGATTTCGCGGTTGGGAAAGGGCAAGAAGTGAAATCCGCCGTCCCGCACCAGCCTCAGCTCGCCTACCGCAATGTTCCGGCTCATGATAAGTCAAGGCAAGAAGCACCCAAGTGTGAGTAATTGCTGCCGCTTCAGCACAAGTCACTTTTCAAGTTTTTTTCTCTCGTCCGTCTGCGGTGACATCATTGACGAGGCACGTGGGCCTGTCCCCAGGTGGGAGAGGCGCATGCGCGCAAAGCCCTGTCAACACACGCAGGTGGGCTTTAACCCCCCTGGGGATGGGGATGCCCCATCACAACAACTTGCATTTATATAGTGCCTTCAAAAAGAAAGACTTGCATTTATATAGTGCCTTCAAAAAGAAAGACTTGCATTTATATAGTGCCTTCAAAAAGAAAAACTTGCATTTATATAGCGCCTTTAAAAAAGACCTGCATTTATATAGCGCCTTTAAAAAGAAAGACCTGCATTTATATAGCGCCTTTCATGACCAATGGATGTCCCAAAGTGCTTTACAGCCAATTAAGTACTTTTTGACATGTAGTTGCTGTTGTAAGAGAGGGTTGAAGGTCGAGAGCTGGAGTGATAGTTTGAAGGAGCGAGAGCTGGAGAGACAGTTTGAAGGATCAGAGCTGGAGAGACAGTTTGAAAGACGAGAGCTGGAGAGACAGTTTGAAGGTCGAGAGCTGGAGAGACAGTTTGAAGGTCGAGAGCCGGAGAGACAATTTGAAGGTCAAGAGCTGGAGTGATAATTTGAAGGATCAGAGCTGGAGAGACAGTTTGAAGGTCGAGAGCTGGAGAGACAGTTTGAAGGATCAGAGCTGGAGAGACAGTTTGAAAGACGAGAGCTGGAGTGACAGTTTGAAGGTCGAGAGCTGGAGTGACAGTTTGAAAGACGAGAGCTGGAGCGGAACCCGGTTACCAGGACGCCAAGTTGGACAGCCAGGGGTAATGTGCAGGCCAGGTGTGTGGAAGAAACCGAGGGGAAACATCGAGGAAAAACTGAGAGAAAACATCGAGAAAGCCAGGAAACATCGAGAGAGAGAGAGGGGAAACATCGAGAGAGACCAAGATGGAAACATCGAGAAAGACTGAGGGGGCTCTTTATTTATTTAATTTTATTAATTAATTATTAATTCATTAATTAAATAAATTGAATTAATTAATTAAGTTGTGAGTTCCTCAAGATGCTCTCCCAGTGCGGCCACCCTGTAACCCCAGAGATTATTCTAGAAGCCTGGGTAGAAATATCAATGTAATTACTGTAGAAATTACTTTTTTTACATTATTGCTTGTTCATTTTATGTGCTGTCTTTTTTATGTTTTTTATTTATTTTATGTCTGCTTTATTTATATTTAAAGTATGTATGCGTGTATATGTCGGTATGTGTTTTTTTGTGATGGCGCCGATGAAGATGGCTGCCGTCCTTGCGAGCTCCGTGCGTACCAGGCAGCTAAGTGTTCTTGCTGCTTGGTGCTCTCGGCTAGTCAAGAAAAAAGCATTTCACTGACTAGATTACACTTCTTGTATTTAGTTATGTGACCAATAAAATTGAAATTGAAATTGAATTGAAATTGTAATGTAGGAAACAGAGTAGAAAAGGTTGTAGATGCTGGGACAATTGGTGATTTCAAGACTAAGATCGATAGATTTTTGTTAGGTGAGGGTTTCAAGCGATGTGGAGCAAAGGTGGGAAAATGGAGTTGAGGTGTAGATCAGCCATGTTCTAATTGAATGGCGGTGCAGGCTGGAGTGGCTGAATGACCTACTCTGGTTTCTATGTCCCTAAAAAATGCCCCAGGTACTTCACAGAAATAAATAGACCCAGAGATAAAGGACAAGATAAAAGCAAAATGCTGTGGATGCTGGAAATCTGATATAAAAACAGAAAATGCTGGAAAAGGACAAGATATTGGGAGGGCTGACCAAAAGCTTGGCCAAAGAGGTAGGTTTTAAGGTGGGTGTTAAAGAACGAGAGGGAGGTAGGGGAGTTTAGGGAGGAAGCTCTAGAATGCGGGGTCTTGATGAATGAAGGAGGGATGGAGAGTTTGGGGGGATGTGGGTTATAGGTCTGGAGGATGTTACAGAGATGGGAAGGTGAGGCCATGAAGGGTTTTTAACAAGGATTTTAAACTAGAGACATTGAGGATGGAGCCAATTTAGGCCATCAAGGACATGTGTGATGGTTGAGTGAGCCTTGGTGTGGGATAAGATACAGGCAGCAGGCCTGTGTTCATGCACAGAAGAGGTTGTGAAGATGTTGCTAATGCAACGATGTCATCCATAGAAGAGTTTTATTTTTTATTTTTACAACTATATATAAATGGGGAGAGGGCAACAGGTTAAAACTGCAAAATGGTGTCAATTTATCTGCTGTAAGAACATAGAAGTAGGAGCAGAAGTAGGTCATACGGCCCTTCAACTCTGCTGTGCCATTCAGTAAGATCATGGCTGATCTGCGACCTCCACTTTCCCACCCGATCCCCATATCCCTTGATTCCCAAATCTATTGATCTCAGCCTTGAATATACCCAATGACTGAGCATCCTGTAAGAAATAGCCCTCTGGGGTAGAGAATTCCATAGATTTACAACCCTCTGAGTGAAGAAATTTCTCCTCATCTCAGACCTAAATTTTTTTAATTTTTTTTTATGGGATGTGGGCATCGCTGGCAAGACCAGCATTTATTGCCCATCCCTAATTGTCCTTGAGAAGGTGGTGTTGGGCCGCCTTCTTGAACTGCTGACCCCTTATCCTGAGATCATGCCCCCTAGTTCTCGACTCTCCCTGTATTAGTTATAGCATCTGGTAGTGGCAGGCAGCATGATGGTGTTAAATTGGCAATTTTGAGCTATGATTGTCATGACTTTTCACAAAATCACAGAATCTACAGTGCAGATAGAGGCCATTTCGGCCCATCGAGCCTGCACTGACACATATCCCACCCTATCCCCGTAACCCCACGTATTTAATCCCCTAACACTAAGGGTCAATTTATCATAGCCAAATCAACCTAACCTGCACATCTTTGGACTGTGGGAGGAAACTGGAGCACCCGGAGGAAACCCACGCAGACACAGGGAGAATGTGCAAACTCCACACAGTCGCCCGAGGCCAGATTTGAACCCGGGTCCCTGGCGCTGTGAGGCAACAGTGCTAACCACTATGCCACCGTTCTAGGAACTAAGTTTTCCTAGTGTGATCTAACTGCTGCATTAAAATACTTTTGAAGTGTGAGTGCTTTACTTTTCCCTCACTGGTGTTTAGAAAAATTAATGACTGTTGGGAGAGTTCTTTTAAACGTGTAGTTTTGCACAAGTACTCTGATTGGCACGGTGTGACAAGTGGTTTCCCCAGGGATCTGTTCTGGGGCCTCAATTTTTCACCATATTTATTACTGACTTGGTTGAAGGAATAGAGAGTTGTAAATGCAGGTTTGCAGATGACACTAAGGTAGGAGGGACAGTAAGTAGTGCAGATGGGAGCAGGAAGTTGCAAAATGACAAACAAATTAAATAAGTGGGCAAAACTATGGCAGATGGAGTTCAATGTGGTCAAGCGTGAGGTCATCCACTTTGGACCCAAGAAAGATAAATCAAAGTATTTTCTAAATGGTGAGGAACCATGTAGGAGCAAAGAGATTTGGGAGTCCAAGTACGCATCATTAAAAGCTAGTAGACAGGTAGTATTTTGTAAATGGTGAGAAACTAGACACTGTGGAAGAGCAGAGATTTGAGTGTCCCCAAGCAATCAAAAAGGCTAATGGAATGTTGGCCTTTTTCTCAGGGGGGCTGGAATGCAAAGGGGAGGGCGTTATACTTCAGTTGTCTCGAGCCTTGGTCAGAACCAATCTGGAGTACTGCAATCAGTTCTGGGAACTGAGGGATGGATATTTTGGCTTTGGAGGGGGTGTAGCACAGATTCACCAGAATGATAATGGGGTTTAGAGGGTTACATGATAACAGGTTGCATAAACTTGGCTTGTATTCCCTTGAGTATAGAAGCTTGAGGGATGATCTAATCAAGGTGTTTAAAATGTTAAAAGGATTTAATATTTTCTCTGGTGGGAAAATCAAGAATGAAGGGGCAAAATGTTAAAATTAGAGATAGGCCATTCAGCAGCAAAATGAAGAAGCACTTTTTCCACACACAGGGTAGCAGAAATCTGGAATTTTCTCCCCTAAAAGGTTATGATGCTGGGACAGTTGGAGCTTTCATGACTGAGATCGATAGATTTGTGTTATTTAAGGGTATCAAGGTATATGAAGTAAAGGCGGGTGAATGGAGTTGATATACAGATCAGCCATGATCAAATTGAATGGCGGAGCAGGCTCAAGGTGCTGAATGAACTACTCCTGTTCCTATGATCCTAAGTACTCTTCAACAATTTTATTTAATGTACACGGGAGTTAAAGAAGACTGTCTATTTGAAGGGAAAATAAAATATACCTACTGTGTTGTCAATTCCTCAGATTTGAACAGTGATAAGTAAAATGGTTTACATGTACTGCTGATCTCTACTCTTGTGCCCTTGAATTTTGGTCTGTTATTGGTGGTAATCTAGGGTGGAGAGTGGACATTGGTGTGAATACACGAATGAATGTTTCAGAAATTGATCTCTGCATTCGAAACTTAAATATTTTAAACTGGGATTTACACTGGAAAGATGAAATTATGAGACTTGCTTTAAGGGTGCTGTCTAATTCTCCTGTTTTCTTCCCTTGCTCTCCTGAAGGCAGTGATTTATGCTAGAACTTGAGGACTAATTCCATGATCATGCACTCCCAACAGAATTGAGGAATTAGCCTATCTATTAGCTCCATAGGGAATGTCGTCAAAATATTCAACTTGGCAAGGACAGATTATCGTAGCTGAGCTTGGCCTTGCCCAATGCCTACGTATGTTCACCTTCCAGAAGATATTGCACAAAAATAAGTTGCTCACCCACGGAGGGGGAAGGATAAAGGGAACTTGTTTAAAAAGGACTCTGATGAAGAGTGCAGGTGTAGTATGGTTACATTTTAAAATAAAGTGAACACGTTCTTTGACGCGAGGGAACACTGGAGAAGTAATTCCTTTTAAGTCTAAGCCAGATAATTTCTGGTACCTTTTTAGAACTTCTATCATCATATCAAATTTCTGAGGACAGCTGGCATTTCAAGCTACTAAATATTTGACTGATACTTCATTATTTAATGGCCCAGAATTTGCTGGCAAAGTAACAGTGAATTCACAATGTACGCTGTTATTAGTACGTAAAAAAACCCCGCAATCTGTGGTGATGAAGAGATACGGCGTGAGTTGCAAATCGGCACAAATTGCTGGATGATTTGTGCCACTCCTGGCAAAAACGGGATCTCGCTGTCAACCTCACCATGCGTGTAGGTATTGCTGGATTTGCGCCATAAATGCAAATTAAACTCGCTGCAGAAAGTTAGGACTGCAATTTCGCAGCATAAGGACTCTGTTAATGATGTAATTTATGGTCCTGACTAGGGTTGCAAAATTCTGGTAATTTTTAAAAGAGGAAACTTTCCATGGGAATTTTCGGGAATTTATGGGAATTTTGGGAATTTTGAGTTTTTTTGCACACTGATGGTTTTTGTCTCTGACCCTTATATTATCTTTGTTGTCAAAATAGACATACTGTTCCATACAAATAAAAACAGGCTTTCAAAACTTCATTTAGGTTATAATTTTGAACTTTATTGAACCCCCACAAAAAAGACCCATCTAAAATAAAATAAAAAGCGCGTCAGCTTATTTAGCCTGTAATTTGTCCTTATTTTGTCCCTTTGCGTCTTCTATTCATGAGTCTTCTGAGTCTTCTACTCCTCATTGCTCCTCCTGATTCTCTGACTCTGGCTCTGACGTGTCCATTTCCTCCTCTGTGTCAGTGTCTAGCTGTGTGGTGGACACTTCTGTATCTGGCTCAATAAGTTGTAGGTTCGCCCGGATAGCCACCAGTTTCTCCACTCTCTTGTTAGTCAGCCTGTTGCGCACCTTTGTATGTGTATTCCCAAAAAGTGACCAGTTTCGTTCAGAGGCCGCTGATGAAGGTGGGATTTGGAGTATCACCGATGCAATAGGTGACAGGGCTTCAGATGCACAAAGTCCCTTCCACCAGGTATGTGCACTGATATGCTTGCATGATTCCCATATCCCATCCCCATTCCAAAGACCTTGCTTGGTAGAGAACTTTGTCAGACTTCCCAGAACTTTGCCCACATCCAGATTGAGATGGTGTGAGAGGGTAGAAATCACACTAAGCGCTGTTGATCTGTTCTCCAGAAAGTATTGGTCTCCCAACATGCTTTGGGTCCAGCATGTATGCTGCAGCATGAATCGGCTTGACACAAAATTCTTGACGCGTCTGCATGAATTGAACAATTGCCTTCTCTGCTTTGAGCAGCAGGGATGTGGGTAGGGCAATGCTGATTTGTTCTTTTAAATCAGTAAAAAGCCTGAGAACATCTGACAAGACAGTGTCATCGCCTTCAATCTGAGCAATTGCAGATGCTACTGGTGAGAGTAGTTTAAGGCTGCTAACCACTCTCTCCCAAAACACATCATCCAGCAGTATTTTCTTGATGGTGGTTTCCATATCCCCAGACTGGGATATTGCCATTTCTTGCAGCGACTCCTTACCCTCCAGAAGGCTGTTGTACATTATGACAACACCACCCCATCTCATGTTGTTGGGCAGCTTCAGTGTGCTGTTCCTGTTCTTTGTCATTTGCTTGGAGTTGTAGGTTGCTGCAACTACCTGTTTTCCCCTGACATACTTAACAACTTGCTTGGCTCTCTTGTACAGTGCTTCCATGGTTCTCAAACCCATGATGTCCTTGAGGAGCAGGTTAAGCCCATGAGCTGCGCACCCAATAGACGTAATATGAGGGTAGGGCTCCTCCACTTGAGCCCAAGCAGCCTTCATATTCCTTTTGTGATCCAAGATCGTTGATGACCGCTTTCAGCTCATCAGCAATGTATGTGCCTGTGTGTCTGTTGTCCTTCGTGTCTGTGCTCTTGAAGAACACTGGGAGAGGAGTGGAGACGATGTAGTTTATAATGCCCTCCCCTCGTACATTTGACCACCCATCTGAGATAACTGCAACACAGTCTGCCATCGCTATCGTTTCTTTGAGCTTTCCTTGGACTCTGTTATACTCAGCCTCCAGCAAATAAGTAGACAAAGCATGTCTGGTGGGAGGACAGTATGCAGGGCGAATAACATTGAAAAATCTCTTCCAGTACACATTGGCTGTGAGCATGAGGGGTGAGCCTGTTGTATATACAGCTTGAGCAAGGCACTCATCTGCATTCTTCTGGCTATGGTTATCCATTGTATCAAAGAACCTTCCAAGTGGGCCAGGAGTTGCTGATGATGAGCCTGATGCTGAATGAGAACCATCATCTTCTTGAATGGAAGCAGAGGAACTCTGGGCTGACTGCTGTGAGCTTTGAGTGAAGTTGTTGCATTTGGATAAATGCTGCTGCATCTTTGTGGCATTCTTTACATATGGCTTTCTACAGTGTTTGCACATGTACACAGTCTTTCCATCTTTAATGCCTGGGATAAAATCCTTCCACACATCCGACGGTAAACATGGCATTGTTCTATGCAGAGAAATAAAGGGCATTCGTCTCTGTCGAACTGCGGTCGATCAGCACGATTGCAACAGGGCGAGTACATTTTTGCTGATGCTCCATGTGATGGAAGCATGACCTGTACACACACGACGCTACATCACCAATAGTGTATTATTTTGTATATTTTAAATTGAAGGACAACAGAGTTCAACAAGTAACTGGTTTATTTGGTATAAAGTCTGATTTACTTACTGCATCATCACAACATCAGCAGAAAACAAAATGACTTCCCTCAGGACCCCTAACCTGGATCTTAAAAAAAAACTATAGCAGTCTTACAGATGCCTGCAGGCCAATCACAATTCGATATGCAAATATTACAAATAGAGGGAGCTAATCGCTCATCCACTCATCCAACCAATCAGGACACATTTGTTCACAGTCACACACAAAACTTGTAATTATTAAAACAAGCCAAGTAAGAAGATAAACATATATTGATTAAGAAATTCCTTAATAATTAAGATTCCATCTCTGTTAGTAATTTTAAGAGAGGACCTGTGGGGGGAAAAAAAAGAAAGAAATACAAAAAAAACAATATTATGCTAGCATGTGCTTTTTTGGGCAAAATTCCCAAGCTAAACTTCCCGTGGAAAATTTCCGGAAATTTACCAGAAACTTTCCACCCCTTTTCAACCCTAGTCCTGACATGCCACTCAACCTTGGAGGCCCAAAAAGGGAACAATTGAAATTGTGGAGTATCACTTCTGCTGGTAGTAAATTGTTCCTCGAGGTTTTTTCTTTTTCCCCCTCTATCTCTCTCAATCCAATCTTCCTTTCCCTTCCTTTATTTCTTGCTCAGTATCTAATTTGACTCTATTTCACCCTAGATCTTTCTCCGTCATTTCTGTTTCTTTATCTTTAAATTTTATTGGTTACGGAGATAGACTATTGGCCCTATCATTCACTAAGATCCAAGATGCCCCATTGACCACGCCACACCATTATCAATTTGCACCTCCAGCAATTTGCAGCGTATAAATAATTGGAGCTTAAGGATGAGGAAAAAAATGCAACTCCCGGCGAGATGCCCACTCCAGCAAATTCTGGACCAACAGCGATCACCATGGCCATGCATCAAAATAAAAGGGATATTGTTTCCCATAGAGTTAGTGGTGGTATTTGCTGGGAGAATCATTGCTGATGTCACTTGAACAAGAAATCGATCCCTACTTGACCAGAAACGTTAGAACTCTTCAAGTGCGGTATAGCTAGAAACATTTGAAGGATGTCCTCGTGGAGTGCCCTTAACCTTTTAAATGGTCAAAAAATGTGCTCAAATACACTTGTTTGGAACCGCCTTTTATAATTTCACACTTAGTTATTGCTAGTCTGTTGACACTATCAGTTCTTGTACAGAGCCTAACTGTTAAAACTGGCCGATTATATCAATTTGAACACAGAATTTTTTATCTATATTCAGATATGAGGCTAAAATGTTCATCCTGTGAATTTAGTCATATTTGGAGTTGAGGCTTCCTATGAATTTAATACTTCATTTTTGTTAAGAAGTCTTGCAAGGTGTTGATGGTTTTCTCCAGAGGGCCATGGGATACAGTTTTCATGACCTAATTGGAATACCAAACTACTCTCTATATAAATGTTTCCTAAATTTATTTTTTAAATGTGCAACTTTATAAATGAAGTAAGTCAATGGTCAATGATTGATTATGTAATCTAGGTACTTGAGCTTGTGAGCAAACTTACTTGTTTGTTTTAAGTCACCTGACTCAAGGAAATATTCATTGTATCATATAGTTGACCATTAGCTGTTTGGATACGGTCAGTTCTGGGTCTGATAGTTACTGTTTTTCTTGAGCTCTTTTTCTTCTCCTCCCTCCCCAAAGAGAATACGTGAAGCTTGATAATATTTTCAGTATGACTGTTACTTCAACTTTATATTGTTTACTAGAATAATAGGTTGGGTAGCACACATCATTTGAAAACTCATATCAACTGCAAATTGATGTATCTCTTTTAGATTTCTACTCTACATCAGGAATAACAACTTGCATTCATATAGTGCATTTAACATAGAATAAAACATCTAAACGTGCTTCACAGAGCAGAAAACGAGCAGATGCCAAGACTTTGCTGGAGGATTAGCAGAGGTGACCAAGAGCTTATTCAAAGAAATTAGTTTTGAGAAAAAGGAAAAACTGCAAGTGCTGGAAATCTGAAATAAAAACAGAAAATGCTGCAAATGCAGAGCAGGTCAGTCAGCAGCAATAAACAGGCAAGTTATGGCATTTCAAGTGTGTACCTTTCATCAGAACTGGGTTTTGAGAAGGCTTTTAAAGGCAGTGACAGAGTTGGAGAGAAAGAGAGGTTTAGTGAAGGAATGCCAACACAGGAAAAGGCTGTGCCATCGAGAGTGGAGTGGAGTGGAGTGGAGAGGTGCGATCAGCAGGCCAGAGTCAGAAGGTTGCAGGGCAAAGGAAGGGATGTATGATTGAAGAAGGTTACAGAGGTAGGATAGGGGTGAGGCTGGGAAGTGATTTGTGAATGAGGAAGAAAATTTTGAAATTAGATTTTTGGGGGGATGGGGTAGCAACAAGGACAAGAGTGAAGGCTATGATAGTTTTGGACAATTCAGAAGGTAGAGGTTGATGGCCCAAAAAGGAGGGCGTGGGAAAAGACAAGCCTAGAGATGACAAAAGTTTAGATAAGGGTTTT
This sequence comes from Somniosus microcephalus, assembly GCF_052327205.1. Classification (NCBI taxonomy): domain Eukaryota; kingdom Metazoa; phylum Chordata; class Chondrichthyes; order Squaliformes; family Somniosidae; genus Somniosus; species Somniosus microcephalus. Next base: position 153,100,550 of record NC_140991.1, on the reverse strand, counting down.
GTTGATAGTGGGGGTAAGTTAAATATGGAGATGGCATTGTGGAGGTGGAAGTAAGTAGTCTTGGTGATGGAAAGGCTATATGGGGTTTGAACGTTGGGTCTAAAAAAAAATGCAGAGGTTGTGTACAACCTGGTTCAGCCTAAGCAAACAGGCAGGGAGGTGGATGGAGTTGGTGGCATGAAGGTGGGGGTCAGTCTGGACTGTATCCTTTCCAATGCCTCTGTGCTGTCAAACTGCTTGTCTTCTATCAAGTCTTGGACCCCAGGTACCATTATTTATTGGCAGTTAGGACATACCTGCCCTTCTATCTTGTATTAGATTAGATAATACATTAGCCAGTAGAAGCTATTGTACAGCAAGCATGGCATGCAGGCAGATTGAGAATTAAGAACGTAAGAAAATTACATCGAATTTCCAGCATAGGAACAGGCCATTTGGCCCAACTGCTCCATGCAGCGTTTATTCTCCACACGAGCCTCCTCTCACCCTACTTCATCTAACCCTATCAGCATAAACTCCTAGTCCTTTATCCCCCATGTACTTATCTAGCTTTCCCTTAGATACAACTATGCTATTCACCTCAATTACTCCATGTGGTAGAAAGGTCCACATTCTAACCATTATCTGGGTAAAGAAGTTTCTCCTGAATTCCTTATTAGATTTATTTGTGACTGTCTTATATTTATGACTCCTAGTTTTGGATTCCCCCACAAACAAACATTTTCTCTACGTCTACCCTATCAAACCCCTTCATAATTTTAAAGACCTCTATTAGGTCACCTCTCAGCCTTCTCTTTTCTAGAGAAAAGAGCCCCAGCCTGTTCAGTGTTTCCTGATAGTTATAACCTCTCAGTACTAGTATTATCTTTGTAAATCTTTTTTGCACCTTCTCCAGTGCCTCTATAATCCTTTTCGTAATATGGAGACTAGAGCTGTGCACTGTACTCTAAGTGTGGCCTGACCAAGGTTCTATACAAGTTTAACATAACTTTTCTGCTTTTCAATTCTGTTGCTCTCGAAAAGAACCCCAGTGCTTTGTTTGCAATTTTTATGGCCTTGTTAACCTGCGTCGCTACATTTAATGATTTGTGAATCTGTACTCCTAGATCTCTTTGCTCCTCTACCCCATTTAGACTTTTATTTCCAAGGAGTATGTGGCCTTATTTATCCTGCCAAAATGCACCACCTCACTTGTTGAAATTAATTTGCCATTTACACGCCCATTCTGCAAGTTTATGAGCGTTGTCTTGTATTTTGTCGCGGTGTTCCTCAGTATTAACTATACCCCTCAATTTGGTGTCATCCGCAAATTTTGTGATTGTACTTCCGATTCCCGAGTCCAAATAGTTTATGCATATAGTGAACAACAATGGTCCCAGCACTGATCCCTGTGGAACACCACTCCCCACTTTCCGCCAGTCTGAGCAAATACTTTAACCCCTACTCTCTGTTTTCTGTTTTGCAGCCAGTTTGCTATCCATTTCTGCTACTTGTCCCCTGACTCCACATGCTCTGACCTTAGTCATGAGTCCTTCTATGTGATACCTTATTGAAGGCCTTTTGAAAATCCAAATATATTACATCTACTACATTACCCTTATCTACTCTTTCTGTTACTCCTTCAAAGAATTCAATAAGGTAGGTCAAGCATGACCTCTTTTGAAAGCCATGCTGACTGAAAAAATGCAAAACAAGGAAAGGTCATTCTATTTTCTTCCATGAACAATTTACACTATTATGAACTTTGTTGTGCAGTCTCCTGAGAGAAAGTTGTGGAAAATACCTCCCTGCCCCTAAAAGAAATTGAAGTAAACAGCAGAATATCTATCTAACCTTCGCATACACACCATTTAGTCCTGATGAGGTGCTTTCCACAACAATATATTCATGGCTCCATCAGCACAGGAGCAATTGCCCCACAGTGTTTGCTTATCTCTCCTATGTTTAGCATTTTAACATTCAATCCTGTACATTAGGATATCAGTTGACATTACATTTATGGCTTTTGCGGAAATCTGTTCTGCACATCCACTAGTTTGTGGGGCGAAATCTTCTGATCTCTAGTCTTGCTTGACTTTGGCTAAGCTTTGTATTACATTTGCAATAAGTCAAAGTTAACCTGCTTGCAGCTATGTTATGAGAGTTTCGCCATTGTCCCCGATGTCTTTCCTGCAATAAAAACAAGTTCAGTGCTGTCTATCTTCATAACGTAGAACTTAAAATGTGGGTTTTAAAGTCATCCTTGTCTCTCTTTAGACTCTGTCCAACCTATCAAAGTCTTTTTTAAGGTAGGATGCCTAAAATTGCACACAATATTCTTAGGTGACCATACAGTGATCTATATAAGGTTAAAGTAACTTGTTTTGAATTATGTATCCCAGCACTAAATTAGACTTGATAACAGCTATACATTGACTTGATACTTTGACTGTATTATCAATATTCATTCATAAATCATTTTTTATCACCTTTGTTAAGAGGCAAAACTTCACTTGCACAAGTTTTGTGTACATTACATTTTATCCAATATGAGACAGGTATACATGCAACATTGGAGGGAAATATAAAGTTCTGGGATTTAAAAGATACAATTCAAGAATAATGTTGGCTCTGTCATTATAACTTACTGATTTTTAAACTTACCTACACTTGTTCTACCTTGAATAGCAGAATTTATTATACTCCAATTTTTTTTGAGAAGGGGTGCAGGGAGAATATGATTTTACTTTAGAATTTTAGTTGCACCTTTCTTGAATCTCTTTATTGCCTGTATATTATGGTGAGTAAATGCAATAGGCCTGGAACTATATAGCTTTCATCCCCTGATTTTTGTTTTGAACTTTGAATGTAATTTTTATGATCAGTTAAGATGAATGAAAATGTATGAAGCAGAATCTTATTGAATTGAGGGACTGCAGAAGAGTATATTAATATTTTAGTCAGGGTTATTGAAGGGACAAATTAGTACCCCCAACAATTCTTACCAACCCCCCCCCGGCCCCCCACCACACACAGCTTTGTACCAGTCATTCTAATCTATATGAGATTGGTTATTAATGTTGAATTATTGGTGATTTTGTGTTGTGCAGTAATTTCCCAGTAAAAATGCACCATTTCTGTCACATTACCTAATTGTCAATAATGTTTTTATTTTAATACTAGAAATGCACCATCCTGTCACATGGTGTAATTATGTGGTGTATTATCTCTCCTCGAACTCTGCAGCTATATTCGACCACACCAACCTCCTTCAATGCCGCCTTTGTTGTTCAACTTTCTGGGACTGCTCTCACTTGAGTTCACTCTTGCCTATCTGATTGTAGCCAGAGCATCTGTAGCAATGCTTTCTCTTCCCATCCCTGCAGCAATACTTCCTGGAGTTCTCCAAAGACCCAACCTTGGCCCCCTCCTTGGCAACAACATCCACAGCTATTGGGTCAGCTTCTACATGAACATCAATGGTATCCAGTTCTAACTCTCCACCACCTCTCTCGACCCCCCCATTGCCTGTGTGCTGTCAGATTGCTTGTCTAACATCCAACCTTGGAAGAATTTTAACTTCCTGCAGCTAATCGTTGGGAAGACCAAAGCTATCCTCTTTAACCTCCACTACAAACTCCACTCCCTTGCCACAGAATCCATCTCCTTCCCAGACACCATATCAGAATGCCCATCACCCCTGCTCTCACTGACTTACATTGGCTCCATGACACCCTCACTGCATCAATTTTTTTATTCTCATCCTTGTGTTTAAATCCCCCCATGACCTCGCTCCTCCCTATCTCTGTGACCTCCTCCAACCCTACAACTCCCTTGAACTCTCCATTCTTCTGAGTCTGATCTCTTTTATGCATTCCCCCTTCACCCCACTGTTGGCAGCTGTGCCTTCAACCACCTAACTTCACTGCCTGGATTTTCCTCTCTAAACTTATCCACCCTCTTCTCTTTTGAGACTTTCCTTAAAACCCACTTATTTGACCAAGCTTTTGATCGCCCCTTCTACTATCTCCTCCTTTGGCTTGGTGCCCATTTTCACACACCTGCATGAAGCACCTTGGGATTTGTTTTATGTTATAGGTGCTATATAAATGCAAATTGTAGTAAGAGGCTGTTCAAATAAACACATGATGGCAGCATTGATGTGTTGCAGTAGCAACCAGAATACTTTCAGATACTGTACAGTGCTAAAGCTAACATCAGAAAGGTTTATATGGAGAGTATCAAATGGTGGTAGTAAGTTACATTCCCTAATCACGATACATTTACACACTGAGCAAGTTAGCAGAAGTCGTTTTTGTATCTCTATACAAATGCAAGTATCATTAGTTGTAATACATTATTTTAAATATAGTTACAAATGCACCCTGAGCACATTAGTTGATTATACACGGCATCACTCTTTTTGCTGCTCTCCCGTCCAACACCTTCCAACTTGTCCAATACTCGGCTGCACATGTCCTGTCCCGTCCCGCTCACCCATCACCCCATCCTCACTGATCTACATTGACTCTCAGTTCCCCAAAGTATCACATTTACAATCCTTATCCTCATTTATAAATCTCTCCATGACTTTGCGTCACCTATCTTTGTAGTTTTTTCCCAGCCTCCTGAACGTTCGATTCCTTTGTGCATTTTACCCTCCCCTTTCATCTCATCATTGGTGGCAGAGCATTCAGCTGCCTCAGTCCTACTCTGTTTTTGGAATTCCCTACTTAAACCTCTCTGCCTCTTAACCTCTCTATTCACCTTTTAAAAACCAGCTCAAGACTCGCCTCTTTTGCTAAACTTTTTAATCTCCCCTTTCACAGAGGATTTGGGAATCAGTTATGTTTTAAAACAAAGTGAATTTGCAGTGTTTTCTTTTGAACACTGCAACCTGAGGAGGTGTGTTGTGCCAAGCACGAGCAACGCACGTCCACCCAAGCACCCTACCCACCGTCTGCCCCACCTGTGACAGAGACTGTAGGTCCCACATTGGACTCATCAGTCACCTGATAACTCATTTGTAATGTGGAAGCAAGTCATCCTCGGTTCCGAGGGACTGGCCAAGAAGAAGATTATAGTTTGCACTGACCAAGGATATTTGTTATTTTGTCTCTGGCCTAATTGTAATGTATATACCTTTAAGGGGGGAACTATCTTTTACAGCTCATGTATATTGCAGTACCGGCAGTGACCACACCTGTATATAGCACTGAGTAGTAATCTGTACAGACCAGTTGCAGTGTGAGCCACGTTGAGTAAACACCTGTTGTACCGTTCTCCTGCAGTCTGTCTTATTATACACGGACACAACATTGGCGACAAGGCAAGTTCGAACCTACCTGCAGCTCTGCATCACCTCCCGGGTATTCATTCCTGGAGATCAGTGGATTGGAGGTCAAGGCCAGAGACTCGGGCGTCGACCACGGGCAACCGCCCAGTCATCCAGCAGAGACTCGAGAATTGCGGGGGAGGCTGTCGAGAGCCAGGCTTGGTTTTCCAGTCGAGGTGGTCCAGCGAAACGGGCTGGCAACAGGTAGTGCGCAGACCCTTCCCGGACAGCGGCGGGCTAGAGCCCGACCGAGTGGCACAGCAAAGGGCCGAGCAGCGTCGACTGGGGAGAGAGAGAGGGCACAGCGCACAGGGCGAGGCCGGTGTTCAGGGGCCGAGCAACGTCGAAGATGGGAGAGAGACGCGCAGAAACCCGCGAGGCGCCGCCATTGCCACGAGGACCGCCGAGAGCGGCGTTGGCAGCAGCGGGGGAGGAAGGAAAGCGCGGGAGACGCCATTTTAAGCCATTGGGAGACACCATTTTAAACCACACCCAAAATGCCGAAGAGTGGCAGTATCACCGCATTTGACAATGAAGTCGAAGATTGGACTACATATGTCGAACGAATAGAGATACTGCAAGGCAAATGAGGTGTCAGATGACAAGAAAGCGTCGGTATTGTTAAATTTAATGGGTGCAAAGACGTATGGTTTATTACGAAATCTAGTAACCCCAACGAAGCCAATGGAAAAGAGTTTTCAAGACATAGTAACGATACTACAGGAACATTTAAACCCCGCACCGCTGCTGATAGCAGAAAGATTCAAGTTTCACAAACGGAACCAGCATAAGGATGAAAGCAATGCTGATTATTTAACAGAACTGTGCAAACTATCGAAACACTGCCAGTTTGGAGCAGGACTAGCAGATACCTTAAGGGACAAGTTTGTGTGTGGGCTTCAAAGTGAAGGAACCCAGAAATGGCTTTTATCTGAAAAGGACCTTACGCAGGAAAAGGCTTTCAGCATTGCGGTATCATATGAAGCAGCAGCACGGGCCGCTGCAGAGATACAACAGAGACCGCAAGAATATGGCACAAACGAAATGTCATATGGAACAGAGAAGTGCTATCGCTGCGGCAGAACAACACATGACCAGAATGATTGCTGGTTCAAAGACAAAGTGTACAGACAGTGTGGCAAAGTAGGACACATAGCACGAGTCTGCAGGTCGGGAAAGAAAACCAGCAATAAGAAACCTACCAAAGGAAAGTACAAGAAGGTACATAAGATGACGGAGAATAGTTCAGACGAACAAAAGAGTGATAACGACTCCGAAAGCAGGGAACTGAGTTGTCTGAAACAACATAATGTGATCACAACAGAGGATCACCGAACCATTTGGGTCACTCTCAAGATAGCAGGAGTCCAGGTAAAGATGGAATTGGACACAGGATCAGCCCTAACAGTCATAAACCGACGGGACTACGAGCGGCTATTCTCTCACACCCTTGAGAGACACAAAAATTATTTTGAAGACGTACACGGGGCAAAAAGTCTACCCCAAAGGAAAAATAAGGGTGACCGTTATATATAACGGTAAGGAAACACCAAAACTAGACCTGTATGTATTGCAAGATGGAGGACCACCATTACTGGTACGTGAATGGATCCGGAAAATACAACTGGATTGGCATTCCATACAGGCACTGACTGTGGCTGACAAAAAGGATGACGACGTCACAACTGGGCGACTGTCAAAGATCCTTACTGACGCGAAAGAAGTGTTCCAGCAAGGACTCGGAACACTAAAAGGCATGACAGCGACGATTAAAATTGAAGAAAACGCAAGCCCAAAATTTTTTAAGGCCAGACCGATACCTTCTGCAATCCGCCCAGCCATCGAAGCAGAGCTGGAGAGTCTGGAACGTTCAGGTGTACTGTCCATGGTAGACTGGAGCGAGTGGGCTACACCCATCGTCCCTGTGATGAAAAAGTCGTTGAGCAGCACGCCTGGGGAACCAAGGAAGGTTCGCATCTGTGGGGACTTCAAGGTAACAGTGAACCCGGTCCTTCACACCGCACAATATCCACTTCCATGGATTGAAGATACTTTCGCCTCGCTATCTGGAGGGAAACGCTTCACTAAGATTGATCTGGCCCAGGCGTATCTGCAAATGGAGGTAGAAGAAGCATCAAAAAAATACCTCACAATCAACACCCATAAAGGTCTCTACCAATACAACCGGCTGGTATTCGGGGTAGCATCAGCTCCGGCTATTTGGCAGAGGGCAATGGAACAAGTCCTGCAAGGGATCCCAGGGACCCAGTGTTATTTGGACGACATCCTGGTCACGGGCGAAAATGACAGTGATCACCTTGCCAACCTGGAGCAGGTGCTCACTAGATTGCAGGAATATGGACTCCGAGCTAACCGCCCCAAATGCGAGTTTTTTAGAAAACAGATCTCGTATTGTGGCCACGTTATCGATAAAGAGGGGTTACATAAGTCCCCAGAGAAGATTGAGGCAGTAGTCAAGGCTCCAGCACCGGAAAAAGTGTCACAACTGAGGTCGTTCCTCGGGCTGGTAAACTGCTACCATAATTTCTTGCCAAATTTATCTACAATACTACACCCACTGAACACCCTACTGCAAACTGGTGTGCCATGGAAGTGGAGTGACGAATGTAGATGAGCTTGCCAGAAGAGCAAAACACTAATCACATCGAAAGAGGTATTGGCCCATTACAACCCAGCATTACCAATTCGGTTGGCATGTGATGCGTCACCCTACGGCATTGGAGAGGTGCTGTCGCACAAATTCCCAGACGGCTCAGAGGCCAATAGCTTTTGCGTCACGATCACTAACCTCAGCCGAGCGTAACTGCCCAGATTGACAGGGAGGCCCTCAGCCTAGTGTGGGGAGTGAAAAAGTTCGATCACTATCTGCACGGGCAGAAATTCACCTTGCTGACTGATCACCAGCCTCTTGTCTCCATTTTTAATCCGAAGAAGGGTGTTCCGGTGATGACTGCGCAACGACTACAAAGATGGTCACTTTTTCTACGGGCGCACCACTGAGATTGAATATAAGGGCACGAAACAGCATGGAAATGCTGATGGGCTATCACGCCTGCCACTGCCTACTGCGGAGGAAGCACTAGCAGTGCATCCTGTCGAAATATTCCATTCGACTATAGTTGAATACCTACCGGTAACTAAAGCTTGTATCGAAAAGGAAACCCTAAATGACCCGACACTGTCTCGGGTATATGATTTGACGGTGAAGGGATGGCGACTCACTGTTGCCAGCATTCTCGACAAGGAGAGAACAGATGTCAGTGTGCCGGGGGACCTTGATGTGTGGATCCCAAGTGGTAATTCCACCCAAGTTAAGGGATAGAGTGCTCAATGAGCTTCATGAGGGTCATCTGGGAGGGGTAAAAATGAGAAGTCTAGCCAGGGCTTGTGTGGTGGCTGGGAATCGATAAACAAATCGAGGACCTGACCAAGAGCTGCTCAGGATGCCAGAAAGTCCAAAATGCACCACCACAGGCCCCGCTACACCCATGGGAGTGGCCCTCATCTCCATGGCAACGGGTGCATATTGATTTTGCTGGTCCATTCATGGACTCCATGTTTTTAATAGCCGTGGATGCGCACTCGAAATGGCCTGAGGTCATCAAAATGTCCTCCACCACCACGGAGAAAACTATTGCAGTCCTACGGACCATTTTTGCCAGGAATGGCTTGCCAGAACAGATTTGCTCCGACAACGGACCACAGTTTGTGTCCGAAGAGTTCCGGAGGTTCTTGAAAAAGAATGGGGTAAGGCATTACACATCCGCCCCGTATCATCCAGCCACAAATAGATTGGCTGAGAGGTTCGTACAAACCTTTAAGAAGGCAATAAAGGCTATGTACAATGACAACATTCCGCTGCAGCACAAGGTGGACAATTTCCTGATCGCCTACTGGAATGCGACACATGCAGTCACCAACCAGGCCCCAGCCATGATGTTCTTTAACCGAAGGTTAAGATCTCACCTGGATTTGCTCAGACCAAACGTACGAAGAGATGTTGAGAGTAAGCAATTCCAGCACATCCATGAGAATCCAACAAGGAGCTTCAATGTAGGGCAACCAGTCTTGGCCCGCGACTACAGAACAGAAAAATGGCAGCCAGGAACGATATGCACACGGCAGGGCCCACTAATGTACACAGTGGACGTTGGGGAGAGCATCGTGAGACGCCATGCTGACCAGATCCTAGAGTCACAGGAACAAGTCAACCCCATGCCTCGCCCATACGTACCTGGTGATGAACCCGACGTACAGGTCGCATCTACCCCAGAAACAGTAGCATCGGAAGCTGATGAACCAACCGACGACAGGGGGCCAGAATCGCCTCCGCACCAAGAGCAAGACACTCGGGAAAGGCGCTATCCAGAAAGGATCAGGAAGCCTCCCCAAAGACTGAATATATAAATAGACTATTTTCAGCTAATGTTGCATGTTAAGTGTTAATTGTAATTAGTTTGATATTTAATTGTTAAATGAGTGTTATGGTACTATTAATCTAATAGGGGAGGAATTGTAATGTATATACCTTTTTAAGGGGGGAACTATCTTTTACAGCTCATGTATACTGCAGTACCGGCAGTGACCACACCTGTATATAGCACTGAGTAGTAATCTGGACAGACCAGTTGCAGTGTGAGCCACGTTGAGTAAACACCTGTTGTACCATTCTCCTGCAGTCTGTGTCTTATTATACACGGACAGAACACTAATCATTTAGAAAAATAAAATAACCACATATTATTATGGTGGGGATCAATGTTCCCCCTAATTTTTTTGGGGGGTGCACGGTCCCTTTAACGGGCTGTGTGGCCTGTTCAAAATTTCATGCATTTGTCCCATTTGAAAAGCCGATCCCAGGCTGTGCGGGACCTCCAAACAGCTGTGTGGCTGCACAACTTAACGGGAACACTGGTGGGGATAGTTCTACTCATGTGATACCAGTGTCTGCTGAATGTATATTCTTAGGAGAGGGGATAATCTGTTTGGTTGATGGGCCTACTGGAAAATCCCTGAATTCGGGAAGGAGCAGGATGGCCTGCCATTCCATTTTCTATGAATACCAGGAGCAGAGGAAAAAAGAGACACTTGAGCACGCAGACATATTTTAACCAAGCGACTGAGGTATAGGCCTAGGGTCCAGAGCTGAAGACTGAAGTGTAGGAGGTCAATTTTTGCAGTTAAAATTTTTCTAGCAATAAAATTACGGCAAAATAAGAGAGTCATCCCATGAAAGGGATGGGGATCATTTTTTGGGGGAGAACTGAAATTTAGTGAAGGATGTGGGATTTACTTTGTACGTTCACTTAGCGGGGGATTGTAGCCTCACCCGCCTGTCGGGGAAACTGATGCGATCGGGTGCAGCGCTGGTTTTACACACTGCATGATTTTTATTGTCCATTGAAGTAATGAAAAGTAATATTGGTCGGGATGTAAAACCAGTATTACACCCGATCCCGTGGGATTCCCACCTGGCGAGTTTGGTTAAAATTACCCCCTTAGTGTCTGTAAAATAAATCAGCTTAATAACGCAGGCCTCATCCCACTAAAGTGTTTCTTAATCCACCTCGAGAAAGACTAGAGAATCACATGTAAGGGCACTTATAAAAGACGTGATACCTAGTTTAGATTACAAGAGAGTTCTGTTGTTGTACTCCTCTGTTATGCTATCATGTAACTAGATATTGGGTAGGATGGGCACACTTCTGAATGTAAAATGCTTGAAGGAGTGACCAGCATTGCTGTACCTGAGAAAATACATAAGGCACACCTAAAAATTATAATATAGGAACAGGAGTAGGCCATTCTGCCCCTCGAGCCTCTTCTGCTGTTCAATTAGATCATGGCTGAGCTGTATCTCAACTCCATTTACCTGCCTTTCCTCCATATACCTTGATACCCTTACCCAACAAAAATCTATTGATCTCAGTCTTGAGAATTTCAATTGACCTAGCATGCACAGCCTTTTGGGGGAAGAGAGGTCCAGATTTCCACTACATTTTGTGTGGGGAAAAAATGCTTCCTGAATTCGCTCCTAAATGGCCAAACTCATTTTACGACTATGCACTCTTATTCTGGTTTCCCCCCCGTCAGAGGAAATAGTTTCTCTGTATATACCCATTCAAATCCCTTTGATTTTAAACACCATGGCCCGTAATTTCCGATGCCTGCGGGTATGTAAGAGCTGTGTACCCACCCGCAGGGACCTCGCAAGTGCCGGTTTCAGGCATACGAAGTGCATGCGCTGAAAACCGGCATTTCCGACCTGTCAAGAATCCCCTTGACAGATCGCACGCCTGCCCTGGAGAAGGACCTCTGGGTGGAGAGTTCCACTTTCTGCAGAACCTCCGCCCACTGAAAACCTTTAAAAATCTTACGCCTGGTAAAAGCAGGCGTAAGGCCTTTTTACCAGCATAAGAGTTTAAAAAAGTTTAAAAAATATATGTTTTCACTCATTTATAATTTAAAAATACTTTCTAAAAAAGGTAAGTTTATTTTTAGCCCTGTAAAAAAAAATTTTTTCAAAAAATTAAAAAATATTTAATTTAATGTAATGTAACTCCTTTTAAAACGTGATGATTTAAAAAAAAAAAAAATGTATTTAATGTTTTGATGTCTTTTTTCAGTGATCCCCATTCATACTTTTGACAGGTCTACCTGTCAAAAGTATGAAGGGGGATTCCCTTCTCCCATTGGCTCGTCTGGCCCATGTGACGTGATCCCAGGGACACTTGCGAACTGCATGCGCCCCTGGGATACCCTGGCCTCTGTGCGCGCACACCAGGAGAGGCCCAGGATCGGAAACGGCCAGACCTCGGGAGCCCTCGGGTAAGGGCGTAGATTTTTTACCGATAGGAGGCATCTGCACGCAGGAAGCCTCCTATCGGAAATTACGGGCCCATGATTCGATCAGCCATCAACCTTCTAAACTCGAGGGAATACAAGTCAAGTTTATGCAATCTGTCCTGACAATTTAATTCTTTAATCCCCGATATAATTCTGGTGAATCTACGCTGTACCCCGTCCAAGGCTAATATATTTTTCCTGAGGTTTGGTACCTATGAACAGAATACTGTGAATGGGGTCTGACCAAGGCTCCATACAACTGAAGCATTGCTTCCTCACTTTTGAATTCCATCCCCCTTAAGATAAAGGCCAACATTCTATTACCCTTTTTCATTACTTTTTGTACCTGTGCACTAGCATTTAGTGATTTGTGCACATGGACATCTATATCCCTTTCCTCCTACATAGCTCCTAGCCTCTCACCATTAAGAAAATATTCTGATTTGTCTTTCTTAGATCCAAGTTGGTTGACCTCACACTTCCTCACCTTGAGTGGGTTTTGCCCACTCACTTAGTCATCTATGTCACTTTGTAACTTCCAGCTCGCATCCACACAACTTACTATACCTCTTAACTTAGTATCATCGGCAAACGGATATATAACTCTAGTCCTTCATCCAAGTCATTAATGTATATCTGGTGAATAGCTGATGCCCCATTATAGATCCCCGGGGAACACCACTTGTCACATCTCACCAATCAGACAAAGTTCCCTTTATCCCTACTCCCTGTCTGTTATGTTCCAACCAATTACCGGCCCATGTCACTAGGTTACCTCTGATTCTGTGTGCTTTCAGCCAGTGGCTCAGTTGGTAACACTCTCACCTCTGAGTCAGAGGTTGTGGGTTCAAGTCCCACTCCAGAGACTTGAGCACAAAAATCTGAGCTGACACTCAGTGCAATAAAGAGGGAGTGCTGTACTGTTGGAGGTGCCGTCTTTCTGATGAGACGTTAAACTGAGGCCCTGTCTGCTCTCTCAGGTGGATGTAAAAGAACCCATGGCACTATTTCGAAGAAGAGTGGGGAGTTATCCCCGGTGTCCTGGCCAATATTTATCCCTCAATCAATACCACTAAAACAGATTATCTGGTCATTATCACATTGCTGTTTGTGGGAGCTTGCTGAGCGCAAATTGTCTGCTGCGTTTCCTACATTACAACAGTGACTACACTTCAAAATTACTTCATTGGCTGTAAAGTGCTTTGGGACGTCCGGTGGTCATGAAAGGCGCTATATAAATGTAAGTCTTCTTTCATTATTGCTGATAATCTCTTGTGCGGAACATTATTAAATGCCTTTCGGAAGTCAATATTGACAACATCTATAGACACTCTCCTATCCACTATGCTAGTGACTTTGTCAAAAAATTAAACTAAATTAATCCGACATCCCCTTCACAAATCATTGCTGACTCTCTTTGATCAGCTCATAGTTGTCCCAGTTCTCAGTCACACTCCATCAAGGGTAAATGGATGTTTTCAGATTAGCAGGATGTGAGTTGAAGTGTGCCCCAGGATCTGTGCTTGGACCTCTTTTCTATTTATATAAGTGCTTTGTTATCCAAAAATACCCGTCGGGGAGGCGCGGCTAGGAGCGGATCAACGATTGGACCTGCCGGCCTGTGGGTGTGGTCTTTCAGTAATTGCATTAATTGACTGGGCCAGAAGCTGCGGCGGGGCACAAAAGGGCATGTCTTGAAGGGTGAGGGCACCTCAGTTCATTGATCTTCTCTACTGGGTGTTTGGTTTAGTGGAAACAGTGCATAGACTGTCGGGCTGTACACATCATTTTAGCCTCCTGAGGTCCCCACCATTACAGAAACCAGTCTTCAGCCAATTCAATTCACTTGACGTGATATCAAGAAACAGCTGAGCGCACTGGATACAGCAAAGGCTATGGGCCTCGACAACATCCCGGCTATTGTGCTGAAGCCTTGTGCTCCAGAACTAGCCAAGTTGGTCCAGTACAGCTACAATACTGGCATCTACCCGACAAAGTGGAAAATTGCCCAGGTATGTCCTATCCACAAAAAGCAGGACAAATCCAATCTGGCAATTACTGCCCCATCAGCCTACTCTCAATCATCAGCAAAATGATGGAAGGTGTCCTCAACAGTGCTATCAAGTGGCACTTACTCACCAATAACCTGCTCACTGATGCTCCATTTGGGTTCTGCCCCGGTCTACTTGGCTCCAGACCTCATTACAGCCTTGGTCCAAACATAGACAAAAGAGTTGAATTCCAGGGGTGAGGTGAGAGTGACTGTCCTTGACATCAAGGTGGCATTTGACTGAGTGTGGTATCAAGGAGCCCCAGTAAAATTTGAAGTCAATGGGAATCGGGGTGAAAACTCTTTCTACTGGCAATTCCTCGGATAATGAAGCAGTCACTGCCTACATGAAGCAAGACCTGGACAACATTCAAGCTTGAGATGCTAAGTGACAAATAACATTTGTGCCAGGCAATGAAAATCTCCAACAAGAGAGAGTTTAACCACCTCTCCTTGACATTCAATGGCATTACTGTCATAACATCCTGGGGGGTCACCATTGATCAGAAAATTAACTGGACCAGCCACATAAATACTGTGACTATAAGAGCAGGTTAGGGGCTGGGTATTCTGCAGCGAGTGTCTCACCTCCTGACTCCCCAAAGCCTTTGCACTATCTACAAGGCACAAGTCAGGAGTGTGGTGGAATACGCTGCACTTGCCTGGATGAGTGCAGTTCCAACAACACTCAAGAAGCTCGACACCATCCAGGACAAAGCAGCCCACTTCATTGGCACCCCATCCACCACCTTAAACATTTGCTCCCTCCACCATTGGCACACCGTGGCTGCAGTGTGTGCCATCTACAAGATGCACTGCAGCAACTTGCCAAGGCTTCTTCGACAGCACCACCCAAACCCGCGACCTCTACAACCTAGAAGGACAAGGGCAGCAGGAGCATGGAAACATCACACTCCAAGTCACACACCATCCTGACTTGAGAATATATTGCTGTTCCTTTCTCGTCAGTGGGTCAACAACTTGGAACTACCCCCAACAGCACTATGGGCGTACCTTCACCTCATGGACTGCAGCGGTTCAAGAAGGCGGTTCACCACCACCTTCTCAAGGGCAATTAAGGATGGGCAATAAATGCTGGCCTTGCCAGCGATGCCCACATCACATGAACAAATAAAATCCTTTGCAGAATTATAAAATCATCTAATTCCTCAGGCTTACTAGTCTTTTTGGCAACATTATAAGCCTCTTTCTTTAATCTAATACTAACTTTAACTTCTCTTGTTAGACCCGATTGGACCACTTTTCCCATGGGGGTTTTTATTCATAAGAATATAAGAAATAGGAGCTGGAGTAGGCCATTTGGCCCTTTGAGCCTGTTCCGCCACTCATCAAGATCATGGCTGATATTCTACCTCAACTCCACCTTCCCGCACTATCTCCATATCCCTTGATTCCCTTCGGTCCCAAAAAATTATCGACCTCTGTCTTGAATATACTCATCAACTGAGCATCCACAGCTCTCTGGGGTAGAGAATTCCAAGATTTACAACTCTTTGAGTGAAGAAATTTCTCCTCATCTCAGTCCTAAATGGCCTACCCCTTATTCTGTGACTATGACCTCGTGTTCTAGATTCCCCAGCCAGGGGAAACATTTTCCCTGCATTAACCCTGTCAAGCCCCTTAAGAATTTTATATGTTTCAATTAGGTCTTCTAAACTCAGGAATATAGGCCTAGTCTACTTAATCTCTCCTCATAGGGCAATCTCCTCATTCCTTAGGGAATGTATATTCGTTGAATTAATTCTTTAAATGTTTGCCATTGCTTATCTACCGTCATATCTTTTAATCTAGTTTCCCAATCTACGTTCACCAACTTGCCCTTCATACCTACGTAGTTTGCTTTGTTCAAATTTAAGACCCTAGTTTCGAGCGTAACTAAATCACACTCAAACTCACTATAAAAGTCTATCATATTATGATCACTCTTCCTCAGAGGCTCCTCTAGTACAAGGTTATTAATTAACCCTTTCTCATTGCACAATACTAGATCTAAAATAGCCTGTTTGCTTGTTGGTTTCTTGACATACTGATCTAGAAGCTATCTTGCATACATTCCATGAATTCGTACTCCACACTATATTACTGCAAATTTCATTTCCCCAGTCGATATGAAGATTAAAATCACCCATGACTGCTGTATTACTCATTGCATGCGCAGTTAAATGCGGAAATCAGGAATTTGCTGTCCTGAGTTGTACTGCTCCTCCAGAAGCTTTGCAATAACAGTATCTCGCCTGAGACTCGACATTGAAAAACATGGAAGGGCATGAAATTGTTGTACTTACCCACTAGAAACCCACTAAATGTGCCAGAAACAGTTAAGGCTTTTCCAGTCTAGTGTAAGTGGATTTTGAATGGCGTGATAAGCTTAATTACTGCCAAACAACCTCTCTGACACTGAAAATTAACAAGTGTCTCATTCCATCAGATTTTAATTATTAGAGTCATAGAGTCATAGAGTTTTTCAGCACAGAAAGAGGCCCTTCGGCCCATCGTGTCTGCGCCGCCCATCCCTCCCTGTCCAGTCTAATCCCATTTTCCAGCATTTGGTCCATAGCCTTGTATGCAATGGCATTTCAAGTGCTCATCCAAATGCTTCTTGAATGTTGTGAGGGTTCCTGCCTCTACCACCCTTTCAGGCAGTGAGTTCCAGCTTCCAACCACCCTCTGGGTGAAAAAGTTCCTCCTCAAATCCCCCCTAAATCTCCTGCCCCTTACCCTGAATCTGTGCCCCCTTGTTATTGACCCCCCTACTAAGGGGAAAAGTTCCTCTTTATCTACCCTATCTATGCCCCTCATCATTTTGTACACCTCAATCAGGTCCCCCCTCAGCCTTCTTTGCTCCAAGGAAAACAACCCCAGCCTGTCCAGTCTCTCTTCATAGCTGAGGCGCTCCATCCCAGGTAACATCCTGGTGAATCTTCTCTGCACCCTCTCCAAAGCAATCACATCCTTCCTATAGTGAGGCGACCAGAACTGCACACAGTACTCCAGCTGTGGCCTCACCAGCGTTTTGTACAGCTCCATCATAACCTCCCTGCTCTTATATTCTATGCCTCTGCTAATGAAGGCAAGTATCCCATAAGCCTTTTTAACCACCTTATCTACCTGTTCCGCTGCCTTCAGGGAATTATGTACATGTACACCAAGGTCCCTCTGACCCTCTGTACTTCCTAGGGTCCTACCACTCATTGTGTATTCCCTTGCCTTATTTGTCCGTCCAAAATGCATCACCTCGCACTTTTCCGGGTTAAATTCCATTTGCAACTTTTCCGCCCATCTGACCAACCCGTTAATATTGTCCTGCAGCCTGAGGCTTTCCTCCTCGCAATTTACCACCCCACCAATTTTCGTGTCATCCGCGAACTTACTGATCATACCCTTTACATTCTCATCCAAATCATTAATGTAGATCACAAACAGCAAGGGACCCAGCACCGATCCCTGAGGTACCCCACTGGACACAGGCTTCCAGTCACAAAAGCAACCTTCGATCATCACCCTCTGCCTCCTGCCACTCAGCCAGTTTAGGATCCAACGCGCCAAGGCCCCCTGGATCCCATGGGCTCTTACCTTCTTGACCAGTCTCCTATGCGGGACCTTTCAAAAGCTTTACTGAAGTCCATGTAAACCACATCCACAGCATTTCCCTCATCCACACACCTAGTCACCCCCTCGAAAAATTCAATCAGATTGGTCAGACATGATTTACCCTTGACAAAGCCATGCTGACTATCCCCGATTAATCCTTGCCTCTCCAAGTGGAGACTAATTTTGTCCCTCAGAATTTTTTCCAATAATTTCCCTACCACAGATGTTAGGCTCACTGGCCTGTAATTCCCTGGTTTATCCCTGCTACCCTTCTTGAATAATGGTACTACATTAGCTGTTCTCCAGTCCTCTGGTACATCCCCTGTGGCCAGAGAGGTTCTGAAAATTTGTGTCGGAGCCCCTGCAATCTCCTCCTTTGCCTCACACAACAGCCTGGGATACATCTCGTCCGGGCCTGGGGATTTATCCACTTTTTGGCCTGCTAAAACCGCTAGTACCTCCTCCCTCTCGATGCTAATATGTTCAAGTATGTCACAGTCCCCTTGCCCGACTTCTATATCTACATCGTCTTTCTCCATAGTGAACACTGAGGCAAAAAAATTATTTAAAACCCCACCTACTTCATCTGGCTCTACACACAGCTTGCCACTTTGGTCCCTAATGGGCCCTACCCTTTCCCTGGTTATCCTCTTGCCCTTAATATACTTATAAAACATCTTAGGATTTTCCTTTATTTTGCTCGCCAGTGTTATTTCATGGCCCCTCCTCGCCCTCCTAATTTCCTTTTTAAGTATGCCCCTGCACCTCTTATACTCCTCTAGGGCTTCCACCGTCTTTTGTCTTTTGTAACTGCCAAAAGCCCCCCTTTTTTTCCTAATGCATTTTTGTATATCCTTTGTCATCCAAGGTTCCCTTTGCTTGTTGGTCCCACCCTTGACCTTTACAGGAACATGTTGGTGTTGTACTCTCTCTATTTCCCTTCTGAAAGCCTCCCACTGTTTTGATGTGGATTTTCCTATAAGTAGCTGCTCCCAGTCCACTTTTGCCAGATCCTGTCTTATCTTATTAAAATCGGCCTTCCCCCAATTTAGAACCCTGATTTCCGGGCCGTCTTTGTCTTTTTCCATGACCACCTTAAATCTCACCGAATTGTGGTCACTATCGCCAAAATGCTCTCCTACAGACACTTCCACCACCTGCCCGGCTACATTCCCTAGAATTAGGTCCAGTACCGCCCCCTCTCTTGTAGGACTTTCTACATGTTGGCTCAAAAAGCTTTCCTGGATGCACTTTAAGAATTCTGCTCCCTCCAAGCCTTTCACCCTCTGACTATCCCAATTTATATTGGGGAAGTTGAAATCCCCCACTATTACTACCCTATTATTTTCACACTTTTCTGATATCTGCCTGCATATCTGTTCCTCTATCTCCCCCTGACTGTTTGGGGGCCTATAGTACACTCCCAGCAAGGTGCTTGACCCCTTTTTGTTTTTAAGTTCTACCCATATGGCCTCATTAGAGGAACCCGCTAATATATCATCCCTCCTTACAGCAGTAATAGACTCCTTAATTAATATTGCAACACCCCCCCCCTTTTACACCCCCCTCTGTCTCGCCTGAAGATTCTATACCCCGGAATATTTAGCTGCCAGTCCTGACCCTCCCTCAACCATGTCTCCGTGATAGCAACAATATCGTACTCCCATGTGTTCAACAACAACTTCAGTTCATCCACCTTATTTGCAAGACTCCTTGCATTAAAATAAATGCCTTCCAGCCCTGCCATATTCCCTTTTGCCTTCACATCTTTGCTCTGCCTTCCCTGCTGACTTGTTTTTTCCTCCTTATTTGGCTGTACATCACCCCCTACTATAGCTCCACTCTGTATCCCATCCCCCTGCCGAATTAGTTTAAACCCCCCCCCAGCAGTGCTAGCAAACCTCCCCGCAAGGATATTGGTTCCCCTCTGGTTCAGGTGTAAACCGTCCGACTTGTACAAGTCCCACCTTTCCCAGAAGCAGACCCAGTGATCCAGGAAACTAAAGCCCTCCCTCCTGCACCATCCCTTTAGCCACGCATTCATCTGTTCTATCCTCCTATTCCTATACTCACTAGCACGTGGCACCGGGAGTAATCCAGAGATTACAACCTTTTGAGGTCCTGCTCCTTAATCTTGCCCCTAGCTCCCTAAATTCTTGCTGCAGGACCTCATCCCTCTTTTTACCTATGTCGTTGGTACCAATGTGGACCACGACCTCTGGCTGTTCACCCTCCCCCTCCAGAATGCCCTGCAGCCGCTCAGTGACATCCTTGACCCTGGCACCAGGGAGGCAACAAACCATCCTGGATTCACGTCTACGGCCACAGAAACGCCTATCTGTTCCCCTTACTATAGAATCCCCTACGACTATTGCTCTCCCACTCTTTTTCCTCCCCTCCTGGGCAGCAGGAGCGCCCCCAGTGCCAGGAAGCTGGCTGCTGCTGCCTTCCCCTGGTGAGTCATTCCCCCCAACAGTATCCAAAACGGTATACTTGTTTGAGAGGGGAATGGTCACAGGGGTTTCCTGCACTACCTGCCTACTTCTATTGCTCTGCCTGGTGGTCACCCATTTCCTTTCTTCCTGTGCAGCCCTTCCCTGCGGTGTGACCAACTCACTAAACGTGCTATCCACGAACTTCTCAGCCTCGTGAATGCTCCACAACCCATCCACCCGCAGCTCCAGCTCCTCAATGCGGTCTGCTAATAGCTGCAGATGGATGCATTTCCTGCACACGTAGTCACCAGGGGCAGTGCCCCTGAATTCCCACATGGAGCAGGAGGAGCACATCACGGGGCTGGGCTCTCCTGGCATGACTTTCCCCTTAATTAATTTAAATTAATTTACTATCACCAATTAAAGATATCTCTAAGGCTCTTGTATAGTCTACCAACAGTACCTGCTACACCAGAAAAGACCCTAGTAACGATAAACTACAGAGTTAAAGTTTAAAAAAGAGAAATACTCACCAACCAATCACTTACCTGCTCCCTGGTGACGTCACACACTGACTATTTTTTACCTCTCTCCCCGCTGCGGAGTTGGTATGCCTCGCTGGTCGTGGGTTTTTATACCCAGCTGCTCCTCCTCTGCTCCCGCTGCTCCGAGTGCTCTCGGGCCTCGCTGGTTGTAGATTAAAAAAAAAAAAAAATGTAAATGATTTTTAAACTTTTGTTTTTTTTTATCCTATGCTCTCTTAATCTCATCTTTCTTTCCCCCTCTATTTTGCTTTCTGTACATGATTTGGCATTGAATTAAATATTCTGACTTACATTTCCTGGTTTAGACTGCACATCTCATCAATCTGATTGGTTAATGAGATACACAGTTGCTTGCCCTTTTTACACAGGTCCCAGATCACCTGTAGATGGTGCTGCACTGAAATGGATTTTGAATCATCACACATTCCAGTGCAAAAGCCCATAGATAGTCTGTGGGCAAGTTCGTTCACCGCTGACCACAAAATCCGGGCCATTAGTGCCAAAGAACAGGTACAGTGAAGATTTACTAGAACAATACCAGGAATGAGAGGTTACAGTTGTGAAGAAAGGCTCAAAATTGGGTCATTTTCACTGGAACAGAGAAGGTTGGAAGGATCTAACAGAAGTTTTCAAAATTATGAAAGCGTAAATAGTGAAACATTGTTTCCACTTGTTAGAAAATCAGTAACTAGAGAGCATAGATTCCAAATTAGCACTAGAAGAATATATGCAGAAGTTAGAAACATGTTTTCAATACACAAGGTTTTACTACAAGTGGCTATTGAAGCAATATTATTTAAAGGGAATTGGATACGTATTTGAAAAATAATATGGGAAAGGTGCAGGAAAGTAGGATCAGAGTACATAGTTTCAACTGAAGTGTACAGGTGCAATGGCTGGCTGCATTCTGTACTTTAAATTCTATGCTTCTGAAGCCACTGACCGTTTGCCACAAATTTCAGTTGCTCCTCTTTCCTCCCCCCCCCCCCCCCCCCACTTGCCCCAATAAGTTCAGTGTCCAGGACCGAGTAAAAGCTGCAAAAAATATTTTAGGGAGAAAGTGGTTATTGCAGTGAATAATGGCAAAGTCATTGGGGAAGCTAGCCTGGAGGTGTTACTGAGCCCAGTATTGTAAGGGACTGAATTCATATGCAAGGCTGCATAACCATTGCAAAAGTTGTAACATTTTCCAGTCAGGTTTTCACATCAGCAATTAAATTAAAAGTATTATTTACTGCCATTTAATACTTTGTTTTAAAAACTGTTGATAATAGGACTCATTTAATAGGTATTGCAAAAGTATTGTTTGTTCAAAGAATTGTTTTTAAACAATTGTATTCCACTTTATCTGTGAGAGAAAAGTAACATCTATCTATGTTTGTTACTTCAGTTGATTCCTCTATTCTTCTTCATTGGACTTGGAGCTGCTGGTGCTGGGCTTTACCTGTCACGCCTGGCAATGTTCAGCCCTGATGTCTGGTACGTGAAATAATAAATAATATAGCTTATGTTAGTTTCTTCTTTATGTATGGCTTTATAAATAAAGGCATAGAGTACAAAAGCAAGGAAGTGATGCTAAACCTTTATAAAACACTAGTTAGGCCCCAGCTGGAGTATTGTGTCCAATTCCAGGCACCACACTTTAGGAAGGCTGTCAAGGCCTCAGAAGGTGCAGAGGAAATTTGCTAGAATGGTACTAGGGATGAAAGACTTCAGTCACATGGAGAGACTAAAGGAACTGTAGTTCTCCTTGAAGCAGAGAAGGTTAAGGGAAGATTTGATAGAGCTGTTCAAAAACATGAAGGGGTTTAACAGAGTAAATAAGGAGAAACTGTTTCCCGAGGCAGAAGGCTCAGTAACCAGAGGATACAGATTTAAGATAATTAGCAAAAGAATCAGAGGCGGCATTGTGATTGTTGGAGGCCAATCATCTCAGCCCCAGGACACTGTAGCAGGAGTTCCTCAGGGCAGTTTCCTGGTCCTGAATATCTTCAGCTGTTTCATCAATGATCTTCCCTCCATCACAAGTGGGGATGTTTGCTGATGATTACACAGTTCAGTTCCATTCGCAATTTCTCTGATAATGAAGCAGTCCGTGTCCACATGCAGCTAGACCTGGACAACATTCAGACTTGGGCTGATAAGTGGCAAGTAACATTTGCGCCACACAAGTGCCAGGCAATGACCATCTTCATCAAGAGAGCGTCTAACCACCTCCCCTTGATATTCATTGGCATTACCATTGCCGAATCCCCCACCAACAACATCCTGGGAATCAACATTGCCCAGAAACTTAACTAGACCAGGCACATAAATACTATGGCTACAAGAGCAGGTCAGAGGCTGGATATTCTGTGGTGAGTGAGTGACTCACCTCTTGACTCCCCAAAGCCTTTCCACCACCTACAAGGCACAAGTCAGGAATTTGATAGAATACTTTACACTTGCCTGGATGAGTGCAGCTCCGACAACACTCAAGAAGCTTGACACCATCCAGAACAAAACAGTCCACTTCATTGGCACCCCGTCCACCACCTTAAACATTCACTCCCTCCACCACCCGTGCACCGTTATTGGTCAAAGAGGTAGGTTTTAAGGAGCATCTTAAAGAAGGAAAGAGGTAGCGAGGCGGAGAGGTTTAGGGAGGGAATTCCAGAGCTTAGGGCCTAGGCAACAGAAGGCACGGCCACCAATAGTTGAGTGATTATAATCAGGGATGCTCAAGAGGCCAGAATTAGAGGAGGACAGATATCTGAGTTGGGAGGTGGGGGTGCTGTGGGGCTGGAGAAGATTACAGAGATAGGGAGGGGCGAGGCCTTGGAGGGATTTGAAAACAATGATGAGAATTTAGAAATCGACGCATTGCTTAACCGGGAACCAATGTAGGTCAGTGAGCACAGGGGTGATGGATGAACGGGACTTGGTGCAAGTTAGGACACGGGCAGCTGAGTTTTGGATCACCTCAAGTTTACGTAGGGTAGAATGTGGGAGGCCAGCCAGGAGTGTGTTGGAATAGTCAAGTCTAGAGGTAACAAAGGCATGGATGAGAGTTTCAGCAGCAGATGAGCTGAGGCAGGGTGGAGGTGGAAATAGGCTTTCTTAATTATGCTACGGATATGTGGTCGGAAGCTAATTTCAGGGTCAGTGACCACCTCCAAGTTCCCCATCAAGTTTTACACCATCCTGACTTGGAAATATATCACTGTTCCTTCATTGTTGCTGGGTCAAAATCCTGGAACTCCCTCCCTAACAGCATTGTGGGTGTACCTTCACCACACGGACTGCAGCAGTTCAAAAAGGCAGCTCACCACCACCTTCTCAAGGGCAACTAGAGGATGGGCAGTAAATACTGGCCTTGCCAGCTGCACCAAATCCCATGAATGAATACATTTTTAGAAAGTAAAAATGAGGGAAAAAAGTTTTACGCAGCGAGTTGTTATGATCTGCAGTGCATTGTCTGAAAGGGTGGTGGAAGCAAATTCAGTAATAACTTTGAAAAGGGAATTGGATAAATACTTGAAGTGGAAGCATTTGCAGGGCTATGGTGGAAGAACAAGGGAGTGGGACAAATTGGATAGCTGTTTCAAAGAGCCGGCACAGACACGATGGACCAAATGGCCTCCTTCTGTGCTGTATCATTCAATGATTTGATGAGTCTATATATTTATATATTTTCATTTTAATCTTCAGCTGGGACAAAAAGAACAACCCTGAGCCATGGACTAAATTGGGTCATAATCGCCAATACAAGGTAACTTGGTGGAGAGAGAATTTGTTGAAAACATTTACTTACAGTTGCACTGTTGGAAGTAAATTTACTTCCTCTCATGCATTTAAGAAAACTAAATAATAAAGCAATAGTCATAACATAATAAATGAACTGTGAAATGATTGAGAAACATGCCTGCTGATTGTTTTATTCTTATTTTGACAGTTTATTGCAGTCAACACTGATTATAAACAGCTTAAGAAGAATGGTCCTGACTTCTGAATGATTGCCAAAATGCCTTACTACCTTTGCTGAAGTGCCAAAATCTTTCAGAACTCGATGCACAACACATTGTGTTTTAAATGATTACATTTATTGATCATGTGTTCTTGTTTTAATATTAGCAAAAAATACTGAGTGTAAAGCTTGGAAACCTGCTTTATACTAACCTTGACTTTTGCAAGCACAGAAAATAAATCCTATTGTAATCAAATGTGCTTGATGTGCTTATTGCACATGTTACATGGATCAGTCATGCCAATAAAACTTTAAAGTTCTACTTGCTTCATTCTTTACTTTTAGAATGCATAATATAATACTGTAATTGTAAACTTTACATAGAGAAATGATAGGTATATTTTATCTGATTTAAATGGTTATTTATAGACAACTAATCATTCAAATTATTGAACTTGAAATAACATGAGATTTTAGGTTTATGTAGTTATCAAACATATGGCATACAGTATCTAAACTGTATAGCATATGTGTAAATTGTACCTATGCAAAACTGAGGCCTATGGAAATGTGGATAAAAGTATAAAATATTACAACAGCCCAGAAATTCGGGTCGGGGGCTTCCCGTGGGTGCAAGCCCCCGATCTGCACTTACCTTGCGCGCCGGCCGTTGAGCTGTGGGCCCGCGTGGGATTCCAATCCAGGGCCTGCTCCAAATGCCGGTGCGCAGTGCTTGCGTATCCCAGGGGCGCAGTTAGTTCGATGCGTCCCCTGGGATCACGTGGGCCATGGGGAGCCAATCGGACTACGGCCCCAAAATAGCACTAAATCTTCAATTAATTTTTTTAAAAATCACATTTTTAAATAAACTATAAATTACATGAAATAACTATTTTAAACAATTTAAATTTTTGAAAAAAATAATTTTATTTTCTAACGGGGCTAAAAATAAACTTATCTTGCTTTATAGTATTTAAAAATAATAAACCTGTGGAAAAAATGTTAATTTTAATTAATTCACCACTTACCTTGTAAAAAGCAGGCCTTACGCCTGCTTTTTACATGTCTAACTTCTGCAGGCTTACCCTCGTGGGAAAACCTGTTTATATAAAAAAAAAACAAAGTTCGATGTGCATGCGCAGCCTCTCCCGCGCACGCGTTCGACCTCTGAACCCCTTCATTCAGAGGAACGGAAGTGCCGGTTTCCTGCACATGCACAGTGCATGCAGGAAACCGGCACTTCTATTGGGCCTACGGGTGAGTACCCCATGCGTACTCACCCGCGGAGACCCGAATTTCTGGGCCAATGTAATTGAGCCAACAGACTAAATAAAAGTTCAGGTGTCGAGGATTGTAAGCTTCGACAACTCTTGGACACCAACACCCCTCCAGAACCTTCTTTCCCTTCACTTTCCTCTGACCCCATTCCTTCTTCCAATCTCTCGCTCCCTACCGTGTTTTCACTATCCCCTCTGACCTTCCCCTCTCTGATCCCGAATGATCAGTCCACAGCAAAGGCCTGAGCTTCATCCCCTTACGCCCCCATTTCAATGAATTTCGAATTCGGCATGACGCTGAGCTCTTTTTCCGTCGCCTTCGTCTCTGTGCCCTTTCTTTGGCCAGGAGTCTTCCCCTCGCACAGCTGACACTTTCTCCCATTTTCAGAATTCTCATTCTACCTGGACCCCTCCCTCTGGCCTCTTAACCTCGCTAGATCTTTTCATTGCAAACTGCCGGTGCGACATCGGCCGTCTTAATTGCTCTGTTTCCCTTACCCGCTCCAACCTACCTCCCTCTGATCTTGCAGCACTCCATTCTCTCAGATCCAACCCCAACATTGTCATTAAACCTGCTGACAAGGGTGGCGCTGTTGTTGTTTGGTGAACCAACCTCTACCTAGCAGAGGCTGAATGCCAACGCTCCGACACCTCCTCCTGCCTCCCCCTGGACCATGACCCCACTACTGAACATCAAGCCATCGTTTCCAAGACACTCACTGACCTTGTCTCCTCTGGAGATCTTCACTCCATGGCCGCCAACCTCATAGTTCCCCAACCCTGCACAGCCCGCTTCTACCTCCTTCCCAAGATCCACAAACAGGACTGCCCTGGTAGACCCATCGTTTCAGCCTGTCCTTGCCCCACAGAACTTATCTCTTCCTGTCTCGACTCTTTTTTTCTCCCCTTGTTCAGTCTCTTCCCAGCTACAACTGCGACTCTTCCGACGCCCTCCACCACTAACAGTTTCCTGGCCCCAACCATCTCCTTTTCACTATGGACGTCCAATCCCTCTACACCTCCATCCCCCACCAGGATGGCCTGGGGGCACGCCGCTTCTTCCTTGAACAGAGGCCCAAACAGTCCCCATCCACCACCACGCTCCTTCGCCTGGCTGAACTTTGCTTCCAATTTCCACCCTTCCCTCACCTTCACATAGTCCATCTCTGACTCTTCCTTTCCCTTCCTCGACTTCTCTGTCTCCATCTCTGGGGATAGGCTATTGACAAACATTCACTATAAGCCCACTGACTCCCACAGCTACCTGGATTACACTTCCTCCCACCCCGCTTCCTGTAAGGACTCTATTCCATTCTCCCAGTTTCTCCGTCTCCGCCGCATCTGCTCTGACGATGCCACCTTCCATACTAGTGCTTCCGACGTGTCTTCCTTTTTCCTCAACTGAGGATTCCCCTCTACCGTGGTTGACACGGCCCTTGACCGTGTCCGTTCTATTTCCCGCACTTCTACTCTCGCCCCTTCCCCTCTTTCCCGGAACCACGATAGGGTTCCCCTTGTCCTCGCCTTTCACTCCACCAGCCTCCACTACATTGGGGAGACCAAATGCAGATTGGGTGACCGCTTTGCGGAACCGCTTCGTTCAGTCCGTAATGGTGACCCCGAGTTTCCGGTCGCCTGTCACTTTAATTCTCCGCTCCACTCCCACTCTGACCTCTCCGTCCACGGCCTCTTACACTGTTCCATTGAAGCTCAACGTAAGGTCAAGGAACAGCAGCTCATCTTTTGATTAGGCACTTTACAGCCTTCTGAACTCAACATCGAGTTCAACAATTTCAAAAGGAAGGTGAATTAGAGTGGGTGAACTAGAGTCAAATCAGGTACAGAAAGAGAAACAGAGATGGAAAGAAAGATTGGATTAAGAGAAAAGAGAAAGGAAAAGTAAGAAAAAATAAAATTGGACATTTTTAACATCTTAAATATCATTCTTGCATGTAGTAAATTGTTAAACAGTTCAAATTATTTCCTTTCTGGGCCAGAGAGGTTGATTGACATTGCATTAACAATGAACAATTATGTCATTAAAAAGGTACTTGTGCTTTTAAGTTCCAGCCCTAACTTTCTGCAGCGAGTTTAATGGGCATTAATGTGTAAAAATAACGGGGAGGCAAAGGGCAGAATGCAGTTTGTGTAAAGTGAGTGGCATAATTCGACCAGCAAGTTCTGGAGATTCGCAAATCTTAATCCCCTGAATTTACGCATTAATAATGATGTGTGTTATTGCACATTGTCTTTTTCCCATCAAGATCCGGCCCATTGTAGCATTTTTGATCTCTAGCATTAAAGAATTCACACTCGTTTTCAGACACCTTCCCTGATGAGAACAAATCCAATTTTTTTCAGCCACTCTTTAGCAGTTTTTGAGACCCAGAACTATTCTTGTTGCTCTGAACACAGAGATGCTGTTTGAAGTAGCATAGATCACTTACTAAAGGTCATTGGCCCGTATTTTGCGGCCCCTATGGGTACACGCAGGCGCCCGTAAGGGCCGCGCAAGTTCCAGGTTTTCGTACTGAGCTATGGGGGCAGTTTGTGGTGGATGTGGCCACCAGATGGAGACAAAGTCCCCCTCTCACTCCAATTCAGGTGAAGGCCACACCCACCTCCAACACACCTGAGGCAAATCTACCCATTAGCTCAGGAGTTTAAAAGGCAAACTAGTGCATCCCTTCAAGGCCAGTGCCTGAGGAGAGGGCCAGGACAAGGCTGCTATTGTTGGGGGGGGCCAGCTTGCAGCTACCACAGAGAGGCCTGCTGTTGAACCCGGGTGGAATATGGTTTAGTACGGAGAGCCTGATATGATCCCTGGACTGGCTGAGAAAGATCCAGTGGTAAAGTAACCCTGGCTTATTGTTTTGGAGAAAATTGATTTAAGGACTGCCTTCTTAACCGCCCGGGGCGGGTGATGGTTTTTGTTTTTCATTTTTCTTGTTGAATGTCATATGTTTTTGGATTTTGCCAGACGTGAACCTTTTTCCCCGTTTTCTAAAAATAAAACACAGCTAACTGCTGTTTTTCATTTACCAATCTTGTGACTGTGCTTGTGTCCTCCACCCCCCCCCCCCCGCACCAACACACCCTTCGGTCTAGGTGGTGGTTGACTACAGTACGCAAAGTGCATGTGTGAAAACCCGGAACTTGCGATCTGTCAAGAATCTTCATGACAGATCCAACACATCCCCAGGAAAAGGGCTTCCGCGGGTGGAGAGCTTCTGCTCAGTGAATGCCCGTGAAATTCTTATGCCTGGTAAAAGCAGGCGTAAGGCCTGCTTTTACCAGCGTAAAAGTTTAATAGAAAATGTTTTTTTTATATTCAATCATTTAAACATTAAAACACCTGAAAATAAGGTACGGTTATTTTTAGCCCCTTTAAAACATTTACATTTTTCAAAAAATTTAATTTTTGATTTAAATATTTAATTAAATGGCATTTTAATTAATTTTAAATATGCATTTTTTAAAAATTTGATGTGTACATGTATTTTTTTGGGTATTCCCATTCATGCTTATGGGGATTCCGTATGGGGACCCCCTTCTTTCATTCATTGGGCCAGTCCACATGATCCCAGGGTGCTTGTGAACCACATGTGCCCTTGGGATACGTGGGTCTCTACCCGTGCGTACCCGGAAAGGCCCAGGAGCGCGACTCGCCGTGGATCCCAGGCCCCAGGTAGGCGTGGATCTCCTTTGCGGATTGGAGCCATTTCCCCGCCGGAAGCTTCCGATTGCAAATTCAGGGCCATTATTTTTTTTCCTCTAAGTCACTGGGAAAGCTAAAGGAAGTGTCACTGATTTCTGGCAGATGTGGAGTAGATGGGAAGAGAATTGAAGGTGCAGGCTAAAACTTTGTCCAAGAGCCGCAGTTCCCAGCAATGACTTGCTTAAGGGCTGCTCTTTCAAATCCGCCATAAGGATAACATTTTAACAGCACTGTTATACATTTCCTTCCTGCTTTACCTAAATAGGAGGATGAATTTTCATGTTTTTAACAGAAATGGTTATCTATTTTCCTATATGGTAGGAATAATTTAACTTGAGTTTTATTTACATGATCAAACCTTCTGTAAGGGACATGCATACTTCCTTTTCCCAATGTGATTATTCAAAAAGTAGCCAGTAATTGAACATTTTTTCTACAGTGAGCCATGTAATTAACTTACTTTGTGTCATTTCAGGTTCTGAGTTTGATTCAGTTTTCATCTTCATACATTATGCTTTAGCTATCAGAATTCCAAACTGATCATTTTTTTAAATCAATAATTTTGTGCAAAGCAGCGTAATACCCAACGTATTGGAATGTTGTTTTAAGGATGTTCTGTGTTTATTGCAGTATGTCTACCTGTTAAAATACATATACAGAGAAGCATGAAATAGAATATCAACTTACATTGTCTGTTTTTCTCTTTTTGACATTTCAGTAAAAAGCATGCATAGAGAAATATTACAAATAGTATTGCATTGTATACTTAAATATTGCCTAAAACAATGAGGCTAGGAATTACATTCTTTACCACACTAAGGAGCACACATGCATGGAATTTCATAGCAGGCTGCAACAGCAAAAATAAATACAAAAGATATAAAAGGGATGAACTGGCTAGATTTCTAATTAATAGAATGCAGCTATTGGGTGCACCAGAATATACAAGGTTCCAGCCCAGATTTTTTTCTCTATGAATGATTTATTTTTATTTTTAATTGAACGTTCATTCCTTTTCAGAGACCTGACTTTTCATATCACTGTATGCTATAAGCAGTACTCCATGTTCCTAGTGTCATAAAAATGAGAAAGATCTGTTGGCAATTAAACAAATCTCCAATGGAAGATAATACTGTGAGAAAGTCTTTCCATCACTGCCTGAAGGAATATATATATTTTTTTACAATAGCAAAATACTGCAGATGGTGGAAATTTGAAATAACAACAGAAAATGCTGGAAACACTCAGCAGGCCAGGTAGCATCCGTGGAGCTGCCTGGACTGAGTGTTTCCAGCATTTTCTGTTATTTTATATTATATATTTTTTTATTTCAAAATGAAGTAGTGTGTATGGTCAAGGAAAAAACAAGAATTCACTTCAATTTAGTGTGTTGTAGGAACGCTTAGGAGGTTAGATATAAGAAAATTGAAATAAAGACATGTAATCTCTAATTGCGCATAAGAATGGGTTTACTGTTTGAAAGGAATTTAATTAAATACTAAATATCAATGGAAACAATCTTTCAGGCTAGAAGTAAACATGAATAAAATAAAGAAATGCAGTTTTTTTTAGAAAGTTACACAGGATGAAATCATTGATGGTAGCACTGTATAGCAAGATATTGTTGGAAACGGGAAATGCTGATCGTGTGAATTCCTTTTATTCAGACCTGTGTAATTTTATAGGTATATCAGTAGATCGCCATGGTTTCTGACAATGACTGCTTGGCATGTTCCTGTAGCAGCCTAAATCTGAGAGCATCTTGCCCATCATTGTAATATACTAAATGTATTGAAGCAATGTTATCAACTGACATGAGGTAAAAATAATACCTCAATGATCCTGAAAGATACAAGCTGAAAATATTTTTAATACTGTTTTCCTACCACTTCAGAAAATACCAGCGATTTTGTTTGTTCTTCTCTTCCTAAAATCTCCTCTGTTATTTAATTATATATAAAAATAGATGTGCATTGATATTTTGCATTGTATTTATGTGTGTGTGCATGTATAGTATATCTAATTATTTATTGCAGTCTCCCATGGTCAATTTCCAGTATATGCTAGATATAAAAGCAAAAAACTGTGGATGCTGGAAATCTAAAATAAAAACAGAAAATGCTGGAAATACTCAGCAGGTCAGGCAGCATCTGTGGAGAGAGAAACAGAGTTAACGGGCAGGATTTTACTAACCTCGGTGGGTCTGTGGTGGGCAACGCCGGTGGCGGGTCCTGACCACGCTGCTGGCTCCATCCCGCTCTGTGAAATGAATTTCCCTTGATTGGGCTTGTTAAGCCCACCCAGCACATTTCCCGGCCAATTAGAGGAAGCAGGTCTGGTGACATCATTTGATTCCTCGTCATCAGCCGGTTTCCTTAAAGGGATCATGTCCAAATTTATTTTGACATTCGTGCTGTCAGTGTTCTACAGCATTGAGGTGCTGCAAATACTGACAATGACTGCACAAAGGCACAGTGCTGCACCCAAGCTCTCCCATGACTCCCTCCAAATGCTTATGGAGGGTGTCACCGCACACAGGGAGGTCCTTTTCCCTTCCCGTGGGCGGAAGAGACCTCCCTAGGAGATCAACACAGCCTGGTTGCATATTGCAGAGGAGGGCACAAGCAGGGATGTGATCAGGAGGACCTGGTGCAGTGCCGCAAACATTTCGATGCTCTCAGTAGGTCATGAGCATTAGTACAAAGCCACACTCAATTTCATCCTGCTGTGCCTCTCATCACATCCCCATCACTCTGCCTTCCCTACCCTACTCCTATACATTCTTACTCACACCAACTTACCTTGCATCTCCACCCATCCCTCTCTATCTCTATTATCACATCCCAATGTCACTAGCCACCCCTCACACTCACCCTCATCCCAGTCCAATCATACCGACTAACAACACACAGGGTAGCCACTTGGGTGTTTTATACAATGATCATGTAAAGCTTCTGTTAATGTGCTGTCAAACATTGAAACCTTTATTTTCAACACTTTCCGTTCTTGGACAGATTTGTGTGCACCTTTGGAAGTGGTTTAGTGAGTTGCAGTGAATGGTGAGACCTAACGGTACCCCCCCCCCCCCCCCGCAATGGTCATGGGTGTGAAAGGAATGGTTTGGGCATTGTAGGGATACTTTAAGATGTTGGTGTGGGGTAGTGCCAACCTAGCGCATCATGTGTCAGGCAGGGTGTACAGCGACAAGTGAAGTAAATCTGGCCATGATGAAGCCATCCCTGGCCTCCCGGGCAGCAATGTGTTTGGGTGCTGATGCCCTGTGTCCTTTGCAGCATCAGTTGATTACGGAAAAGGTTGGTGGTGATTTTGGTGCTGCTGGTTTTGGGGCTGATCATGGTGGGATTCTGAGGACCAAGATGAGAAAGTATAAAGGGCACCCATGCTGATGGAATAGATGGCAGGTGAAGTAGAGATGACCGAAGCATTCTGTCAATGGTGAGAGAGGTAATGAGGTTAGACTGAATGGAGACTTGTGTAAAGACTTGCAGCATGGTGAATATGTTGTGGAACTGCAATGGGGAAGAGCTTGTGGCTGAGGGAAGATATCTCTGTAAGATGGGAGCTTTTATTTTACATTTGAAACTCAAGTAATCAGCTGGAGCAATGGCCACTGAACTCCCGCCTCAGCTTGACAGATGTGGTCCACGACCAGCGTGGACCCTGTGGGTGAACTGTCAAATGCAAAAGGTAAGCTGAAAATCATTCTTAACTGGCTCTAACAAGCCACTAATTACCTGAATTGGGTTGCCCACCACTGCCTGTCGGGTCTGCCCAGTGCTGACAGACCTGACATTGGGAAAGGCGTGTGGCGGCAAGTTCACAGTGGGGTCCTGACCCTCTTGGGGGGAAAAAAAAAAGATTTCCTACCCGACCCGCCACCGATTGTGCCCGCTGACCCCCCCAGAAAATAGTAGGAGGAGTTGGTAGATACGCTTTTTAAAATTCGTTTATGGGATGTGGGCGTCTCTGGCAAGGCCAGCATTTATTGCCCATCCCTAATTGCCCTTGAGAAGGTAGCGGTGAGCCGACTTCTTGAACCGCTGCAGTCAGTGTGGTGAAGGTACTCCCACAGTGCTGTTAGGGAGGGAGTTCCAGGATTTTGACCCAGCGACAATGAAGGATCGGTGATATACTTCTAAGTCAGGATGGTGTGTGACTTGGAGGGGAACTTGGAGGTGGTGGTGATCCTATGCGTCTGCTGCCCTTGTCCTTCTAGGTGGAAGAGGTCGCGGGTTTGGGAGGTGCTGCCGAAGAAGCCTTAGCGAGTTGCTGCAGTGCATCTTGTAGATGGTACACACTGCAGCCATGGTACGCCGGTGGTGGAGGGAGTGAATATTTAAGCTGGTTGATGAGGTGCCAATCAAGCGGGCTGCTTTGTCCTGGATGGTGTCGAGCTTCTTGTGTTGTTGGAGCTGCACTCATCCAGGCAAGTATTGCATCACACTCCTTACTTGTGCCTTATAGATGCTGGAAAGGCTTTGGGGAATCAGGAGATGAGAGACTCGCTGCAGAATACCTCAGCCTCTCACCTGCTCTTGTTGCCACAGTATTTATGTGGTTGGTCCAATTAACTTTCTGGTCAATGGTGACCCCCAGGATGTTGATGGTAGGGGATTCGGCAATGGTAATGCCATTGAATGTCAAAGGGAGGTGGTTAGACTCTTGCTTGTTGGAGAGAGTCATTGCCTAGCACTTCTATGGCGCAAATGTTACCTGCCGTTTATCAGCCCAAGCCTGAACATCGTCCAGGTCTTGTTGCAAGCGAGCATGGACTGCTTCATTATCTGAGGAGTTGTGAATGGCGCTGAACACTGTTCAGTCAACAGCGAACATCCCCATTTCTGACCTTATGTTGGAGGGAAGGTCATTGATGAAGCAGCTGAAGATGGTTGGGCCTAGGACACTGCCCTGCGGAACTCCTGCAGTGATGTCCTGGGGCTGTGATGATTGACCTTCAACCACCACAACCGTCTTCCTTTGTGCTAGGTATGACTCCAGCCAGTGGAGCATTTTCCCCCCGATTCCCATTGACTTCAGTTTTACTAGGGCTCCTTGATGCCACACTCGGTCAAATGCTGCCTTGATGTCAAGGGCAGTCACTCTCACCTCACCTCTGGAATTCAGCTCCTTTGTCCATGTTTGGACCAAGGCTGTAATGAGGTTGGGAGCCGAGTGGTCTTAGCGGAACCCAAACTGAGCATCAGTGAGCAGGTTATTGGTGTGTAAGTGCCGCTTGATAGCACTGTTGATGACACCTTGCATCTCTTTGCTGATGATTGATAGTAGACTGATGGGGCGGTAATTGGCCGGGTTGGATTTGTCCAGCTTTTTGTGGACAGGACATACCTGGGCAGTTTTCCACATTGTCGGGTAGATGCCAGTGTTGTAGCTGTACTGGAACAGCTTGGCTAGAGGCGCGGCTAGTTCTGGAGCGCAAGTCTTCAGCATGATAGCCGTGATGTTGTCGCGGCCCATAGCCTCTGCTGTACCCAGTGCGCTCTGCCGTTTCTTGATATCATGTGGAGTGAATCGAATTGGCTGAAGACTGGCTTCTGTGATGGGGGGGAGCTCAGGAGTAGACCAATATGGATCATCCACTCGGCACTTCTGGCTGAAGGTGGTTGCAAATGCTTCAGCCTTGTCATTTGCACTCATGTGCTGGGCTCCACCATCATTGAGGATGGGGATATTCATGGAGCCCCCTCCCGTTAGTGGTTTAATGGTCCACCACCATTCACAACTGGATGTGGCAGGACTGCAGAGTTTTGCTTTGATCTGATCAGTTGATTGTGGGATCGCTTAGCCCTGTCTATAGCATGCTGCTTCAGCTTTTTAGCATGCATGTAGTCCTGTGTTGCAGCTGCCCCAGGTTGGCACCTCGTTTTTAGGTACGCCTGGTGCTGCTCCTGGCATGCTCTTCTACACTCCTTATTGAACCAGGGTTGTTGCCCTGGCCTGATGGTAATGGTAGAGTGAAGGATATGCTGGGCCATGAGGTTACAGATTGTGGTGGAATACAATTCTGCTGCTGCTGAAGGCCCACAGCACCTCATGGATGCCCAGTTTTGAGCTGCTAGATCTGTTCTGAATCTATCCCATTTAGCATGGTGGTAGTGCCACACAACACGATGGAGGGTGTCCTCAGTGTGAAGACAGGACTTCATCTCCACAATGACTGTGCGGTGGTCACTGCCACCAATACTGTACATGAACAGATGCATCTGCGACAGGTAGGTTGGTGAGGACGAGGTCAAGTAGGTTTTTCCCTCGTGTTGGTTCTCTCACCACTTGTCCTAAGCCCAGACTGGCAGCTATGTCCCTGACAACTATGTGTGCAGGAAGTGTGTCCAGCTGCAGCTACTGGCAGACCGCATTGCGGCGCTGGAGCAGCGATTGGATACATACTGGACCATTCGCGATGCTGAGGATGTTGTGAATAGCACGTTTAATCAGTTGGTCACACTGCAGATATAGATGGCACAGGCAGAAAGGGAACGGGTGACCAACAGGCAGAGTAGTATGCGCAGGCAGGTAGTGCAGGGGTCCCCTGTGGCCATCCCCCTCTCAAACTGATATACCGCTTTGGATACTGATGGGGGGGATGGCTTACCAGGGGAAGGCAGCAGCAGCCAACTTCCTGGCACCAGGGGTGGTTCTGCTGCACAGGACGGGAGGAAAAAGAGGGGGAGAGCTATAGTAATAGGGGATTCTATTGTAAGGGGAATAGATAGGCGTTTCTGCAGCCGCAAACGAGACTCCAGGATGGTGTGTTGCCTCCCTGGTGCAAGGGTCAAGGATGTCTCAGAGCGGCTGCAGAACATTTTGGAAGGGGAGGGTGAACAGCCAGTTGTCGTGGTGCATATAGGCACCAACGATATAGGTAAAAACTGGGATGAGGTCCTAAAAGCTGAATATAGGGAGTTAGGAGGTAAATTTAAAAAATAGGACCTCAAAGATAGTAATCTCAGGATTGCTACCAGTGCCACGTGCTAGTCAGAGTAGAAATAGAAGGATATTTCAGATGAATACGTGGCTAGAGGAATGGTGCAAGCGGGAGGGATTCAAATTCCTGGGACATTGGAACTGGCTCAAACCGGATGGTTTGCACCTGGGCAGGGCCAGGACCGATGTCCTAGGTGGAGTGTTTGCTAGTGCTCTGGGGGAGGGTTTAAACTAAAATGGCAGGGGGTTGGGAACCTGAGCAGGGGGACAGAGGAAAGGGAAACAAGGATAAAAGCAAAAGATAGGAAGGAGAAAAACAAAAGTGACAGGCAGAGAAATCAAGGGTTTAAATCAAACATGACCACATTAAATAATAATTCTAAAAAGATCTAAGAGCATTAAAAAAACAAGCCTGAAGGCTTTGTGTCTTAATGCAAGGAGCATTTGTAATAAGGTGGATGAATTAGCTGCGCAAATAGAGGTAAACGAATATGATATGATTGGGATTACGGAAACATGGCTCCAGGGTGGCCAAGGCTGAGAACTCAACATCCAGGGGTATTCAATATTCAGGAAAGATAGGCAAAAAGGAAAAGGAGGTGGGGTAGCATTGCTGGTTAAAGAGGGGATTAACACAATTGAAAGGGAAGATATTAGCTCTGATGATGTGGAATCTGTATGGGTAGAACTGAGAAATACCAAGGGGCAGAAAACATTAGTGGGAGTGGTATATAGACCTCCAAACAGTAATGCAGAGGTCAGGGATGGCATTAAATGGGAAATTAGAGAAGCGTGCAATAAGGGCACAGCAGTTATCATGGGTGACTTTAATCTACATATTGATTGGGCTAACCAAATTAATAACAATACTGTGGAGGAGGAATTCCTGGAGTGTATACGGGATGGTTTCCTGGACCAATATGTCGAGGAACCAACTAGAGATCAGGCCATCTTAGA
The DNA here is from genome assembly GCF_052327205.1 of Somniosus microcephalus. Lineage (NCBI taxonomy): Eukaryota > Metazoa > Chordata > Chondrichthyes > Squaliformes > Somniosidae > Somniosus > Somniosus microcephalus. The sequence continues at coordinate 153,062,866 of NC_140991.1, read as the reverse complement.
CTGAGTATTATGTAATGAGAAAGGATTAATTAGCAATCTTGTTGTACGAGGCCCCTTGGGTCGCAGCGATCATAATATGATAGAATTCTTCATTAAGATGGAGAGTGAAATAGTTGACTCAGAGACTAGGGTCCTGAATTTAAATAAAGGAGCCTACGATGGTATGAGGTGCGAGTTGGGTAGGATTGATTGGGGAATGTCACTCAAAGGGTTGACGGTGGATGGGCAATGGCAAACATTCAAAGATCGCATGGATTTGTTCATCCCAGTTTGGCATAAAAATAAAACAAAAAAGGTGACTCAACCGTGCCTAACAAGGGAAATTAGGGATAGCATAAGATCCAAGGAGAGGACATATAAATTGGCAAGAAAATGCAGTAAACCTGAGGATTGGGAGCAGTTTAGGATCCAACAAAGGAGGACAAAGGGATTAATTAAGAGGGGGAAAATAAAGTATGAGAGTAAGCTTTCAGGGAACATAAAAACTGACTGCAAAAGCTTTTATAGATATGTGAAGAGGAAAAAGATTGGTGAAATCAAATGTAGGTCCCTTGCAGTCAGAATCAGGGGAATTTATAATGGGGAACAAAGAAATGGAGACCAATTAAATACATACTTTGGTTCTGTCTTCACAAAGGAGGACACAAATAACCTCCCAAAGATGTCGGGGAACATAGGGCCTAATGAAAGGGAGGAACTGATAGAAATCAGTATTTGTAGGGAAATGGTGTTAGGGAAATTGATGGGATTGAGGGCCGATAAATCCCCAGGGCCTGATAATCTACATCCTAGGGTACTTAAGGAAGTGGCCCTAGAAATAATAGATGCATTGCTGGTCATCTTCCAAAATTCGATAGACTCTGGAACAGTTCCCATGGATTGGAGAGTAGCTAATGTTACCCCACTATTCAAAAAAGGTGGTAGAGAGAAAGCAGGGAATTATAGAGGATGTAACTGGTAAAATAGATAAGGGAGGACCAGTAGATGTGGTGTATTTGGATTTTCAAAAGGCTTTCGATAAGGTCCCGCATAAGAGATTAGCATGTAAAATTAAGGCACATGGGATTGGGGGCAAGGTATTGACTTGGATAGAGAACTGGTTGGCAGACAGAAAGCAAAGAGTTGGAATAAACGGCTCTTTTTCAGAGTGGCAGGCAGTGACTAGTGGGGTACTGCAGGGATCGGTCCTTGGACCCCAGCTATTCACAATATATATTAATGATCTGGACGAGGGAATTAGATGTAATATCTCCAAGTTTGCAGACGACACAAAGCTGGGTGTGCATGTGTGCTGTGAGGAGGATGCCGAGAAACTTCAGGATGATTTGGACAGGTTGGGTGATTGGGCAGAAGCATGGCAGATGCAATATAATGTGGATAAGTGCGAGGTTATCCAATTTGGTGTCAAAAACAGGAAGGCAGGTTATTATCTGAATGGCAATAGATTGGGAGAAGGGGAAGTGTAACGAGACCTGGGCGTCCTTGTGCACCAGTCGCTGAAATTAAGCATGCAGGTGCAGCAGGAGGTTAAGAAGGCAAAAATGGTATGTTGGCCTTCGCAGCGAGAGGGTTTGAGTACAGGAACAAGGATGTCTTGCTGCAGTTGTACAGGGCCTTGTTGAGACCACATCTAGAGTATTGTGTGCAGTTTTGGTCACCTTATCTAAGGAAGGATGTACTTGCCATGGAAGGAGTGCAGCGAAGATTCACCAGGCTGATTCCTGGGATGGCAGGAATGATGTATGAAGAGAGATTGGGTCGATTGGGCTTGTAGATGAGGATGTTGAAGGCAACAGCAAGGGAGCTATTGAGCAGGCCAACAGCAGCACCAAAATTATTATAACTGGTATATTGCATGATATTTATTGATTGTCTAGGCTCAAACTTTAAGGGAAGATGGTAGGGGTCAATGGACTTTCCTGACAGGTGCCCAGACCAAGTTGAACTGTTAAGAAATCAATCAAATTTCTGCCATGGGAGTCTCATACAAAGTATGGCCCTAAGCACGAAGATTCTTCGGGTACAGTCAAGGTACATTCCCACAAGGGGGAAAGGTAGGGCACCAAAGTTGGAGCTCCCTGGATGATGAAAGAGATAGAGAGAGAAAGATGAAGCAGAAAAAGAGCACATATGACAGATATCAGGTTGAGAATACAAGTAAGAATCAGGCTGAATATAGAAAGTTCAGCGGAGAAGTGAAAAAGAAAATAAGAGGGGGAAAGACAGAATATGAGAGTAGATTGGCAGCTAACATAAAAGAGAATTCAAAAGTCTTCTATAGGCATAAGAGGAGGGGTGGGCCAATTAGGGACAAAAAGGAGACCTACGCATGGAGGCAGAGGGCATGGCTGAGGTACAAAATGAGTACTTTGCATCTGTCTTCACCAAGGAAGAAGATGCTGTCAAAGTCATAGTGAAAGAAAAGGTAGTGGAGATACTGGATAGGATAAAAATTGATACAGAGGAGGTACTAGAAAGGCTGGCAGTACTTAAAGTAGATAAGTCAACAGGACCAGATGGGATGTATTCTAAGATGCTGAGGGAAGTTAAGGTGGAAATCACGGAGGGTACTGGCCATAATCTTCCAACCCTCCTTAGATATAGGAGTGGTGCCAGAGGACTGGAGAACTGCAAATGTTACACCCTTGTTCAAAAAAGTGTGTAAGGATAAACCCAGCAATTACAGACCAGTCAGTTTAACCTTGGTAGTGGGGAAGCTTTTAGAAACCATAATCAGGGACAAAATGAACAATCACTTGGATGAGTGTGGATTAATTAAGGAAAGTCAGCATGGATTTGTTAAAGGCAAATTGTGTTTAACTAACTTGATTGATTTTTTTGATGAGGGGTGATGAAGGCAATGGACTTCCAAAAGGCGTTTGATAAAGTGCCACATAATAGGCTTGCCAGCAAGGTTGAAGCCCATGGAATAAAAAGGACAGAGGCAGCATGGATACAAAATTGGCTAAATGACAGGAAACAGAGAGTAGTGGCGAATGGTTGGTTGTTTTTCAGACTGGAGGAAGGTATACAATGGTGTTCCCCAGGGGTCAGTATTAGGACCACTGCTTTTCTTGATATGCAATAATGATTTGGACTTGGGTGTACAAGGCACAATTTCAAAATTTGCAGATGACACAAAACTTGGAAGTATAGTGAACAGTGAGGAGGATAGTGATAGACTTCAAGAAGACATAGACAGGTTGGTGAAATGGGCGAACACATGACAGATGAAATTTAATGCAGGAAAGTGTGAAGTGATACATTTTGGTAGGAAGAACAAGGAGAGGCAATATAAACTAAAGGGTGAAATCCTAAAGGGGGTGCATGAACAGGGAGACCTGGGGGTATATGTGCACAAATCGATGAACGTGGCAGGATAGGTTGAGAAAGCGGTTAAAAAAGCATGCGGATCCTGGGCTTCATAAATAGAATCATGGAGTACAAAAGCAAGGAAGTTATGATGAACATAGAAACATAGAGGAGAGGAGCAGGAGTAGGCCATTCGGCCCCTTCGAGCCTGCTCCGCCATTCAATGAGATCATGGCTGATCATTCAAATTCAGTACCCTGTTCCTGCCTTCTCTCCATATCCCTTGATCCCTTTAGCCTTAAGAAATATATCAAACTCTTTCTTGAATATATTTAATGAATTGGCCTCTACTGCCTTCTTTGGTAGAGAATTCCACAGGTTCACCACTCTCTGGGTGAAGAAATTCCTCCTCATCTCTGTTCTAAATGGCTTACCCCTTATCCTTAGACTGTGACCCCTGGTTCTGGACTCCCCGACCATCGGGAACATCCTTCCAGCATCTAGTCTGTCTAGTCCTGTTAGAATTTTCTAAGTTTCGATGAGATCCCCTCTCATTCTTCTAATCTCCAGCGAGTATAAGCCCAACCGACCCAATCGCTCCTCAAACGTCATTCCTGCCATCCCAGGTATCAGCCTGGTGAATCTTCGCTGCACTCCTTCCATGGCAAGAACATCCTTCCTCAGATAAGGCAACCAAAACTGCACACATCTACTCAAGATGTGGTCTCACCAAGGCCCTGTACAACTGCAGCAAGACATCCTTGTTCTTGTACTCAAACCCTCTCGCTATGAAGGCCAACATACCATTTGCCGCCTTAACCGCATGCTGCACCTACATGCTTACTTTCAGCGACTGGTGCACAAGGATACCCAGGTCTCATTGCACTTCCCCTTCTCCCAATCTATTGCCATTCAGATAATAATCTGCCTTCCTGTTATTGACACCAAAGTGGATAACCTCGCATTTATCCACGTTCTATTGCATCTGCCATGCTTCTGCCCAATTACCCAACCTGTCCAAATCGTACTGGAGTTTCTCGGCATCCTCCTCACAGCCCACACGTCCACCCAGCTTTGTGTTGTCTGCAAACTTAGAGATATTACATCTAGTTCCCTCGTCCAGATCATTAATATATATTGTGAATAGCTGGGGTCCAAGGACCGATCCCTGCGGTACCCCACTAGTCACTGCCTGCCACTCGGAAAAAGAGCCGTTTATTCCTACTCTTTGCTTTTATAAAACACTGGTTCAGCCTCAACTGGAGTATTGTGTCCAATTCTGGGCACTGCAGTTTAGGAAGGATTTGAAGGCCTTAGAGAGGGTGCAGAAAAGATTTACAGGAATGGTTTCAGGGATGAGGGACTTCAGTTACATGGATAGATTAGAGAAGCTGGGGTTGTTCTCCTTGGAGCAGAGAAGGTTAAGAGGAGATTTGATAGAGGTGTTCAAAATCATGAGGGGTCTAGACACAATAGATAGAGAGAAACTGCTCCCATTGGTGGAAGGGTCGAGAACCAAAGGACACAGATTTAAGGTGATTGGCAAAAGAACCAAAGACGACATGAGGAAAACCTTTTTATGCAGCGAGTGTTTAGGATCTGGAATGCACTGCCTGAAAGGGTGGTGGATGCAGACTCAATTGTGGCTTTCAAAAGGGAATTGGATCAGTACCTGAAGGAAAAAAAATTGCAGGGTTACAGGGAAAGGGTGGGGGAGTGGGACTAGCTGAAGAGCTCTTGCAGAGAGCTGGCATGGGCTCGACGGGCCAAATGGCCTCCTTCTGAGCTGTAACCATTCTATGATTCACTCTTGTACTCCACTCCACTTTGTTAAATAACTTTTCTCTATCAAGGGACAGTGCTGCAATTGGTTTCCAGCTCACTGCCCATGCATACAGTTCAACATCCTTAAATTATCTGCTTGGAATGTTAATTTGACAAGCATGGAATTATAGTTCTCTTCCAAAGATAGGAATGCAGTTCAGCCAGCATATTAATCCAGTATTCAGGAAGGCATCGGGACAATTTCTTTGGAGTACATATAGGACCAGAGTTTTTACAGTACCTGATTTGTTAGCAAATCTTTAAAAATACCCTGATGGACATGTCCATCTTTCTAGAGACTATTCTTTACTCAGGAGTTTATCTACAGGGAAGCTACCCTCAGGTATTTTCCTTGATAATAAAGCATGGATTGATTTCACAATATCATCCGTGCATCTAGTCTACCCCTTGCTTGCAGTATAAGTTCCTTCAGTTTAAGTGATTGAAAGAATTCTCATAATACCAGGTGAAATCTCAGCTGAGCATAAATTTCCATTAAAATCGTGAAAGGAAACCTGTACCCATTTTCCTTTCCCTGGAAATTCAGTTTCTAATTTTAAAGCAAGTTGGCTGCAAGAATAGAAAAGCAGGATAATTTTTAAAAGGTGAGAGACTAGTAAATATTGGTACAGGAAACTTTGGTTTATCCGAAGGTTAACTGTCCGGAATGCTCGAGCCACCAGCAAAAATCAGGAGCCGTTTCGTTAGGTTTTTTTTCTTCTCATTGCTTTTTTTTCACCAGTCAGGCTCTGCAAGGTCTCGCTGAAGCTGTTGCTAAGCTACAGAGACGCTTGCAAGGTACGGCCGACTGTTTAGAAGCTGTTGCTAAGCAACAGGGTTTGTTGCCAGATACGGCGCTCAAAATCTCCGTATGTTTCAACATTAGCACTGGTTTGTCCGGCAGTTTTGATGGGACAGCAACAGCTCGGTCCCGTCGGTGCCGGATAGCACAAAGTTTCCTGTATTCAGAGCGATTTGGGTATTCTCATACACAGAAAGTTAACATGCAGATATAGCAAGCAAAGAAGGCAAATGGTATGTTAGCCTTTATTGCAAGGGGGTTGGAGTATAACAGTAAGGAAGTCTTGCTACAATGATATAGGGCCTTGGTGAGACCACACCCAGATATACTAAGGGAGGATACACTTGCCTTAGAGGGGGTGCAACAAAGGTTCACTAGGTTGCTTCCTGGGGTGAGAGGGCTGTCCTATCCGAAGAGATTGAGTAGCCTGGGCCTGTACTCTCTGGAGATTAGAAGAATGCGAGGTGATCTCATTGAAACATATAAAATTCTTAGAGGGCTTGACAGGGTAGTTGCTGAGAAGCTATTTCGCTTGTCTGGAGAGACTAGAACTACGGCTTATAGTCTCGGGATAAGGGGTCGGCCATTTAGGACTAAGATGAGGAGACATTTTTTCACTCAGAGGGTTGTGAATCTTTGGAATTCTCTACCCCAAAGGGCTGTGGATGCTCAGGTGTTGAGTATATTCAAGACTGAGATCGCTTGATTTTTGGGCAGTAAGGGAATCAAGGGATATGGGGATAGGATGGGAAAGTGGAGTTGAGGTAAAAGATCAGCCATGCTTTTATTGAATGGCGGAGCAGGCTCGATGGGCTGTATGGCCTACTCCTGCTCCTATGTTTTTAAGCTGACCTGACCTATGTTGATTATACCTGGCTCGGATGGTACAATACATATTCTGCTTTACTGGATAGTAAAAACCTCATAATTTTAATCTAATTGAGGACTGAATAAAACTATAGTCTTTACTATTTACCTTGCCAACACATTACTCACTGTTACCCACTATTATTCCCACCACCAAAATGTTGCCCTGTTTTCCTCTTGAGGTGCTGTTGTACCTGCTGTGTATGACCATTTATCACTGGATGACATTTTATTTTAACAATCTACTGTTGCGGAACCACCAGAGGATTACAGACAATTGTATATAATTCCTTTTACAGCAATGTAGTACAGCTGGGGGCTGCACCTTTAATGCATCTGTTAACTGTACTAGGGCTTCTTTCCTGTACTCCGCGTGATGACGTCATGCCGTCCGTCACGTGATCTCTCAACGGCGGGAAGAACGTGATGATGTCATGACGACAGAGCTCGGAACCTTCTAGCAGCTGAGCTCGGAACCTGCTAGCAGTTGAGCTCGGAACCTGCTAGCAATTGAGCTCGGAACCTGCTAGCAGTTGAGCTCAGAACCTTCTAGCGTTTTCCAGAGAAGCTTTCAAGCAGACCAGACCTATTTGCATTGTATCCTACAGTTTCCTGTACAGCTTCGTTTGTTCATTAAATTTTATTGTTTTTGATTCTCTGAGTCGATCTCAATTCTTCGGCTAGGAACCCCAGTTCCTACATTGGTGACCCCGATTTCTTCGAACAATTTTCGTTGAAGTTACATCATGGACACGAACGCCGTCACCCTCAAACTGCCGCAATTTTGGGAGCAACAACCGGCCGCGTGGTTTTTCCAGGCAGAAGCCCAATTTGCAATCCGGGGAATAGCAGCTGATTCGACCCATTATTATTACATGGTCTCCACCCTCAACAGCACCACGGCCTCGCGGGTCGTCCGCCTCCTCGAGAGTCCACCGAACGATGGCAAGTACGAAGCTTTAAAAGCACGTTTACTGCAGATTTTCAGTCTGTCCAAGTCGGAGCGCGCTCGCAGACTTATCTCCATGCCCGGCCTCGGGGACTCAAAACCCTCAGAGCTCATGAGCCAACAGCTCACGCTTTTGGGCTCGGAATCGCAATGTTTTCTGTTCCACGAGCTGTTTCTCTGTCAACTACCAGAGCCAGTACAGACAGCCTTGGCCAATTCCACGATCACGGATTGTGCTGAACTCACCGCGGAAGTGGATAAAATATTCACCGTCTCACAACAATCTTGTGGGGGATGGGTGCCTCGTGGCTGCACAAGAGCGAATCCGACTCCTCCTCCTGCAGGCTGGTGTGCATACCACGCTCGTTTCGGCATGAAGGCTAGAAATTGACGTCCGCCCTGCAGTTTCTCACCCAAAAAAAAACCTTCCTCAAACCAGCGGTTTCTGAGAAGATCAATAATGCCTAAGAGACGTGCCGGAGTTGCGATGGCCGTCGGGTCCGCAGGGAAACTCCTATACATTACAGACTCCCTGTCAGGGCGACGTTTTCTCTGTGATACTGGCTCCCAGTGCAGTATCCTATCAGCGTCGAAGCTAGATCTTCAATCCAGCGGTCAAGGTCCCCCCCTCGAGGCAGCCAATGGTGCGGCCATTCGCACGTTCGGAAAGCGTAGGGTCCAGTTGAGTTTTGGCAGCCAACGTTTTGTTTGGGAGTTCATCACGGCGAAAGTCTCACAGGCCATCCTGGGGGCAGATTTCTTCTGCGCAAACGGGTTTCTCGTCGACGTCCGACACTGCCGGCTAATCAGTGCCTCCACTTTTCACTCAGTCCCCTGCCACCGAAGCACCGTGATGTCTTGGTCAGTTGCCTGTGCAGTTCCATCTCCAAATGAGCTCTCTCGTCTTCTCAGTGAGTTCCCTGAGCTCACCAGGCCCACATTTTCTTCTTCAGTCGCGAGGCATGGTGTGGCGTACCACATTACCACGATAGGATCCCCCGTTTATGCGAGAGCTTGAAGGCTGGAACCTGGTAAACTCGCGGCCGCCAAGGCGGAGTTCCCTACAGTGGAACGCCTGGGTATTATTCGATGTTCGAATCGTCCTTGGTCCTCGCCATTACACATTGTTCCTGCAGCGGATGGCGACCATGCGGCGACTACAGACGCCTGAATGAGGCTACTGTTGTGTATGTAGCCTGTACCACTTTAAGAGATGGACTACTTTCTCTTGGCTACTGTATATTGTACCGGTGGTGACCACACCGGTGTATAAACTCTGTGTAGTAATTTGCTAAGCAGTTCAGCCCTGACCTTCGATTAGTAAAGACCTGTTTTAGTTATTCTTGTTGTCTGTGTCCAGTGATTTATATTAAGCATATCTGGAACACTCAGACTCAACAGTGGCGACGAGTCCGATCTTACCCTGCGGCAGTTTGCATCCAAGGCAGCTTCGTCCCCAGAACAGGCGTCGAGAAGAGGCATCCGCCCTCATCATCCTGCTGAGCACCGCATTCGAACGGGAGGCATCGAGAACCCGGGGAAATTATTGACCACGAAGTCCTCCATCAGCGACAGGCAGTGATCATCCTTCTACCACGGTGGTGGGTAAGCCGATCTAGTGACACGGGCAGAAAGTCGGCCGCGTTGTCAGTGGAGAAGGGGAGGGAAACCAGAGGAAAAAGGGCGGAGAACTCGACCGCAGCCGGTGAAAAGGGCCGGGCTGCAATCGGGGCCGAGAGGCGCAGCGACAAGGGCAGCATTAAGGCCACGAGAACCGCGGAGAACTTGACCGCAGCCGGTGTAAAGGGCCGGGCTGCAATCGGGGCTGAGAGGCGCAGCAACGAGGGAAGCGTTGATGCCCACGAGAACCGCGGGGGAGCAAAAGCAGCGTCGGGGAAAATAAGAACCGCTTGGAGGCGAGAACGGCAACAGCGCGGTCATCGCCATTGTAGCCAGCGGGGGAAGAAGACAAGCGCGGGAAAAGCAGCCAAGCGCGGGAAGCCCCCATTTTAGTAGGCGGGAGAAGAAGACAAGCGCGGGAAGCCGCCATTTTGGGAAAATAAAATAGTTAAAGAAAATCTCAAGGATGCCTAAACACGGTAACATCACTGCTTTTGATAGTGATGTTGAAGATTGGACCACGTATGTAGAACGCATTGGAGTTTATTGTACAGCAAATGAAGTACCAGATGATAAGAAAGCAATAACATTATTAAACTCAATGGGGGTGAAGACGTACGGGTTATTGAAGCATCTGATAACACCAGATAAACCGGCGGATCAGACTTTCGCGAAAATTGTTACGATCCTGCAAGAACATTTAAACCCCACGCCGCTGATGATAGCGGAACGATTTAAATTTTACAACAGAACGCAGCTGAAAGAGGAAAGCAACGCTGAATTCTTAATTGAACTGCGTAAGCTATCAAAGTACTGTCAGTTTGGTACAGGACTAGCAGATGCTCTGAGAGATAGTCATGTGTGGATTATTAAAAGAAGGAACACAAAAGCGTCTGCTAGAAGAAAAGAACCTTACGCTTGAGAAAGCTGTCACCATTGCAGCATCGCACGAGGCCGCAGCAAGAGGCACCGCGGAAATGCAACTAAGGTCATCGGAACTCCGCACCAATCAAATGGCATTGGGTGCAGTAAAGTGTTATCGTTGCGGAAGGACAACGCACGATCAGAATCAGTGCTGGTTCATAAAATCAGGAATGCAGAAAATGTGGCAAGCTCGGTCACATAGCTAAAGTATGCCGGTCAGGTAAGAAGACCAGCAGCAAAAAGTCACCGCAGGAAAAGTGCAAAAAGGTACACAAGGTGACAGAGAACAGTTCGGATGAACAGAAGACGGATTCAGACTCCAGCAGTAAGGAACTGGGTTGTCTAAGAATACATAATTTGGGTAACACAGCAGACCACCAAACTATCTGGGTCACACTTCAGATAGCAGGAGTCCAAGTGAAGATGGAATTGGACACTGGATCGGCATTGACGGTCATGAATAAGCAAGATTACAAAAGGTTATTTCCACACATTCCCTTAAGGGATACGGAGATTGTTTTGAAAACATACACGGGGCAAAGAGTATACCCCATTGGAAAGGTAAAGGTGGTCCACAAGGATAAAGAAAGCCGAGGAATGGACTTATATGTGTTACCTGAGGGAGGTCCACCATTACTGGGACAGGAATGGATCAGGAGAATAAATATGGACTGGCATTCCTTAAAAGCACTAACTGTAGATTCCGGCAAAAAGGAAGATGTCAAACCTAAACGACTGTCCAGAATATTGGACGATGCTAAAGAGGTGTTCCAGCAGGGACTGGGAACACTGAAAAGAATTACGGCAAACATCAAAGTTGAAGAACATGCAAATCCGAAATTTTTCAAAGCCAGACCGATACCTTATGCGATACGACCTGCTGTGGAAGCTGAGCTGGAAGGACTAGAATGGTCCGGAGTACTGTCAAAGGTGGACTGGAGTGAATGGGCCACGCCCATTGTTCCCGTCATGAAGCATTCATCGAGTAACAAACCGGGGGAACCGGGGAAGGTTCGCATCTGTGGCGATTTCAAGATCACTGTTAATCCGGTGCTTCACACGGTGCAATATCCGCTTCCACGGATTGAGGATATCTTCGCTTCGTTGGCTGGCGGGAAACACTTCACCAAGATAGACCTGGCGCAGGCGTATTTACAGATGGAAGTTGATGAAGCGTCACTCCAGTATCTCACGATCAACACGCATAAGGGCTTATATCGGTATAATAGACTGGTTTTTGGAGTGGCATCGGCTCCAGCGATTTTTGGCAAAGGGCCATGGAGCAGGTATTACAGGGAATTCCAGGCACACAATGTTACCTGGATGACATTCTGATTACAGGAAATGATGATGAGGAACACCTTGCAAATTTGGAACAGGTGCTCAACAGATTGAAAGAATATGGACTTCGAGTTAATCACCAGAAATGTGAGTCCTTTCAGAAGCAAATCTTGTACTGTGGTCACGTCATTGACCAGGAGGGGCTTCACAAGTCACCTGACAAGATTGAAGCAGTTGTGAAGGCTCCTGCTCCGGAGAATGTATCCCAGTTGAGGTCGTTCCTAGGGTTGATTAACTATTACCATAAGTTTCTGCCAAATTTATCCACGGTGCTACACCCGCTGAACGCTCATCTGCAGAAGGGAGTGCCATGGAAGTGGAGCGAGGACTGTAAGCGGGCCTTTCACAAAGGCAAGGCATTGATCACCTCTAAGGAAGTGTTGGCTCACTTTAACCCAACGCTGCCTATTCGGTTAGCTTGTGATGCTTCTCCATATGGTATTGGGGCAGTGCTCTCACATAAGTTGCCAAATGGCTTGGAAAGACCAGTTGCATTCGCATCCAGATCATTGACCTCCGCTGAGCGCAACTATGCTCAGATAGATCGGGAGGCTCTCAGCCTTGTGTGGGGAGTAAAAAAATTTAATCATTACCTGCAAGGGCAAAAGTTTACGCTGCTGACAGACCACCAGCCGTTGGTTTCCATTTTTAACCCTAAGAAGGGTGTTTCGGTGATGACAGCGCAGAGGCTCCAGAGATGGTCCCTTTTCCTAGGGGCACATCAATATCAGATCGAATTCAAAGGTACAAAGCAACATGGTAATGCTGATGGGCTGTCGCGCCTGCCACTACCTACAGCGGAAGAGGCACCGACAGTTGACCCTGTTGAGTTATTTCACTCGACCATCATCGAATGTTTACCAGTCACCAATGCAAGTATTGAGAGAGAAACCAGGAACGACCCGACACTGTCTCGGGTCTACGAATTGACAGTGAAAGGATGGCCAGCTCATGGTGAACCACTGTTACCGGCATTCTCAGCCAGACGAGAACAGCTGTCCGTCTGTCAAGGAACATTGATGTATGGAACACGGGTGATTATTCCTCCTAAATTAAGGGAGAGAGTTCTAAAGGAACTGCATGAAGGTCATCTGGGGGGAGTCAAGATGAAAAGCCTTGCTAGGTGGCCAGGCATCGACCAACAAATAGAGGATCTGACTAAAAGCTGCTCAGGGTGCCAAAAAGTTCAAAATGCACCTCCAATTGCACCGCTGCATCCATGGGAATGGCCTTCAACCCCATGGCAACGTGTACATATTGACTTCGCAGGTCCATTCATGGACTCCATGTTTTTGATTGCGGTAGACGCACATTCTAAATGGCCAGAAGTGATTAAGATGGCGACCACTACCTCGGAAAAGACGATCGCAGTTCTAAGAACAATATTCGCAAGAAATGGACTGCCAGAACAAATATGTTCACACAATGGACCGCAGTTCGTGTCAGATGAATTCCAGAAATTCATGAAGAAGAATGGGGTGAAACATTATACCCCTGCCCCATATCATCCGGCTACAACTGGGTTGGCCGAGAGATTTGTACAAACGTTCAAAAAGGCGATAAAGGCCATGAGTGAAGACCAGATTCCACTACAACACAAGGTGGACAATTTCCTAATGGCATATCAAAATGCCACTCATGCAGTGACAAATCAAAGCCCTGCCATGATGTTCTATAACAGGAGGTTGCGGTCCAGGTTGGACTTGTTAAAACCAAATGTGTGGAGGGAAGTAGAAAACAAACAGTTCCAGCATATAAATAACAAGACCACTTGGAGTTTCGGAATAGGACAACCAGTGCTAGCCCGGGACTATAAGAATGAGAAATGGCAATCTGGAAAAATTCGTGCCAGACAAGGACCCCTGATGTACACGGTAGATATTGGTGAAAACGTAATACGACGTCATGCTGACCAACTTGTAGAATCGAGAACAAGGGTCGAACCCATGACTACGACAGAGACACCAGTGGAAGAAGTTAGTGAACCTGAAGCATCTACCTCAGACGCCAATGTATCTGATGATGTCCAATCCATAAGAGATCAACTAGATGAGTCACCCCAGCAACGAGAACCAGAGACCCCTGAAAGGCGTTATCCAACTCGGATCAGGAGGCCTCCTCAGAGACTGAATCTTTGAACAGATTTGCATGAAGTTGTATATATGTTATCCATGTTATGTTTAAATTGGGATGTATACTGTTAAGCTAAAAAGGGAGGAATTGTTGTGTATGTAACCTGTACCACCTTAAGAGACTACCTTAAGAGATGGACTACTTTCTCTTGGCTACTGTATATTGTAGTACCGGTGGTGACCACACTGGTATATAAACTCTGTGTAGTAATTTGCTAAGCAGTTCAGCCCTGACCTTCGATTAGTAAAGACCTGTTTTAGTTATTCTTGTTGTCTGTGTCCAGTGATTTATATTAAGCATACCTGGAACACTCAGACTCAACAGCTACCACACTGGATCGGTACCCAATTCCTCACATTCAGGATTTTTCGGCCCATCTGGCAGGGAATTCCATCTTTTCCAAAGTAGACCTCGTCCGAGGCTATTATCAAGTGCCCGTGCATCCTCAGGACATCCCCAAAACTGCCATCATCACACCTTTCGGGCTCTTTGAGTTCCTTCGTATGCCGTTTGGGCTGAAGAATGCAGCACAAGCCTTCCAACATCTCATGGATTCCGTGTTGCGCGATCTGCCGTTCATCTTTGTCTACCTAGACGACATCCTTATTGCCAGTAACAGCACGAAAGAACACATTAGGCACTTGCGTACCCTTTTTTCTCATCTCAGCCAACATGGCCTTATTATTAACCCAGCCAAGTGCCAGTTTGGGTTGCACAGCATTGATTTCCTGGGACACAGAATCACCTCAGAAGGCACCGTCCCGCTGACCACGAAGGCGGAAGCAGTCACCTCGGTCCCTCTTCCTCAGATCATCAGGGCCCTCCAGGAATTTCTGGGAATGGTCAATTTTTATCATCGGTTCGTCCCCAAGGCGGCATTTTTGATGCAACCTTTGTACGAGGCCCTCAGAGGTAAATCGGGCAAAGACCCGATCGATTGGACACCCCAGATGGACCAGGCTTTCCTCGACACTAAGAACGCTTTGGCTGCTGCGACCATGTTAGCACATTCCCTTCCGGGCGCAACCATTGCCCTTACCACCGACGCATCGGATTATGCCATCGGGGCAGTACAGGAGCAGTGGGTCGACTGCACATGGCAACCACTGGCTTTCTTCAGCCGCCAATTGCGGAAGAACGAACGCAAGTATAGTACTTTTTGATAGGGAGTTGTTGGCATTGTTTCTGGCCATCTGCCATTTTCGCTTCCTACTGGAAGGACACCCATTCACGGCTTTTGTAGACCACAAGCCACTTACTTTTGCGATGGCCAAGACAGCGGAATCATGGTCGGCACGGCAACAACATCATCTTATGTACATATCTGAATTTACAACCGACATACAACATGTCTCGGGCAAAGACAACCTGGTGGCGGATTGTCTCTCCCGTGCCCAGCTCCACGCAGTACACCTGGGAGTCGACTATGTTGGTTTGGCAAAAGAATAGAAGGCAGACCCTGAAGTGCAGGCATACCGGACCGCACCTTCCAGCTTACAAGTGGCTGATGTCAGTTTCCAGGCCGCAGGGACCACACTCCGGTGTGACATCTCGATGGGCGTCCCACATCCAATCGTTCCATTCGATTGGCGCAGGAGAATTTTCGACACTATCCATGGGTTGTCACACCCTGGCATAAGAGCGTCACAAGGACTCATGGCAAAGAAATTCGTCTGGAAGGGCATGCATCTCGACGTCCATGACTGGACCAATACCTGCGTGAGTTGCCAGAAGTCCAAGATACAACGCCATGTTAAGGCCCCAGTTGCCACTTTTCCGGTTCTGGAGCGTCGATTCGACCATGTGCACGTGGACCTGGTTGGTCCTCTCCCTCTCGCGGGTACACTCACCTCCTCACTGTGGTAGACCGCACCACCAGGTGGCCAGAGGCAATTCCTTTGGTTGCCAACCACAGTGGCAGACGTCTCCAGTGCCTTCATCTCGTTGTGGGTAGCTCGGTTCGGGGTACCGGCTGACACCTCCTCTGACCGGGGGCCTCAATTTACCTCTGAGCTTTGGAACGCTGTAGCTCGAGGTTTGGGCACCAAGCTTCATCGTACCACCGCCTACCATCCACAAGCGAACGGCCTGTGTGAAAGATTCCACAGGTCCCTTAAAGCCACACTGCGTGCTAGTCTCTGTGGGCCTAGTTGGGTGGACAGGCTCCCTTGGGTGCTGCTAGGTCTTCGCACGGCACCTAAGGACGACCTGCATTCTTCTTCAGCAGAGCTGGTTTACGGCCAACTACTCCGAGTGCCTGGCGATTTTCTTCCTCCTCACACAGAATCCTGGTCCCCAGCTCAGCAGCTCATCAGCCACCAGGAAGTGGCTAGGAATTTCATCCCAGTGCCTACGTCGCATCATGACCTGCAGCGCTCCCATGTCCCGGTGGATCTTAAGAGCGCAGAATACATGTTCATTCGGCAGGATGCTCGCAAAAACCCGCTCAAACCGCCTTACACAGGTCCATTCCGCGTCATCTCGTCAGGTGACAAGTCCTTCACAGTCGACGTTGGCGGTAAGCCTGACCACATCTCCATCGACCGGTTGAAACCGGCGCATCTGGATCTGAGCAAACCAGTCGTCACCACTCAGCCGCCTCGTCGTGGTCGTCCACCGTCGACTGCCGGTCCAGTACAGCCACAGTCATCCGCCGAGTCGCTAGTGCCCGCCTCACCGGGTCGACCACAGCCGGCCTCTTCTTCTCCTCCGCCTGCGGCATCATCCCAACCACAGCCAATGGGCAGTTCGTCTTGTAGCGCTCCGTTCCAGTTGCCGGGGTATCGCAGTCGGTCGGACAGACTCATCAGACCCCCGTCTCGCCTTACCTTCTCTGTTAAAAGCAATTCTGGGGGGGCGCATGTGGCGGAACCACCAGAGGATTACGGACAATTTTATACAATCCCTTTTACAGCAATGTAGTACAGCTGGGGGCTGCACCTTTACTGTATCTGTTAACTGTACTAGGGCTTTTTTCCTGTACTCTGCGTGATGACGTCATGCCGTCTATCACGTGATCTCTCAACGGCGGGAAGAACGTGATGATGTCATGACGTCAGAGCTCGGAACCTTCTAGCAGTTGAGCTCGGAACCTGCTAGCAGTTGAGCTTGGAACCTTCTAGCGTTTTCCAGAGAGGCTTTCAAGCAGACCAGACCTATTTGCATTGTATCCTACAGTTTCCTGTACAGCTTCGTTTGTTCATTAAATGTTATTGTTTTTGATTCTCTGAGTCGATCTCAATTCTTCGGCGAGGAACCCCAGTTCCTACACTACAAGGTTAAAAGCAATAATAGTGCAGAATTATTTGTTTCAGTATTCCGTAACAAATTATTCATAATACATCACAAAATAAAATAAAAAGACACATTTAACAGGAAATGGCTATAATGTGAACACAAACTATGTAATATACAATATTCTGTTTTTACTGTATTTTAACAGCGATGTTATTTCAATCCTGACTGTGCTTATATAGGCCCAAAAAGGATACATAGAGGAAGTACATATGAAAGGTTGCCTCCAGGAAAGAAGACAGCTAAAAGTTTTATAGTGAGGTGCAGGGAAGAAAATATCTGCTTGTGATTGTGCCATTTATCTATCGATGGATAAAGTAAAATCAGTTATAGCCTGGTGAATAGTGTGCCCTCAAAACATTAGAAATTGGGAATCAGCCAGTAAAAACAAACAGATTTAAAATCTGTAGTAGAATAGCTATGAGCACTGGTTTTATTTTGACAAGTAAGGGGGGAGTAATATTTCGTTTTCGTGTTTTATGTTAAAGTAATTTCAAAATTACTAAGCAGAGAACAGTTTCATGGATTCATTTCTCCTGATATTTGAAGTATTCTACTTTTGGAATGGAACAGCAAGCAAGTCTGCTCCAGTTATTTTTGCACAAGTATTGACTAATCATATTGAACGGTTTGAGGCTCTTCCCCTTCTACGTTGCTGGTAGGAACGGGTTTGTGGCATGTTAGTGTGGATTGAATTTTCTGCTTTGAATTGATTACAGTGTGATTATCGACAGCACGCCTGTCACTGTAGACTGCAGCGGGGAAAACGGCCAGAACATATTTGCAGTGGGAACAAGTGACTTGTTAAAAATATATATAAAATCACCCGAGAAAATTGTAAAATCTACAATTTTGAGCAATTACTTTGATCTTGTTTGTGGAGCCTTCTGCTCCTCCAAAAACATCCTAATGATTCAAACAAATAACAGCCTGGTGGATAGCGTGGCACGCAATTCAGTTCACCACTACTAAAGTAATTATGTGACAACATTTTAAATCGTTGAGAAATAAAGTTAAATCCATGCTCAGAGGATGGGAGAATTTTAATTTGGAGGAGGGTAGGGAGTGGTGGACTGGATAGTGGTCGGATGAATGGGTTTCCCTCAGGCCCGGCCGAATTTAATGGCAAGGCCTGATTAGCATTTTGATTCTCTTTATCCCAACTGCAGCCAGCCAGATGGAGAGGCTGGCTGGCTACCGGGCAGGTAGGCCTGCGGCACCAGGCCACAGAGAGGGGGGAGGGAGGGATCGGGGGCGGGGTAGGAAGGCCGGGGCCGTTGGCGAGGTCAGGGGCTCGATCGTTGAAGGAGAGGTCGGGGGCTCGATTGTTGGACGGGAGTTTGGGGCCAGATCGTTGGAGGGGAGGTCGGGCCAGATCGTTGGAGAGGAGGTCAGGGGTCAGAGCATTGGAGGGGAAGTCAGGGGTCAGATCATTGACAGGGAGGTCAGGGGCCAGATCGTTGGAGAGGAGGTCGGGCACTGCAGATTATCGGCGAGGTTGCGGGCTGTAGGTTGGGGTGTGGCTGGAGGCTGGAGGCTGGGGGATGGGATCAGTGATGTAATTAAATCAATGTATACAAACAACAAATGTGCAGTTAAAATTGGAGACAAACAAACAAAATACTTCCCACAGGGGCGGGGGTTGACGCAGGGCTCGCCAATCTCACCGACACTCTTTAATATTTACATAAATAAATTGGCAAAACTACTTGAACAATCTACAGCACCCGGCCTCACCCTATATGAATCCAAGGTTAAATTCCTCCTCTATGCAGATGACCTGGTTCTGCTGTCGCCAACTAAGGAGGGTCTACAGCGGAACCTGGATCTGCTGGAGTCGTACTGCCAGACTTGGGCCCTGACAATAAATCCCCAAAAAACCAAAGTCATTGTGTTCCAGCAAAGATCCAGACATCAGGGACCCAAAATAAATTTCACACTAGGAACAACCAAAATTGAACAAACCACTAACTACACATACTTGGGCTTAAAAATCAGTTCTACGGGAAATTTCAAACTGGCTGTGAATGAACTGAAAGAGAAAGCAAGAAGGGCTTTCTATGCCATTAAAAATCAATCCAAATAGAAATCCCAATTAGCATTTGGCTCAAAATTTTCAAATCAGTAATTGAACCGATTGCACTCTATGGCAGTGAGGTGTAACACAACAAGAATTTGCAAAATGGGACAAACACCCAATTGAGATCCTACATGCAGAATTCTGTAAAAGTATCCTCCGGACTCAAAGGAAAACCGTAAACAATGCATGCAGGGCAGAACTAGGCCAATATCCATTAATAATCACTATCCAAAAAAGAGCCACCAAATTCTGGAAACACCTAGAAATGAGCAACCCCCAATGCTATCATTACGAAACCCTGAAATGCCAAGAGAGGACCATAAAGAAGAATACCCTCAGTCAACTAGTCCTGGGACTCAGTGAAGTCACTACTAACAATAACCAGCCCCAGGACAGTGACAGCGTAACACAAAGAATTCGACCCAACACAATCGTCGCTAAGCAAAAGGAAAAATATCTGTCATATTGGGCAGAAACAACAAAAACCCAAAGCAAACTCAATTGCTACTTGGCCCTAAACAGACAATACAACATGGCTGATTACCTGACCATGGTAAAGGATAGCAAACTGAGAAAAACCTTGACAATGTACAGACTTAGTGAACATAGCCTGGCGATCGAAAAAGGTAGACACAGGCAGACCCGGCTACCAAGAGAGGACAGGATAGGCTCTCACTGCAGTCAGGGAGTGGTGGAGACAGAGATGCACTTCCTCACAGCTTGTAGAAAATATCAGGGCATAAGGGAGAATTTCTACCCAAAATTCACAAAAATATGCCCGGAATTCAGAAATTTGAATGACGACCAAAAACTCCCATACCTACTAGGGGAAGAGAGAAATTGTGTAACACTAGCGGCACACTATGTTACAGCTTGCCATAAACAGAGGGACAACCACTAAACATAAGAAAAGAGTATATATAAATTAGCTGAAAGTATATTTATACACTCAGGAATATATCTGTTTATACACTGTATGGATAGATCTGTATTTTGTACAAACATGAATGTTTTTCGATGCTTTGGCAACATAAGATGTAACTTGTCATGCCAATAAAGCGAATTAAATTGAATTGATCGGAGGCCTCGTGGGGGGGTGTAAGTCAGAGGCCTCGGGGGGGGAGGTTGGGGGGAGATCGGAATGTGGGGAGGGGTGTCCATTCGTGGGGGTGTTGGCGAGGCAGGAATGCTGGATCCAGCAGGTAAGTGGAAAGGCATCTACCTCCTGGATTCAGCAGTCCTCTCCTTCCTTTAGTTGGCGGGTTCCCATGAAACTCGGCCAGCCAGTGTTAAATTTAAAATGGAGCTTCCAAATGAGGCACGGAGCCTCATTATAATATTTAAAATGCCAACCTGCCTCCTGGGAACAGATTGGCTTCCCATCCCACCCTGTCCCACCTCCTTTAACGCCGGAAGTGGATGGGTTGGAGGCGGGTCGGGGTCGGGATTCAGATTTTTAACTCGTTAACCACCCACCTGACCCCAAACCATCCGGTTTTGGGGTTAAAATTTCCCCCATTGTTTCTGTAGCAACTTTGCTGCACATTCTGTAAATTCAGTCTTTATACAGTCCCAACAAATCTAAACAGTCACTAATTAACTGCAAAAAACAAAATTAATCTCTGCCTATTCTGGAATAATAAATGGATTACTCTGTTTGCACAACTTGCTGGTAAATATGCCCCACAAAAAATCTTCCATTGATAGATGAACATTTGGGAATTAAAATAAACTGGTTTTCTAATTAAAATCAATATTCACATTGTCATTTTAATATGATTTTACAATGTTATTTTTCAGTCAATATCTAATATTTATTTTGTGGAGGCAATGTTAGTGTGTATTTAGAGACATCGATATGGCAATGTAAGTAATATTTGCTCCATGGTGCCTTAGGGCCAAGCAACTATTTAACTCTCTATTGTTTACATTTACACAGTTTAAAGCTCCCTTGATAGTTCAGTGGGTAAACACACTGCATGATGTGGTACTGAGCTATACAGGCGAGGAAATGAGACGTTAAACCGAGGCCCCGTCTGCTCTCTCAGGTGGATGTAAAAGATCCCATGGCACTATTTCAAAGAAGAATAGGGGAGTTATCTCCAGTGTCCTGGCCAATATTTCTCCCTCAACCAACATAACAAACATAAATTATCTGATCATTTTCACATTGCTGTTTGTGGGAGCTTGCTGTGCGCAAATTGGCTGCTGCATTTCCCACATTACAACAGTGACTCCACTTCAAAAGTACTTCATTGGATGGGGTGGGGAGAAAGGGGGGGTTAGATGAGGGGAAATTTAGAAGTCTAAAGAGAAAAGTCAAGGTAATGGAGCAGTGTAGCAATATGGGTAAAGATAAACAGAGTGTGACAGGAAGGGACAGAGAAATTAACAGTAATAGTGCATCGGTAAATAAAGTAAAAGCTGGAAATAATGGTAAAAAGTTAAAATTAAAAGCTCTTTATCTGAATGCACGAAGTATTCATAACAAGATAAATGAAATAGAGGCACAAACAGAGATAAATAAGTTTGATTCAGTAGCCAGTACAGGGACATGGTTGCAAGGTGACCAAGGTTGGGAACTAAATATTCCAGAATACTTGACTTTTCGAAAAGACAGGCAAAATGGAAAAGTTGCGGCGGGGCAGCGGGGGAGGGGATGTGAGGAGTAGCCCTGATAATAAAGGATGACGTAAAGACAGTAGCGAGAAAGGATCTTGGCTTAGAAGATCAGGAAGTAGAATCAGTATGAGTGGAGAAAGGAAATAACAAGGAGCAGAAAGCACTGGTGGGAGTAGTTTATAGGCCCCCTAACAGTAGCTATACCATGGGACAAAGTATTAATCAACAAATAATAGGAGTTTGTAACAAAGGTAATGCAATAATTGTAGGGGACTTTAATCTTCATATAGACTGGAGAAATCAAATTGGCAAAGGTAGTCTGGAGGATGAATTCATGGAATGCATTCGAGACAGTTTCCCAGAACAATACCTCATGGAACCAACCAGGGAACAGGCTATTTTAAATTTTGTACTGTGTAATGAGATAGGGTTAATTTGTAATCTTATAGTAAAGGATCCTTGGGGAAGAGTGATCATAATATGGTAGAATTTCACATTGGGATTGAGAATGAAATACTTAAATATAAAACTAGAGTCTTAAACTTAAATAAATCTATTTACATATGTATGAGGGGCAAATTGGCTATGGTATATTGGGAAATTGGATTAAAAGGTATGACAGTGGATAAGCAGTAACAAACATTTAAAGAAATATTCTAAAATTCTCAACGAATATGCATTCAAATGAGAAATAAAAACTCCATGGGAAAAGTGATCCACCCGTGGCTAACTAAAGAAGTTAAGGAGAGTATTAGATTAAAAGAAAAGGCTTAAAATGTTGCAAATAATAGTAGTAAGCCTGAGGATTGGGAGAGCTTTAGAAACCAGCAAAGAATGACTAAAACATTGATAAAAAGAAAAATAGAATATGAGAGTAAATTAGCATGAAATATAAAAACAGATTGTAAAAGTTTCTACAGATATGTAAAAAGGAAGAGAGTAGCAAATGTAAGCCTTGGTTCCCTAGAGGCTGAGGCAGGAGAAATTATGATGGGGAATAAGGAAATGGCAGAGACTTTAAACAAATATTTTGTATCTGTCTTCACAGTAGAAGACACAAAAAGCATACCAAAAATAATGTGAAACCATGGGGCTAAAGGGAGTGAGGAACTTAAAGTAATTAAGATCAGTAGAGAAAAAGTACTTGAGAAACGAATGAGATTCCTGGATCTGATGGCTTACATCCTAGGGTTCTAAAAGAGGTGACTGCAGAGATATTGGATGCATTAGTTGTGATCTTCCAAAATTCCCTAGATTCTAGAACAGTCCCAGTGGATTTGAAGGTAGCAAATGTAAACTCGCGATTCAAGAAAGAAGGGAGAGAGCAAACAGGGAACTACAGGCCAGTGAGCCTGACATCAGTAGTAAGGAAAATGCTGGAATCTATTATTAAGGAAATGGTAACAGGACATTTCAAAAATCGTCATATGATTAGGCAAAGTCAACATGGTTTTATGAAAGGGAAATTGTGTTTAACAAATTTATTATAGTTTTTTGAGGATGTAACTAGCAGGGTAGATAAAGGGGAACCAGTGGATGTAGTATATTTGAATTTCCAAAAGGCATTCGATAAGATGCCACATAAAAGGTTGTTTATGCAAGCTAAGGGTTTATGATTTTGGGGGTAATATATTAGCATGGATAGAGGATTGGTTAACAGACAGAAAGCAGAGAGTAGGGATAAATGAGTCATTTTCCGATTTGCAGGCTGTAACTAGTGGGGTGCCACAAGGATCAGTGCTTGGGCCTCAGCTATTTACAAATTTATATTAATGACTTAGATGATGGGACCGAGTGTAATGTATCCAAGTTTGCTGATGATACAAAGCTAGGTGGGAAAGTAAGCTGTGAGGAGAACACAAAGAGTCTGCAAAGAGATATAGACAGGTTAAGTGAGTGGGCGATAAGGTGGCAGATGGAGTATAATGTGGGGAAAGTGAGGTTATTCACTTTGGCAGGAAGAATAGAAAAATATAGTTTTTAAATGGTGAGAAAGTATTAAATGTTGGTGTTCAGAGAGATTTAGGTGTCCTCGTTCAGGTGCCAGGGTTAAGGACATCTTCTCTGGGCTGGAGAGAAACTTGGAGTGGGAGGGGGAGGATCCAGTTGTTGTGGTCCATGTTGGTACCAATGACATATATAGGACAAGGAAAGAGGTTCTGCTGAGGGAGTATGAGCAGCTAGGGGCCAAATTAAAAAGCAGAACCACAAGGGTAATAATCTCTGTATTACTACCTGAGCCACGAGCAAATTTGGCTAGGGTAAATAAAATCAGAGAGTTAAATACGTGGCTCAAAGACTGGTGTGGGAGAAATGGGTTTTGCTTCTTGGGACACTGGCACCACTACTGGGACAGGAGAGAGCTGTTCCGTTGGGACAGACTTCACTTGGCCAGTGCTGGGACTAGAATCCTGGTGAATCAAATAACTAGGGCTGTAGAGAGGGCTTTAAACTAATTAGTGGGGGGGAGGTTTCAAGAGAGCGAAAAATAAAAATGTCAGCGGAGAAGGCAATAGAGCAAAGTAGCAGTGGGGAAATTAAAAACCAGAGCGTGTCAGGAAGGGACAGAATATATAAAGGTAAAGTAGTAAAGGGGGTAAAAGCAGGAATAAATTGTCACAAAACATATTTAAAAGTTCTTTATCTGAATGCACACAGCATTCATAACAAAATAGACGAGTTGACGGTACAAATAACTACACATGGGTATGACCTGGTGGCCATTACAGAAACATGGCTGTGAGGTGACCATGACTGGGAACTAAACGTCCAGAGGTATTTGACTATTAGGAAGGACAGACAGGAAGGAAAGGGAGGTGGGGTGGCTATGTTAATAAAGGATGGAATCACTGCAATAGTGAGAAATGATGTTGGGTCAAAGGATCAGGATAGTGAAACAGTTTGAGTGGAGATAAGGAATAATAAGGGGAAATAGTCACTAGTGGGCGTAGTCTATAGGCCTCCTAACAGTTGCAACTCTATTGGTCGGAGTATAAATCAGGAAATAATTGGGGCTTGTAATAAGGGAACAGCTATAATCATGGGAGATTTTAACTTTCATATTGACTGGACAAATCAAATTGGGCAGGGCAGCCTTGAGGAAGAGTTCATAGAGTGCATTAGGGACAGGTTCCTTGAGCAGTATGTTACTGAACCAACCAGGGGGCAGGCAATCTTAGATCTGGTCCTGTGTAATGAGACAGGATTAATAAAAAATGTCCTAGTAAAGGATCCCCTTGGTATGAGTGACCATAACATGGTTGAATTCCAAATTCAGTTGGAGGGTGAGAGAGTTGGATCTCAAACCAGCGTACTAAGCTTAAATAAAGGAGACTATGAAGGTATGAGAGCAGAGTTGACTAAAGTGGACTGGGAAAATAGATTAAGGTGTAAGACGGTACAGGAGCAGTGGTGTACATTCAAGGAGATATTTCACAACTTTCAAGAAAAATATATTCCACTGAGGAAAAAGGGGCGTAAAAGAAAAGAGCCATCCGCGGCTAAGTAAAGTAATAAAGGATAGTATCCGACTGAAAACAAGGGCATATAAAGTAGTCAAATCTAGTGGGAGGATAGAAGATTGGGAAGCATTTAAAAGCCAGCAAAGAATAACTAAAAGATTAATTAAGAAAGGGAAGATAGATTATGAAAGTAAACTAGCAAAAAATATAAAAACAGATAGCAAGAGTTTCTACAGTTATATAAAAAGAAAAAGGGTGGCTAAAGTGAATGTTGGTCCCTTGGAGGAAGAGACCGGGAAATTAGTAGTGGGGAACATGGAGATGGCAAATACAAAATATTTGTTCAGTGTATCAGTCTTTACAGTAGAGGACACTAAAAATATCCCAACACTGGACAAACAGGGGGCTATGGGGGGGAGGAGCTAAACATGATTAAAATCACTAAGGAGATGGTACTCGGTAAGATAATGGGACTTAAGGCAGATAAATCACCTGGACCTGATGGCTTACATCCTAGGGTCTTGAGAGAAGTAGCGGTAGGGATTGCGGATGCATTGGTGGTAATTTTCCAAAACTCCCTGGATTCAAGAAAGGTCCCAGCAGATTGGAAAACTGCTAATGTAATGCGCTTATTTAAAAAGGGAGGTAGACAAAAGGCTGGAAACTATAGACCAGTTAGCCTAACATCTGTGGTTGGTAAAATGTTGGAGTCCATTATTAAGGAAGCAGTAACAGGACATTTGGATAAGCATAATTTAATAGGACAGAGTCAGCATGGTTTTATGAAGGGGAAGTCATGTTTGACAAATTTACTCGAATTCTTTGAGGACGTAACAAACAGGGTGGATAAATGGGAACCAGTGGATGTGGTGTATTTGGACTTCCAAAAGGCATTTGGCAAGGTGCCACACAAAAGATTACTGCACAAGATAAAAAATCACGGGATTGGGGGTAATGTCATAGAGTCATAGGCCTAGAAATTGAGTTTTGGCTTAGCCAGGGCTTTAGCGCCGGAAGTTAGTGCCGGCGCTAAGTCCCCCTGCGCGCGCCAAAAATTCAGCAGGGCCGCGCCCAAACGGCTGCCGGCGCTACTGAAGGGTCTTTGCGGCGGTAAATCGGCGCTAACTGCCGTTTCGCGCCGCAATTCCGGCGCTGCGGCACCCGATGCGGTGCGGCAGGCTCGGGAAGTGCAGGCCTCCTCCTTCCCTTAAGGAGGAGCTGCCTGCACCCGATCGCGGCCCGTGAAAATCTTTTAAAAAATGAGCCCGGCACCTCGGACAAGTGCCGGGCTTGCTTCTGTTCCGGGGGGGGGGGGGGGGAAGTCCGGGGAGGGAGCTGCGGCCAGGCGGCCGGCGGGAAAGCGGCCGGCCGCCGCGGGGCCTTTAATGCGCCGGCGCAAAGACTCGTAAGACTCTGTTGCCAGAGTCTTAGTTGCGGCTGTCACGGGCGAGGCGGCCGCAACTGAATTTCGGCGCTGGGGCCCGTCGGCATGGCAACCGGGACGCTGCGCACACCGATGACTTCATCGGTGCCGGCGCAGCGCTACCGGTCTACCGCGGCGTAAGGGCCCCAGGCAATTTCGGCGCCGGCGCCAAATGCAGCGCTAGGCCCTCTAGCGCCGCAAAATCGGCGCTAAGGGCACTCAATTTCTAGGCCATAGAGTTTTACAGCACAGAAAGAGACCCTTCGGCCCATCGTGTCTGCGCCGCCCATCCATCCCTGTCCAGTCTAATCCCATTTTCCAGCATTTGGTCCATAGCCTTGTATGCAATGGCATTTCAAGTGCTCATCCAAATGCTTCTTGAATGTTGTGAGGGTTCCTGCCTCTACCACCCTTTCAGGCATTGAGTTCCACATTCCAACCACCCTCTGGGTGAAGAAGTTCCTCCTCAAATCCCCTCTAAATCTTCTGCCCCTTACCCTGAATCTATGCCCCCTTGTTATTGACCCCCCTACTAAGGGGAAAAGTTCCTCTTTATCTACCCTATCTATGCCCCTCAACATTTTGTACACCTCAATCAGGTCCCCCCTCAGCCTTCTTTGCTCCAAGGAAAACAACCCCAGCCTGTCCAGCCTCTCTTCATAGCTGAGGCGCTCCATCCCAGGTAACATCCTGGTGAATCTTCTCTGCACCCTCTCCAAAGCAATCACATCCTTCCTATAGTGAGGCGACCAGAACTGCACACAGTACTCCAGCTGTGGCCTCACCAGCGTTTTGTACAGCTCCATCATAACCTCCCTGCTCTTATATTCTATGCCTCGGCTAATGAAGGCAAGTATCCCATATGCCTTTTTAACCACCTTATCTACCTGTTCCGCTGCCTTCAGGGATCTATGTACATGTACACCAAGGTCCCTCTGACCCTCTGTACTTCCTAGGGTCCTACCACTCATTGTGTATTCCCTTGCCTTATTTGTCCGTCCAAAATGCATCACCTCGCACTTTTCAGGGTTAAATTCCATTTGCCACTTTTCCGCCCATCTGACCAACCCGTTTATATCGTCCTGTAGCCTGAGGCTTTCCTCCTTGCAATTTACCACCCCACCAATTTTCGTGTCATCTGCGAACTTACTGATCATACCTTTTACATCCTCATCCAAATCATTTATGTAGATCACAAACAACAAGGGACCCAGCACCGATCCCTGAGGTACCCCACTGGACACAGGCTTCCAGCCACAAAAGCAACCTTCGACCATCACCCTCTGCCTCCTGCCACTCAGCCAGTTTAGGATCCAACGCGCCAAGGCACCCTGGATCCCATGGGCTCTTACGTTCTTGACCAGTCTCCTATGCGGGACTTTGTCAAAAGCTTTACTGAAGTCCATGTAAACCACATCCACAGCATTTCCCTCATCCACCCCCCTAGTCACCCAGAATCACAGAATCACAGAATCACAGAATCCCCACAGTGCAGATAGAGGCCATTTCGGCCCATCGAGCCTGCACCGACACATATCCCACCCGATCCCCGTAACCCCTACACCAACACATATCCCACCCTATCCCCGTAACCCCACGTATTTAATCCCCCTAACACTAAGGGTCAATTTATCATAACCAATCAACCTAACTCGCACATCTTTGGACTGTGGGAGGAAACCGGAGCACCCGGAGGAAACCCACGCAAACACGAGGAGAATGTGCAAACTCCACACAGACAGTCGCCCGAGGCCGGATTCGAACCCGGGTCCCTGGCGCTGTGAGGCAACAATGCTCACCACTATGCCACCGTGCTGCCCCTCAAAAAATTCAATCAGATTTGTCAGACATGATTTACCCTTGACAAAGCCATGCTGACTATCCCCGATTAATCCTTGCCTCTCCAAGTGGAGACTAATTTTGTCCCTCAGAATTTTTTCCAATAATTTCCCTACCACAGATGTTAGGCTCACTGGCCTGTAATTCCCTGGTTTATCCCTGCTACCCTTCTTGAATAATGGTACTACGTTAGCTGTTCTCCAGTCCTCTGGTACATCCCCTGTGGCCAGAGAGGTTCTGAAAATTTGTGTCAGAGCCCCTGCAATCTCCTCCTTTGCCTCCCACAGCAGCCTGGGATACATCTCGTCCGGGCCTGGGGATTTATCCACTTTTTGGCCTGCTAAAACCGCTAGCACCTCCTCCCCCTCGATGCTAATATGTTCAAGTATGTCACAGTCCCCTTGCCCGATTTCTATGTCTGCATCGTCTTTCTCCATAGTGAACACAGATGCAAAAAATTCATTTAAAACCCCGCCTACCTCATCTGGCTCTACACACAGCTTGCCACTTTGGTCCCTAATGGGCCCTACCCTTTCCCTGGTTATCCTCTTGCCCTTAATATACTTATAAAACATCTTAGGATTTTCCTTTATTTTGCTCGCCAGTGTTATTTCATGGCCCCTCCTCGCCCTCCTAATTTCTTTTTTAAGTACGCCCCTGCACTTTTTATACTCCTCTAGGGCTTCTTCCGTCTTTAGTCTTTTGTAACTGCCAAAAGCCCCCCTTTTATTCCTAATGCATTTTTGTATATCCCTTGTCATCCAAGGTTTCCTTTGCTTGTTGGTCCCACCCTTGACCTTTACAGGAACATGTTGGCGTTGTACTCTCTCTATTTCCCTTCTGAAAGTCTCCCACTGTTTTGATGTGGATTTTCCTATAAGTAGCTTCCACTGGCATGGGTGGAAGATTGGCTATCTAACAGAAAACAAAGAGTTGGGATAAATGGTTAATTCTCGGGTTGGCAATCGATAATTAGTGGTGTTCCGCAGGGGTCAGCGCTGGGACCCCAACTCTTTACAATCTATATTAATGATTTGGAGGAGGGGACCAAGTGAAACGTATCCAAGTTTGCCGACGATACAAAGATGGGAGGGAAAGCAGTGAGTGAGGAGGACATAAATAACCTGCAAAAGGACATAGACAGGCTAAGTGAGTGGGCAGAAATTTGGCAGATGGAATATAATGTTGGAAAGTGTGAGGTTATGCACTTTGGCAGAAA
Organism: Somniosus microcephalus; assembly: GCF_052327205.1. Taxonomy (NCBI): domain Eukaryota; kingdom Metazoa; phylum Chordata; class Chondrichthyes; order Squaliformes; family Somniosidae; genus Somniosus; species Somniosus microcephalus. The sequence goes on along the minus strand of NC_140991.1, from coordinate 153,033,156 downwards.
GAATCAAGGAGCAAGTTATTATCTAAATGGAAAGAAACTGCAAAGTGCTACAGTACAAAGGGATCTGGGGGCCCTGGTTCATGAAACACAGAAGGTTAGTATGCAGGTACAGCAGGTGATCAGGAAGGCCAATGGAATCTTGGCTTTTATTGCAAGGGGGATGGAGTATAAAAGCAGGGAAGTCTTGCTTCAGTTATACAGGGTACTGGTGAGGCCACACCTGAAATACTGCATACAGTTTTGGTTTCCATATTTAAGAAAAGATATACTTGCTTTCAAGGCGGTTCAGAGAAAGTTCACTCGGTTGATTCCGGAGATGAGGGGGTTGACTTATGAGGAAAGGTTGAGTAGGTTGGGCCTCTACTCATTGGAATTCAGAAGAATGAGAGGCGATCTTATCGAAACATATAAGATTGTGAGGGGGCTTGATCGGGTGGATGCGGGGTGGATGTTTCCACTGATGGGTGAGACTAGAACTAGGGGGCATAATCTTAGAATAAGGGGCTGCCGTTTCAAAACTGAGATGAGGAGAAACTTCTTCACTCAGGGTAGCGAATCTATGGAATTTGCTACCTCAGAGAGCTGTGGAAGCTGCAACATTAAATAAATTTAAAACGGAGATAGACAGTATCCTAGCTGATAAGGGAATTGAGGGTTATGGGGAGCGGGCAGGGAAGTGGACGTGAGTCTAGGTTCGGATCAGCCATGATCCTATTGAATGGTGGAGCAGGCCCGAGGGGCCGTATGGCCTACTCCTGCTCCTGCTTCTTATGTTCTTATTATGTTCTTCTGTTCAGGAAACAGAAAGTTAGCATGCAGGTACAGCAAGCAATTAGGAAGGCTAATGGCATGTTGGCCTTTATTGCAGGGGGTTGGAGTACAATAATAAGGAAGTCATGCTACAATTGTACAGGGCTTTGGTGAGACCACACCTGGATTATTGTGCACAGTTTTGGTCTCTTTATCAGAGGAAGGATATACATACCTTAGAGGCGAAGCAACACAGGTTCACTAGATTGATTCCTAGGATGAGAGGGTTGTCCTATGATGAGAGATTGAGTAGATTGGGCCTATACTCTCTTGAGTTTAGAAGAATGAGGCTGATCTCATTGAAACATATAAGATTCTGAGGGGGATTCACAGGATAGATGCTGAGAGTACTTTTGAAGTTTAGTCACATTTAATTGTATGTTGCAGTATGCTGTATTCCTAAAATGTATTCTATTCCGTATACCAACTTGTGTCCTAACTCGCACCAAGTCCCGTTCACCCATCACCCCAGCACTCGCTGACCTACTTTGTTTCCCCTAGCTGGAGAGTTTAGAACTAGGGGATTTAGTCTCAGGATAAGGGGTCAGCCATTTAAGACTGAGATGAGGTGGAATTTATTTACTCAGAGGGTTGTGTATCTTTGGAATTCTTTACTCTAAAGTGCTGTGGATGCTGAATTGTTGAGTATATTCAAGGCTGTGGTCGATAGATTCTAGGGGAATCAAGGGATATGGAAATCGGGTGGGAAAGTGGAGTTGATGTTGAAGATCAGCCATGATCTTATTATATGACGGAGCAGGCTCGAGGGGCCTTATCTCCTACTCCTAAGTCTTATGTTCTTATGTCATTTGGGGTCGTACTGTGTAGAAGCTATAATTGACCTCAGTGCTCTGAGGTTAAAAAGGGTAAAAAAAAGACTGGATTCCCAATTCTGATCTCTATCCAGCATCCCCTGTGGGAAAAATACATTTGCATGTATATAAAGAAACAAAGACTTGCATTAATATAGTGACTTTCACAACCTTGGGATGCCGAAGTACTTTTGAAGTTTAGTCACATTTAATTGTATGTTGCAATATGCATTATTCCCAAAATGTATTCTGTTCTGTATACCAACTTGTGTCCTAACTCGTACCAAGTCCTATTCACCCATCACCCCAGTGTTCGTTGACCTAAATTGGCTCCTGGTTAATTTTAAAATTCTCACCCTTATTTTCAAATCCCTCCATGGCCCCTCCCTATCTCTGTAATCTCCTCCAGCCCTACAACCTTCTGAGATATCTCTGCTCCTCTAATTCTGGTCTCTTGAGCATCCCCAATTTTAATTGCTCCACCATTGACGGCTGTGCCTTCTGTTGCCTCAGCCATAAGCTCTGGAATTCCCTCCCTAAACCTCTCTACCTCCCTGTAGTGATCAATAACATGTCATTCTGTGGTGGACACTAGGTGGAGCAGTGGAGCTGTATAGAGCTGTATGTATAAAACTACACTACCCAGCTATATATATATTAAGACTACATTACCCATGAGGCTAGGCTACCCAGAAGGCAACAGTCAAGATGGCAGCCTGCACACAGGAGCACAATTCTACATCTCTACAGATATTGTACCAAGTCCACATGGCTCAATAAAGTAACTAGCAAAAGCTAGCTGTGTTCATAATAAGAATGTCTAGTTATTAATGAACATAACATGGTACCAGGGTGGTGAAGATCTGCTGAAAATTGTGAAAAGCGACATGGAGAATTTGAAGCCACCAGAGCGTTTGAATCTCACAGAAAAAATCGACTACAATTGGCAGACTTTTAAACAGCAATTCGAACTCTACATTGCAGCCATCGGATTCGGTACGAAGCCAGACGCAAGGAAGATAGCGTTGCTGCTTACGGTTGCAGGCCCACAGGTGATAGAGGTATTTAATACATTTGTATTTAATCCAGCGGCGAACAGAGAAAAATTAGAAGATGTGCTAAAAAAAATTTGATGCACATTGCTCTCCCAAAAAGAATGAGACGTATGAAAGATACATCTTCCGTGCTCGGACACAGCAACAAAATGAGACTTTTGTTAGCTTTATAACTGATCTGAAACTGAAAGCACAGACATGTAATTTCTCTGAGCTCAAAGCATCCATGATTCGTGACCAGATTGTGTTTGGTATTCATGATAAAAAAAAGGTCAGGGAACGTCTGTTGAGAGAAACCAAACTAAATTTGGAAAAAGCAGTGAAAATATGCCAAGCCAGCGAGCTAGCTCGAAAGCACACGAAGACTTTCAGTGAAATCAGTAATGATGCGAATGTAATGAGTGATAATGCTGCTGTCGGTGCTGTGTCCTACAAGGGGAAGAAACGTGGGCAGAACAGAAATGAAAAGCAATCGGAGGATGACATTTTTAATTGTAAACGCTGTGGTTACAAACACCAGTTAAGACAATGCCCAGCGTTTGGAAAAATGTGCACAAAGTGTAATGGAAAGAATCACTTTGCTAAACAATGCTTTTCAAAAGTAAAAATGACGAAAGGGCAACGAGTTAATGTGATTGAGGACACTGATGTAAGTGAGACATTTTTTGTAGGAATGGTGTCATGTGATGATATCAAAAAAGATACAGAAAATGTGCAGCCCTCAGAAATAGACAATGCTGAACATAAAGTTAATGCAGTGAAAGAGGACAAATGGATGATCCCACTGCAGATAAATGGAGCATTAGTTACATTGAAACTGGACACTGGGGCAAAAGCAAACTTAATCAGTATGAGTGACATTAACAATATGAAAGAAAAGCCCAAACTACAGAAAAAGTCAGTACTACTGAAGGACTATAATGGACAGAAAATAGATAGCTTAGGTGTATGCAGACTTAAAGTGACAGTCAAAGACAAAGTGCATCATCTCATGTTTTCTGTTGTGGCTGAAAGGCTTGATTCACTACTGGGTGACAAAGCTTGTGAAGACTTAGAACTGGTCAAGAGAGTCTACCGTATAAACTGTGCCATAAGCAGACCAGATGACTCGGGTGATGAAGCAGAGAGCCCATCAAGGATGAAAAGGCCAAAGGGTATCCATGTCTTCAAAAAGCCTAGTTTCTCCAAGAAGGAAGAAAAAGACTTTAAGGTCAAAGAGAAGCCAAAGGAAGAAAAGCACAAAGAGGAAAAACACAAGGAGGAAAAATCCAAAGATATAACCGCAGCAGATGTTGTTAAGCAGTGGAAAGAGAAAAAGAAAAAGAAGCCTGCACCAGAGCAGGAAGCAGTTCCGGTGGATACTCCTTCTTCCCTCAGGCCAATCTTTGGTGTTCCATTAGCCGAGGCTGCTGAGAGGACTATGCTGTATGATGGGATCCAGCTGCCAGCAGTTTTTCGAGAGTGCATTGACTACATTGAGAGTTATGGCATGAAGAGTGAAGGAAACACTGAAACCCTCTCCAAGCAAAGATCGCAAGGAGACCTTGATCTATACAAGAGCAGATTGATGACAATGCCGCAACTGCATCTTGTCATTCACCACCAGAACAATCTCATGAAGACACATCAGACTTACCCGTGTTGAGAAGATCCACACGTGAAGTAAAAGAGCCTGATAGACTTAATCTTTGAGTACAATGTAAAGCTTTGAAAATGTGTTGACTGTTTTGAAAATGTTTATGTTTATAGAGCACTAACAAAAGTGTTACTGATATTATCTTTATTGTTTTCTTGAAAGTTGATATTGATTTTGTTAAACCTCCAAAGAAAGGGGGATGTAGTGATCAATAACATGTCATTCTGTGGTGGACACTAGGTGGGGCAGTGGAGCTGTATAGAGCTGTATGTATAAAACTACACTACCCAGCTATATATATATGTTAAGACTACATTACCCATGAGGCTAGGCTACCCAGAAGGCAACAGTCAAGATGGCAGCCTGCACACAGGAGCACAATGCTGCATCTCTACAGATACTGTACCAAGTCCACATGGCTCAATAAAGTAACCAGCAAAAGCTAGCTGTGTTCATAATAAGAATGTCTAGTTATTAATGAACATAACACTCCCTTTCCTCCATTAAGAAGCTCCTTAAAACCTATCTCTCTGCCCTAATATCTCCTCATGTGGTTCGGTGTCAAATTTTGTTTTCTAATGCTCATGTGAGGTACCTTGCTATGTTAAATGCACTATATAAATTCAAGTTATTGTTGTTGCTTTTATTGTTGTTTAGATGTTCCTCAAATATGTGGCGATACATATATTAGGCATAATTTCCTGACTTTGTACCTCTGGCAGGAATTCCAGCCTGCTGAGAGCAACTAACAGAAAATCTGGTCCGCATTAGGCATGATGTTCAACCATTCCTTTAAATTGTCAGAAAATCTTGCACTGCTCATGCTCCCGATGTGTATTCATGGCAGTCAAGGCTCCCTGCTACAAATATAAATTGGAAGACTATTCCCATTGAATCTAAACCCGAGAAAAACAAAGTCTCAATATTCAGGAAAAAGAATGGCTGGTGAGAAAATGTAAATGTCACGCCATACTATGTGAATAAATTTAAAAATTTTTAGAAACAAAGACTTTCAAAAGGTGAGATATTTCAAATGTAGCTTTTGAAAAATCATGTCAATTACCCCTTTTGACCTCTGAAATAGGCATTTTTACTTAGTCATCTTTACAAGAATGCCAGGGAAATAAGTGTTGATGAGACTGTTATGCCAGACAATGTCTTGGTTCTGGCAATTCTGAATGAAGCAATTACAGAGATAATGCAATGGAAGTGAAGGTCTGGAGCCAGCTACCTTGTGAGGCAAAGCAGCTAGGTCGTTTGGTAGGCCACCCTTGTGGATTTTAATTGACAGCCTATGGCTCACCTTAAGATATAGCTTCAGATGCAAATCCCCTCTCTCTTTTCTCTCTTCCCTTTGCTGGTACAGTCTGCACTTTTTCTCTCTCTCTCTAACTATTATCAGAAGTAACAGTGCTGTCAAGAGTGTTCCAGTAACTGTATGTGCAGCCTAGTAATTGTCTTATTACCGTTATTTTTTGACTGAAGCCATGCTCTGGTGTTTGTGGAGTAAAGACTGCTCTATCAGTGTGTTAACCGACTGCTGCATTCTAATGAACTGTTCACGTCTTAATCAACGATGTCCAATGTTCCCTTTGCACCTGGTAATGAGAAGGGTGTCTATTCATGCCCTGTGAGAGTTGGGTGGCAAGAGTCTGCCCTCTGTTAATATTGGGCTGTTCGCACGCCATTATTAATGTGCAAATCAGCCAGCAGCTTGTGGTGAGGAAGAGATACCCCGTGAATTGCAAATCGCCACAAGTTGCTGGCTGATTTGCGTCGCTCCATCATTAGCCTTCCAAAAACATCATCTCGCTCTTGACCTCACCATAGGTTTCATGAAGTTGCGACATTTGCACATTAATTGCCCATTAAACTTGTCACAGAAAGTTAAATCTAGTAATTAATAGCATAAGTACCCTTTTAACGATGTGATAATAAATCTTTGGTCATCTGCCCTAGGATCTCCTAATGTGGCTCAGTGTCAAACTATTTTTGATAACACTCCTGTGAAGCACCTTGGGACGTTTTACTATGTTAAAGGTGCTATATCAATGCAAGTTGCTTTTTTTAAAGCTGTGCAAATTTTGGGGAAGGTTGCATGAATAAGAGTTTTGTGACTTGTTACACATAAAGAAGGGGCTGCAGTTGTTGGAATGTTTGTGAAGGAAATTCTGATTAATGTCAGTGATGTCCACAGTGAAAGTCTGGGAAAACACCATATCATAACTGTAGTGTATGTACCTTTAAGAGAGAACTACTTTTACAGCTCCTGTATACTGTAGTACCGGCAGTGACCACACCTGTATATAAGCCTTGAGCAGGCATCTGTACTGTTAGTCTTTAGACTACCCTCCTCCAGTAAACACCTGTTGATTGCTAATTTACAGCCTCCGTCTAGTTATTGAAGAACACTATACTTTAAGATTCATGGATTCAACAGTGGCGACGAGGTCGATTCGAATCTACCTGCAACTCTGCATTTCCTTCCAAGGATTCGCTCCGGGAGGACGGTGGAAGAAAGTCGAGGCCAGAAGCACGGGCGTCGACCACGAGCAACCGCCCAGTCATCCGGCAGAGAATGAACATTGCAGGGGAGGCTGTTGAGAGCTGGGCTTGGTTCTCCAGCCACGATGATCCAGCAACAGACTGGCAACAGGTACAGCGCAGACCCATCCCGGACAGCGGCGGCTGGAGCCGACCGACAGCACAGAAAAGGCCGAGCAGCGTCGATGGGGTAAGAGAGAGGGTAAAGTGCACAGGGTGCAGCCAGGGGTTGAAGACCGAGCGGCGTCGACGGAAAACAAAAAGAGAGAGAGGGTAAAGCACAGCCGGGGTTCAGGACCAAGCGGCGGCAATGAGAGAGGCGCACAGGAGAATGCGCAGAGCGCAGCCCGGGCTCAAGGGCTGAGCAGCGTCCGCGGGGAAAGAAAGGACGCGCGGGAGATGCCATTTGAGCCGCGGAGAAGAAGGGAGAGGGCGGGAGACGCCATTTTTGAAGCCGCAGTGGAGAAGAAGGGCGAGCGCGGGAAGAAAGGAAAGCGCGTGAGATGCCATTTTGAGCCAGCGGAGAAGAAGGGAGAGCGTGGGAGATGCCATTTTAGACAGTTTAACCACACCCAGGGATGCCGAAGAGTGGCAGTGTCACTGCGTTCGACAATGAAGTCGAAGATTGGGCGACATATGTGGAACGCATTGAGGTGTACTGCAAGGCGAATGAAGTGCCAGATGCTAGGAAAGCACTGGTTTTGTTGAATTCCATGGGTGCAAAAACTTATGGCTTACTGCGAAACCTAATAACCCCAGAGAAGCCAATGGATAAGGATTTCGAAAGCATAGTGGAAATCCTACAGGACCACTTAAACCCCACACTGCTGCTGATAGCAGAAAGATTTAAGTTCCACAAAAGGAACCAGCATAAAGACGAAAGTAATGCTGAGTATTTAATGGAACTGTGCAAGCTATCGAAACACTGCCAGTTTGGAATGGGACTAGCAGATACATTAAGGGACAAGTTTGTGTGTGGGCTTCAAAGTGAAGGAACCCAGAAATGGCTTCTATCGGAAAAGGATCTTACGCTGGACAAGGCTTTCAGCATGGCAGTATCACACTAAGCAGCCGCACGGGGCGCTGCAGAGATACAACGGAGACCGCAAGAATATGGCACCAATGAAATGTCATATGGAGCAGGGAAGTGTTATCGCTGCGGCAGAACAACACACGACCAGAAGGATTGTTGGTTCAAGGACCAAGTGTGCAGACAGTGTGGAAAAGCAGGACACATAGCAGAGTCTGCAGGTCAGGGAAGAAAACCAGCAGCAAGAAATCTCCACAGGAGAAGTACAAAAAACTACATAAGGTAATCAAAATGGAGGATCACCAGACTATCTGGGTCATGCTCAAGATAGACGGAGTCCAGGTGAAAATGGAATTGGACACAGGATCAGCCCTAACAGTCATAAACCGAAGGGACTACAAGCGGCTATTCTCACATATACCCTTGAAAGCTACCGAGATTGTCTTGAAGACGTACACAGGGCAAAAAGTCTACCCCAAAGGAAAAATAAGGGTGAACGTGATATACAAAGGCCAGGAAATACCAAAAATGGACCAATATGTATTGCCAGATGGAGGACCACCATTACTAGGACGTGAATGGATCCGGAAGATACAATTAGATTGGCATTCCATACAGGCACTGAAGGTTGAGGCCAAAAAGGATGACGACGTCACACCTGGACGACTGTCAAAAATGCTAACTGATGCACAAGAAGTGTTCGAGGAGGGACTCGGAACACTAAAAGGCATAACAGCGATGATTAAAATAGAGGAAAATGCAAGCCCAAAGTTTTTTAAGGCCAGACCGGTGCCTTATGCGATCCGACCAGCCGTCAAAGCAGAGCTGGAAGGTTTGGAACGTTCAGGAGTACTGTCCAAAGTGGACTGGAGCGAGTGGGCTACACCCATCATTCCTGTAATGAAGAGGTCGTTGAGTAATACGTCTGGGGAACCAAAGAAGGTTCGCATCTGTGGGGATTTTAAGGTGACAGTGAACCCAGTCCTTCACACGGTACAATATCCACTTCCACGGATTGAGGATATTTTCGCCTCGCTATCTGGAGGTAAACGCTTCACTAAGATTGATCTGGCCCAGGCGTACCTGCAAATGGAGGTAGAAGAAGCCCCGAAACAATACCTCATGATCAACACTCATAAAGGTCTCTACCAATACAACCGGCTGGTGTTCGGGGTGGCATCGGCTCCGGCTATTTGGCAAAGGGCAATGGATCAAGTCCTGCAAGGGATTCCAGGGACCCAGTGTTATTTGGACGACATCCTGGTCACGGGCAAAAATGACAGTGATCACCTCGCCAACCTGGAGAAGGTGCTCACAAGATTAAAGGAATATGGGCTACGAGCTAATCGCCACAAGTGAGAGTTTTTCCAGAAGCAGATCTCGTATTGTGGTCACGTTATTGATGAAGAGGGGTTACATAAGTCCCCTGAAAAGATTGAGGCAGTAGTCAAGGCTCCAGCACCGGAAAATGTGTCACAACTGAGGTCGTTCCTCGGGCTGGTGAACTACTACCATAAGTTCTTACCAAATTTGTCTACAGTATTACACCCACTGAACACCCTACTGCAAACGGGGGTACCATGGAAGTGGAGTGACGAATGTAAACGAGCTTTCCAGAAGTGCAAAGAATTGATCACATCAAAAGAGGTGTTGGCCCATTTAAACCCAGCACTACCAATTCGGTTGGCGTGTGATGCATCACCCTATGGTATTGGAGCGGTGCTATCGCACAAATTCCCAGACTGGTTGGAGAGGCCAGTAGCCTTTGCGTCTCGGTCACTAACCTCAGCCGAGCGCAACTACGCCCAGATTGACAGGGAGGCCCTCGGCCTATTATGGGGAGTAAAAAAATTCAGCCACTATCTGCATGGGCAGAAGTTCACCTTGCTGACTGACCACCAACCACTTGTCTCCATCTTTAATCCAAAGAAGGGCGTTCCGGTGATGACAGCACAACGGCTACAAAGATGGTCCCTTTTTCTAGGGGTGAACCAATATGAAATAGAGTATAAGGGCACGAAACAGCATGGAAACGCTGATGGGCTATCACGTCTGCCACTGCCTACTGCGGAGGAAGCACCAGCAGTGGACCCTATCGAAATATTTTATTCGTCGATAATTGAACGCTTGCCAGTAACTAACGCGGATATAGAGAGGGAGACCCGAAATGATCCGACACTGTCTCGGGTATATGATTTGACGGTGAAGGGATGGCCAACACATGGCGACTCACTGTTGCCAGCATTCTCATCCAGAAGAGAACAGCTGTCAGTATGCCAGGGGACAGTGATGTGTGGATCCCAAGTGGTAATTTCACCCAGGTTAAGGGAGAGAGTGCTCAATGAGCTTCACGAAGGCCATCTGGGAGGGGTGAAAATGAAAAGCCTTGCTAGGGCTTATGTGTGGTGGCCGGGGATCGATCAACAAATCGAGGACCTAACAAAGAGCTGCTCAGGATGCGAGAAGGTCCAAAATGCACCACCACATGCCCCTCTACACCCATGGGAGTGGCCCTCCTCTCCATGGCAACGGGTGCATATTGATTTTGCTGGCCCATTCATGGACTCAATGTTCTTAATCGCAGTGGATGCACACTCGAAATGGCCTGAGGTGATAAAAATGTCCTCCAACACTACAGAGAAAACAATTGCAGTCCTATGGACCATATTTGCCAGGAACGGCTTGCCAGAGCAGATTTGCTCTGATAACGGACCACAGTTTGTGTCCAAAGAGTTTCGGAAATTTATGAGAAGGAATGGGGTAAGGCATTACACATCCGCCCCGTATCATCCAGCCACAAATGGATTGGCTGAGAGGTTCGTACAAACCTTTAAAAAGGCAGTAAGGGCCATGTGCGATGATGACATTCCACTACAGCATAAGATGGACAATTTCCTGTTAGCCTACTGAAATGCGACACATGCAGTTACCAACCAGACCCCGGCCATGATGTTCTTTAACCGAAAGTTGAGATCTCGTCTGGATTTGCTCAGACCAAATGTGCAAAGAAATTTTGAGCGTAAGCAATTCCAGCACATCAATGAGAAGCCGACAAGGAGCTTCAATGTAGGACAACCAGTCTTGGCCCGCGACTACCGAACAGAGAAATGGCAACCCGGAACGATATGCACATGGCAGGGGCCACTAATGTACACAGTGGATGTCGGGGTGAACATTGTGAGACGCCATGTCGACCAGATCCTAACGTCACATGAACGAGTCAACCCCATGTCTCGTGTACCTGGTGATGAACCCGACATACCGGTAGCATCTACCCCAGAAACAGTAGCAGCGGAAACTGATGAACTAACCGAAGACAGGGGGCCAGAATCGCCTCCACACCAAGAACAAGACACTCCGGAAAGGCGCTATCCAGAAAGGATCAGGAAGCCGCCCCAAAGACTGAATCTATAAATGGACTATTTCAGTTAAATGTGCATGTTAAAATGTTAACTGTTATTTGAATGTTGTGGGTACTGTTAGTCTAAAAGGGGAGGAATTGTAGTGTATGTACCTTTTAAGAGAGAACTACTTTTACAGCTCCTGTATACTGTAGTACCGGCAGTGACCACACCTGTATATAAGCCTTGAGCAGGCATCTGTACTGTTAGTCTTTAGACTACCCTCCTCCAGTAAACACCTGTTGATTGTTAATTTACAGCCTCCGTCTAGTTATTGAAGAACACTATACTTTAAGATTCACGGATTCAACAATAACATTTCAGGGTGGTTGTGACCTTAACAGCTGCTGGCACTGTTGTGCTTGTTATAGAGCTGGACTGTAGGTTGGGTTGAAGCACTCTCTCTAAATGGGGGAATGGGGTAAATGACAACTCCACAGCAAAAGGCGCAAAGGTTAAACAGTTGTTAGCAGCAAAGCAAAATCACTTAAATTGCATGAGGGATAGGTTTTGGTAAAGCCTTAGGGCGAGAAATTCATTATCGTCCAGGAATGGGCGCTAACTTTGGTAAGCCTGACATCGGTAGTGGGGAAAATGCTAGAGTCCATTATAAAAGATGTAATAGCAGAGCACTTGGAAAACAGTGACAGGATCGGACAAAGTCAACATGGATTTACAAAAGGTAAATCATGCTTGACTAATCTACTGGAATTTTTTGAGGATGTAACTGGTAAAATAGATAAAGGAGAACCAGTGGATGTGGTGTATTTGGACTTTCAAAAGGCTTTCGATAAAGTCCCATATAAGAGATTAGTGTAAAGTTAAGGCACATGGGATTGGGGGAAGGTGTTGACTTGGATTGAGAACTGGTTGACAGGCAGAAAGCAAAGAGTTGGAATAAATGGGTCTTTTCCGAGTGGCAGGCAGTGACTAGTGGGGTACTGCAGGGATTGGTCCCTGGACCCCAGCTATTCACAATATATATTAATGATCTAGACGAGGGAACTAGATGTAATACCTCCAAGTTTACAGATGACACAAAGCTGGGTGGGTGTGTGTGCTGTGAGGAGGATGCCGAGAAACTCCAGTATGATTTGGACAGGTTGGGTGATTGGGCAGAAGCATGGCAGATGCAATATAACGTGGATAAATGCGAGGTTATCCACTTTGATGTCAAAAACAGGAAGGCAGATTATTATCTGAATGGCAATAGATTGGGAGAAGGGGAAGTGCAAGGAGACCTGGGTGTCCTTGTGCACCAGTCGCTGAAGGTAAGCATGCAGGTGCAGCAGGCGATTAAGAAGGCAAATGGTATGTTGGCCTTCGTAGCGAGAGGGTTTGAGTACAGGAACAAGGATGTCTTGCTGCAGTTGTACAGGGCCTTGGTGAGACCACATCTTGAGTATTGTGTGCAGTTTTGGTCGCCTTATCTGAGGAAGGATGTTCTTGCCATGGAGGGAGTTCAGTGAAGATTCACCAGGCTGATACCTGGGATGGCAGGAATGACGTATGAGGAGCGATTGGGTTGATTGGGCTTATACTCGCTGGAGATTAGAAGAATGAGAGGGGATCTCATTGAAACTTATAAAATTCTGACAGGACTGGACAGACTAGATGCAGGAAGGATGTTCACGATGGTCGGGGAGTCCAGAACCAGGGGTCACAGTCTAAGGATAAGCGGTAGGCTATTTAGGACAGAAATGAGGAGGAATTTCTTCACCCAGAGAGTGGTGAACCTGTGGAATTCTCTACCACAGAAGGCAGTAGAGGCCAAATCATTAAATATATTCAAGAAGGAGTTGGATATATTTCTTAAGGCTAAAGGGATCAAGGGATATGGGGAGAAAGCAGGGACAAGGTACTGAATTTAGATGATCAGCCATGATCGCATTGAATGGCGGAGCAGGCTCGAGGGGCTGAATGGCCTACTCCTGCTCCTATCTTCTATGTTTCTATGTTTTTCTAAAAGTTTGAGATTCATCACCAGGCGCTATTGAATCTCGGTGCACGCAAAATTCAGTGTCATTGCTCAGTGGCGTTACACTCAAACGCTAACCAATATCCGGTGCAGTCTAATCGCAGTCATTGCCACAGGCTCTTTGCAGTTCTTAAAGGGGAGGTTCATTCATGCTGCAGAACCTCATTCTCGGCATTTCTGGCTGTGAACCTGTGTCAGCAAGCAGGAGCAGGCCAAGCCCAAGGAGCTGTACGACTTAAGCAGGTTTCATGATGGCAGATCCACACCCCAGGGAGGGAGCCTGCAGACTTTCGGACCAAGCATTGGAGGAGTTGGTGTTCGCTGTTGAGAGATGGAGGGCGGTGCTGTACCTGGCAAGTAGCAGGAGGCCCTCGCCGCCAGTCTTCCGTGCCATGTGGAAGGAGGTTGCACATCAGGTCTCGGGCAGCACTGTGGTCCCCATGACCCATACACAGTGCAGGAAGAAATTTAATGACCTCACTTGGGTGGTTAGTCTGAATCAATGCCTCAACAAATGCTACATACCGCCGTCTGAACCACAATATGCACACACTGGCCAAAGCACCACACCAGCAGCATTCACCCACCAACAATCTTTACCTACCAGCACTCACACCCACATCTCACACCTTGCACACAATGACAGCTATTGAACTATGGCAGGCACATCACCCAAATACATTGCTCCACACTCACTCACACACTTTCCTTTCTCTTGCAGGCCAAGGTGGCTCACAACAGGAGGGAGCAGGAGCGCACAGGCGGGGGACAAGCTGACACCCAACCAATGTCTGCATTTGAAAATAGAGTGCTGGAGATCATTGGGCGCCAGGTGGGGCGCCGTGGCCATCGGCAACATTGACCCCCTTGGGGACAACACAGTATGTTCATCCCTACTCCATCTTCTCACATCCCATTTCCCCCTCACCCCACAAACCTTTCGCACTTTCCAGCTAATCGTTACTGCAGTCAAGGGGTCAGAAGGAGAACTGCAGTCAACAAGAAATTAACCCGACCGATCGTCGGAAGGAGAGAGCTGCAATCAACAGGAGCTGACCACTTCGGGGTGATTGTATGACCATTTACTTAGAACATATTTGGGCATTGTATTGCTAGAGCATCTTTGTTGCTAAGAGTAGAGCAAGAAGGGCATTGTATTGCCATTTAAATCTATAAGCGTTTTTTTGGTTTTCTTTTCTCTCTTCTTTTCCTTTATTAAATGACCTTGTTTAACTTAAGAGCTTTTGGGTGATTCATTAATTATTTCCCTTGTAATTCGCTGGTCAAAATGAACTACAAGCCTGAGAATAGGATAGCGAGGTTTACAGCATGCATTTCCCCCTTCCTGCCCCCTCCCCTCACCTTAACCCGACTCTTGTGCCTTTATGCTTTCAAATAATGAGCAAGCACCGGTGTAGCCTGTCCCTGAGGGCACCGTTCAGAGCGAGGCGGGAGAATAGGAGGAGGAAGCACACACCACGTCACTGCATGTCTCACCCGCAGGCACCAGCTCAGATACTGGCACTAAGCGTTCTTTAGTAGTGGGATCTACACAGGGTGATGCACTGGGAACAAGCGGGCTGCAGCAAGGCCAGGGGGAAAGGGTAGTTCAGGGGTCAGCTCCCCAGAGGGTGAGTTCGCGCGCGAGTTCTGCTGCACAGGACTCTGATGAGGACCTCAATGGGGAGGCCTTTAGAAGACGAGTGATGGGCATGGAGACGGAGATCAAAGGTGCAATGGCAAGGGTTCCCGTAAACCTCTCGGCAATGGTAAGGAGCGTGGAGGAGTCCACCTCCAACATTACACAAGGCCCTGTGCACACCATGGAGCCCATCATTTCCAGTCTGGAAAGGATGGTAGACTCCCAGAGAGACCGTGGCGACCCAAACCTGATGCCGCGTGTGATAGGCGATCTTGCAACTTCCAATGCAGTACAGGTGGAAGCAACGTAATGTCTTAGTGCTGTAATGCAGTCTATGGTTGGTGCCATTCAATCTCATACTGCTCTCATGCAGCCTCAGCTTGATGCCACACAAGCTCTGACTGCTGCCTTCGTGGCTGGGTCTACCACTGTCGACTGGGACTTTCACGGTGTTGCAGCAGGCCAACAATCTGTGCTCCAACAGATTGCTAGGGATTCTGAGGTGCTGCCCTGGGGGAGTGGCAGTGGGTCAGTGGAGCGGGAAGCTGCTGTTCTCTTAGGATGACAGCATTCCTGCTCCCACCACTGGCACTCCACCATTGCCCTTGACGCTGCTTGTCATCTAGCCAACCCAGATTGCTGCCGCCCATGTTATGGTGGTGCAGTCTACAGATGGGCCTTCCAGGCCCAGAGCTGGTTGAGGGCATCTTGCAAGGCCATCTGAAGTCTCCCGCACGGACACTCAGCAGCCTTCCACCAGCCGTGCTGCAGCGGCCAACACTTTGTAGGAGCACTAGAGTAGGCAAAGGCACAGTAGCGACAGGCACTGAGGGATTGCACAAGGGTGAATAGTAAATATTATTATTGTAAAGATGTGCTCACTGAATATTGATAAATTTATTAATTCATTTCGGATAATTTTGAACTGTCTCTCATTTCAGCTGTGCACTGTGATATGGACTGCAACAGGGATGGAATGCTGGGGATATGGTGAGCAATGGAGAATTGTGTTGTGTCTGGGTATAATAAGATACAGACTGCAGCAGAAACGGTACAACAGGTGTTTACTCAACGTGGCTCACAGTTGAACTGACTGTACAGATTACTACTCAGTGCTATATACAGGTGTGGTCACTGCCGGTACTACAGTATACATGAGCTGTAAAAAGTAGTTCCCCCCCTTAAAGGTATATACATTACAATTCCTCCCCTTTTAGATTAACAGTACCATAACACTCATTTAACAATTAAATATCAAACTAATTACAATGAACACTTTTAACATGCAACATTAGCTGAAAATAGTCTATTTATATATTCAGTCTTTAGGGAGGCCTCCTGATCCTTTCTGGATAGCGCCTTTCCCGAGTGTCTTGCTCTTGGTGCGGAGGCGATTCAGGCCCCCTGTCGTCGGTTGGTTCATCAGCTTCCGATGCTACTGTTTCTGGGGTAGATGCGACCTGTACGTCAGGTTCATCACCAGGTACGTATGGGCAAGGCATGGGGTTGACTTGTTCCTGTGACTCTAGGATCTGGTCAGCATGGCGTCTCACGATGCTCTCCCCAACGTCCACTGTGTACATTAGTGGGCCCTGCCGTGTGCATATCGTTCCTGGCTGCCATTTTTCTGTTCTGTAGTCACAGGCCAAGACTGGTTGCCCTACATTGAAGCTCCTTGTTGGCTTCTCATGGATGTGCTGGAATTGCTTACTCTCAACATCTCTTCGTACGTTTGGTCTGAGCAAATCCAGGCGAGATCTTAACCTTCGGTTAAAGAACATCATGGCTGGGGCCTGGTTGGTGACTGCATGTGTCGCATTCCGGTAGGCGAACAGGAAATTGTCCACCTTGTGCTGCAGCGGAATGTTGTCATTGTACATAGCCTTTATTGCTTTTTTAAAGGTTTGTACGAACCTCTCAGCCAATCCATTTGTGGCTGGATGATACGGGGCGGATGTGTAATGCCTTACCCCATTCTTTTTCAAGAACCTCCGGAACTCTTCGGACACAAACTGTGGTCCGTTGTCGGAGCAAATCTGTTCTGGCAAGCCATTGATGGCAAAAATGGTCAGTTGGACTGCAATAGTTTTCTCCGTGGTGGTGGAGGACATTTTGATGACCTCAGGCCATTTCGAGTGCGCATCCACGGCTATTAAAAACATTGAGTCCATGAATGGACCAACAAAATCAATATGCACCTGTTGCCATGGAGATGAGGGCCACTCCCATGGGTGTAGAGGGGCCTGTGGTAGTGCATTTTGGACTTTCTGGCATCCTGAGCAGCTCTTGGTCAGGTCCTCGATTTGTTTATCGATTCCCAGCCACCACACATAAGCCCTGGCTAGACTTTTCATTTTTACCCCTCCCAGATGACCCTCATGAAGCTCATTGAACACTCTATCCCTTAACTTGGGTGGAATTACCACTCGGGATCCACACATCAAGGTCCCCCGGCACACTGACAGCTGTTCTCTCCTTGTCGATAATGCTGGTGTTGTAGCTAATTTGGGCGATACCCAACAGAAGCTTTCTGAGTTAATAAAACTCCGACTATGAGTTTAATGGCAAAGTAAAAGAATGCTTTATTGCAGAGCTCTGGGAGAAACCGCTACACACCAGCGTGTGATCGCCAAGTTCCTCGTTTTGCACACCCAAGGCTCCTACCTTTATACAGGAGTCAAAACAACTTAGACGGTTGATTACATAATCACAGCGATCCCCTGTGACATCTAAAACGGTTATCTATTCTTAAGCAAACGGTTATATATTCTTAAGCAAGCGATGGCCATAGGTTAAAACCCCTTTGGGACCTCTGGCCGCAGATGAGATAAGCAGAAGTAAACAATGGTTCCAGACTGTTCATCGTTGCAAGGTGACCACAAATGTTCAATAATAAAACTGCAGCTGACAATTACCTCACCCCTGCCTACGTGCGAGCTCGGGGGCCCCTTGTTAGCCAGTTTTAATGTCAAGTATCCCGACAGTCTTTGCAAAGTCCTTAATACCGAAATTCTCCTTAACAATGGCAACAGTGAGTTGCCATGTGCTGGCCATCCCTTCACCGTCAAATCATATACCCGAGACAGTGTCGGGTCATTTCGGGTTTCCTTTTCGATACAAGCGTTAGTTACCGGTAGGTATTCAACTATAGTCGAATGGAATATTTCGACAGGATCCACTGCTGGTGCTTCCTCCGCAGTAGGCAGTGGCAGGCATGATAGCCCATCAGCATTTCCATGCTGTTTCGTGCCCTTATATTCAATCTCATAGTGGTGCGCCCCTAGAAAAAGTGACCATCTACTCCACTGAGAAGAAAAGGGTGTAAAAGAAAAGACAGCCATCCATGGCTAAGTAAAGAAATTAAGGATAGTATTCGACTAAAAACAAGGGCATAAAAGGTAGCCAAATCTAGTGGGAGGATAGAGGATTGGGAAAACTTTAAAAGACAGCAAAAAATAACAAAAAGATTGATTAAGAAAGGGAAGATAGATTATGAAAGTAAATTAGCAAAAAATATAAAAACAGATAGTAAGAGTTTTTATAGTTATATAAAAAGAAAAAGGGTGGCTAAAGTAAATGTTGGTCCCTTAGAGGATGAGACCGGGAAATTAATGGTGGGAAATATGGAGATGGCATAAAACACTGAATGAATATTTTGTATCAGTCTTTACAGTAGAGAACACTAAGAATATCCCAACACTGGACAAACAGGGGGCTAAAGTGGGGGAGGAGCTAAACACGATCAAAATCACTAAGGAAGTGGTACTCGGTAAAATAATGGGACTCAAGGCGGATAAATCACCTGGGCCTGATGGCTTACATCCTAGGGTCTTGAGGGAAGTGGCGGTAGGGATTGTGGATGCATTGGTAATAATTTTCCCAAACTCCCTGGACTCGGCAAAGGTCCCGGCAGACTGGAAAACTGCTAATGTAACACCCTTATTTAAAAAGGGCAGTAGACAGAAGGCTGGAAACTATAGACCGGTTAGCCTAACATCTGTGGTAGGTAAAATTTTGGAGTCCATTATTAAGGAGACAGTAACAGGACATTTGGATAATCATAATTTAATAGGACAAAGTCAGCATGGTTTCATGAAGGGGAAGTCATGTTTGACAAATTTGCTGGAGTTCTTTGAGGAAGTAACGTATAGCGTGGATAAAGGGGAACCAGTGGACGTAGTGTATTTAGACTTCCAAAAGGCATTTGACAAGGTGCCACACAATAGATTATTGCTTAAGATAAAAAATCATGGGATTGGGGGTAATATTCTGGCATGGATAGAGGATTGGCTATCTAACAGAAGGCAGAGAGTTGGGATAAATGGTTCATTCTCAGACTGGCAATCAGTAACTAGTAGTGTTCCGCAGGGGTCAGTGCTGGGTCCCCAACCCTTTACAATCTATATTAACGATTTGGAGGAGGGGACCGAGTGTAACATCTCAAAGTTTGCAGATGATACTAAGATGGGAGGGAAAGTAGTGAGTGAGGAGGACATAAAAAACCTGCAAGGGGACATCGACAGGCTAAGTAAGTGGGCAGAGATTTGGCAGATGGAATACAATACTGGAAAGTGTGAGGTTATGCACTTTGGCAGGAAAAATCGTAGAGCAAGTTATTATCTTAATGGCAAGAAACTGGAAAGTACTGAAGTACAAAGGGATCTGGGGGTCCTGGTGCACGAAACTCAAAAGGTTAGTATGCAGGTGCAGCAAGTGATTAAGAAGGCCAATGGAATGTTGGCTTTCATTGCTAGGGGGATAGAATATAAAAATAGGGAGGTATTGCTTCAGTTGTACAAGGTATTGGTGAGGCCGCACGTGGAATACTGCGTACAGTTTTGGTGTCCATACTTAAGAAAGGACATACTTGCTCTCGAGTCAGTACAAAGAAGGTTCACTCGGTTAATCCCGGGGAGGAGGGGATGGACATATGAGGAAAGGTTGAGTAGATTGGGACTCTACTCATTGGAGTTCAGAAGAATGAGAGGGGATCTTATTGAAACATATAAGATTGTGAAGGGGTCGGATCGGGTGGATGCAGGGAAGATGTTCCTGATGATGGGTGAAACT
Organism: Somniosus microcephalus; assembly: GCF_052327205.1. Classification (NCBI taxonomy): domain Eukaryota; kingdom Metazoa; phylum Chordata; class Chondrichthyes; order Squaliformes; family Somniosidae; genus Somniosus; species Somniosus microcephalus. The sequence continues at coordinate 153,013,178 of NC_140991.1, read as the reverse complement.
AGAACTCGGGGGCATAGTCTTAGAATAAGGGGCTGCTCTTTCAAAACTGAGATGAGGAGGAACTACTTCACTCAGAGGGTGGTAGGTCCATGGAATATGCTGCCCCAAAAAGCTGTAGAAGCTACATCATTACATAAATTTAAAACAGAAATAGACAGTTTCCTAGAAGTAAAGGGAATTAAGGGTTACGGGGAGCGGGCAGGAATTTGGACATGAGTCTAGGTTCGGAGCGGTCATGGCCCTGTGGGTAGCGGAGCGGGCCCAGGGGCCGTGTAGCCTGATCCTGCTCCTATTTCGTGTGTCTAATTCTGTTAGATTCAGGAGATGGTTCTGTGATAGTGGATTGGCGGTTAGGATCAGATCAGCCATGATCTTATTGAATGGCGGAGCAGGCTCGAGGGGCCGATTGGCCTACTCCTGCTCCTATTTCTTATGTTCTTATGTTCTTAGTCGTTGCGCAGTCATCACTGGAACACCCTTCTTCGGATTATAAATGGAGACAAGAGGCTGGTGATCAGTCAGCAAGGTGAATTTCTGCCCGTGCAGATAGTGATTGAACTTTTTCACTCCCCACACTAGACTGAGGGCCTCCCTGTCAATCTGGGCGTAGTTACGCTCGGCTGAGGTTAGTGATCGTGACGCAAAGGCTATTGGCCTTTCTGAGCCGTCTGGGAATTTGTGCGAAAGCACCGCTCCAATGCCATAGGGTGACGCATCACATGCCAACCGAATTGGTAATGCTGGGTTGTAATGGGCCAATACCTCTTTCGATGTGATTAGTGTTTTGCTCTTCTGGAAAGCTCATCTACATTCGTCACTCCACTTCCATGGCACACCAGTTTGCAGTAGGGTGTTCAGTGGGTGTAGTATTGTAGACAAATTTGGCAAGAAATTATGATAGTAGTTTACCAGCCCGAGGAACGACCTCAGTTGTGACACATTTTCCGGTGCTGGAGCCTTGACTACTGCCTCAATCTTCTCTGGGGACTTATGTAACCCGTCTTTATCGATAACGTGGCCACAATACGAGATCTGTTTTCTAAAAAACTCGCATTTGGGGCGGTTAGCTCGGAGTCCATATTCCTGCAATCTAGTGAGCACCTGCTCCAGGTTGGCAAGGTGATCACTGTCATTTTCGCCCGTGACCAGGATGTCGTCCAAATAACACTGGGTCCCTGGGATTCCTTGCAGGACTTGTTCCATTGCCCTCTGCCAAATAGCCGGAGCTGATGCTACCCCGAATACCAGCCAGTTGTATTGGTAGAGACCTTTATGCGTGTTGATTGTGAGGTATTTTTTTGATGCTTCTTCTACCTCCATTTGCAGATACGCCTGGGCCAGATCAATCTTAGTGAAGTGTTTCCCTCCAGATAGCGAGGCGAAAATATCTTCAATCCGCGGAAGTGGATATTGTACGGTGTGAAGGACCGGGTTCACTGTTACCTTGAAGTCCCCACAGATGCAAACCTTCCTTGGTTCCCCAGGCGTGCTGCTCAACGACTTTTTCATCACAAGGATGATGGGTATAGCCCACTCTCTCCAGTCTACCTTGGACAGTACACCTGAACGTTCCAGACTCTCCAGCTCTGCTTCGACGGCCGGGCGGATCGCATAAGGTACCGGCCTTAAAAAAATTTAGGCTTGCGTTTTCTTCAATTTTAATCGTCGCTGTCATGCCTTTTAGTGTTCCGAGTCCTTGCTGGAACACTTCTTTCGCTTCAGTTAGGATCTTTGACAGTCGCCCAGGTGTGACGTCGTCATCCTTTTTGTCAGCCACAGTCAGTGCCTGTATGGAATGCCAATCCAGTTGTATTTTCCGGATCCATTCACGTCCCAGTAATGGTGGTCCTCCATCTTGCAATACATACAGGTCTAGTTTTGGTGTTTCCTTACCGTTATATATAATGGTCACCCTTATTTTTCCTTTGGGGTAGACTTTTTGCCCCGTGTACGTCTTCAAAATAATTTTTGTGTCTCTCAAGGGCATGTGTGAGAATAGCCGCTCGTAGTCCCGTCGGTTTATGACTGTTAGGGCTGATCCTGTGTCCAATTCCATCTTTACCTGGACTCCTGCTATCTTGAGAGTGACCCAAATGGTTCAGTGATCCTCCGTTGTGATCACATTATGTTGTTTCAGACAACTCAGTTCCCTGCTTTCGGAGTCGTTATCACTCTTTTGTTCATCTGAACTATTCTCCGTCATCTTATGTACCTTCTTGTACTTTCCTTTGGTAGGTTTCTTATTGCTGGTTTTCTTTCCCGACCTGCAGACTCGTGCTATGTGTCCTACTTTTCCACACTGTCTGCACACTTTGTCTTTGAACCAGCAATCATTCTGGTCGTGTGTTGTTCTGCCGCAGCGATAGCACTTCTCTGTTCCATATGACATTTCGTTTGTGCCATATTCTTGCGGTCTCTGTTGTATCTCTGCAGCGCCCCGTGCTGCTGCTTCATATGATACCGCAATGCTGAAAGCCTTTTCCAGCGTAAGGTCCTTTTCAGATAAAAGCTGTTTCTGGGTTCCTTCACTTTGAAGCCCACACACAAGCTTGTCCCTTAAGGTATCTGCCAGTCCCGCTCCAAACTGGCAGTGTTTCGATAGTTTGCGCAGTTCTGTTAAATAATCAGCATTGCTTTCATCCTTATGCTGGTTCCGTTTGTGAAACTTGAATCTTTCTGCTATCAGCAGCGGTGTGGCGTTTAAATGTTCCTGTAGTATCGTTACTATGTCTTCAAAACTCTTTTCCATTGGCTTCGTTGGGGTTACTAGATTTCGTAATAACCCATACGTCTTTGCACCCATTAAATTTAACAATACCGATGCTTTCTTGTCATCTGACACCTCATTTGCCTTGCAGTACACCTCTATTCGCTCGACATATGTAGTCCAATCTTCGACTTCATTGTCAAATGCGGTGATACTGCCACTCTTCGGCATTTTGGGTGTGGTTTAAAATGGCATCTCCCAATGGCTTAAAATGGCATCTCCCGCGCTTTCCTTCCTCCCCCGCTGCTGCCAACGGCGCACTCGGCGGTCCTCATGGCAATGGCGGCGCCTTGCAGGTTTCTGCGCGTCTCTCTCTCCCTCTCTCCGACGCTGCTCGGCCCCTGAACACTGGCTGCGCCTTGTGTGCTCTGCCCTCTCTCTCTCTCCCCCGTCGACGCTGCTCCGCCCTTTGCTGTGCCGTTTGGTCAGGCTCCAGCCCGCCGCTGTCCGGGAAGGGTCTGCGCACTACCTGTTGCCAGCCCGTTTCGCTGGACCACCTTGACTGGAAAGCCAAGCCTTGCTCTCGACAGCACCCCCCGCAATTCTCGAGTCTCTGCTGGATGACTGGGCGGTTGCCCGTGGTTGACGCCCAAGTCGCTGGCCTTGACCTCCAATCCACTGATCTCCAGGAACGAATCCCCGGGAGGTGATGCAGAGTTGCAGGTAGGTTCGAACTTGCCTCGTCGTCAATGTTGTGTCTGGGTATAATAAGATACAGACTGCAGCAGAAACGGTACAACAGGTGTTTACTCAATGTGGCTCACAGTTGAACTGACTATACAGATTACTACTCAGTGCTATATACAGGTGTGGTCACTGCCGGTACTACAGTATACATGAGCTGTAAAATGTAGTTCCCCCCCTTAAAGGTATATACATTACAATTTGGGGTTCCATTTACTGGAACCGCAGTTTGATGAGGCGGTCATGGACCGACCTTCCGGAAGGCCGATTGAGTGGCTGCCTCCTCTCTTGCTCCTGTTCCTCCTCCTCCTTGTCTTCCTCATCCTCCTACTCCTCCTCTCCCTCTTCCTCCCCCTAAGGTGGTTCCACAATCCCTGCTGGCAAGGGCTGGGCCCTCATGATGGCCAGATTATGGAGCATGCAGCACACCACGACGAAATGGAACACCAGCTCTGGCAAGTACTGGAGGGCTCCTCCCGAGTGGTCAAAGCTGCAGATCTGTTGCTTGATCACCCCGATGATCTGCTCAATGATGTTCCTGGTGGCAGCATGGCTCTCATTATATGAGTGCTGTGCATGAGTGTTGGGGTTGCGGAGGGGAATCATGAGCCAGGTGGAGAGCGGATAGCCCTTGTCTCCGACCAAAAAGTCGCGAACTTGATGTGGTGGCTGGAACAGTGCTGGAACTCTGGTCTGGCGCAGGATGAAGGTATCGTGGCTGCTGCCAGGATAGCGGGCATTGAAGGTGAGGATTCGCTGTCTGTGGTTGCACACCAACTGGACATAAAGTGAGTGGTAGCCTTTGCGGTTACGGAAGATTGTTATGTAGTGCCTGCAAAGCCATGTGGGTGCAGTCAATGTCGCCCTGCACCATGGGGAATCCCGCTACCCGGGCAAAGACACATGCACGCTTGTCCTGCTTCTCTCTGGTGATGGGGAAGGAAATGCAATCCCTTCTCCTACTGTCGAGAGCCTCTGTAACCTCCCGGATGCAGCAATGGAGGGTGAACTGCAAGATGTTAGCTATACAGGAAACATTCGATTTACCGGCACCTAAATAACCGGAAATCTCGGTTAACCGGCAAAATTCAGGAGTAGGTTCAGGTAACTTTTATTACTTGCCTTCCTCCATGTGTTGCAGTGCAAGGGTGTGGCTGCAGCTGTTGCTAAGCTACAGAGATGCTTGCAACTTGTGGACATTGTTCTGAAGCACAGGGTTTGTTGCTTTATATGGAGCTCTCAGCTCCGTATCTTTTATTATAGCGTTCAGTTATCTGGAATTTTTGATGAACCGGCACCACGTCGGTCCCGTCCGTGCCGGATAAAAAAAAGTTTCCTGTATCTCCTGTTGCAGACTGGAAGGATCCACTGGCAAAGAAATTGAGGGCGACGGTGACCTTGACTGATACTGAGAGAGCCGTGGCCATCCTGATCTGAGGCTCGCGATCTGGTTGCAGGAGGTGGCAGAGTTCTATGACCACCTCCTTGCTGAAGCAGAGCCTTCTAAAACACTGCTCCTCACTTAATTAGAGGTAGGAGAATTGCTGTCAGAATATCCTCGGAGGGTAAGGCCTCCTGTTGAGAGCCCTGATGGCCCTTCTTCTCCCTCTGGCCACATGTTCCAATCTTTCTCGCTGCCTGCGCTCCCTCCGCAGTAGATCCTGGAGGGCGAGGTCGACTGCCAGTACAGCCCCCATTAATGTAAGGACGTGCAGCACTTTGATATTTTGTGAGAATAAATGTAACTAATTTTTAGTAGCCACAACACTCCGGAGACTAAACAACTTTTAATTGACTGAATTAAACTGTTGCATGATGTCAAACTGTCAAGGAAGCAGTGAAACAGCACTAACCTGACAGCTGCGACTCATTACTCGTGATCCCATTAAGTAGCGCCCCTGGAGCCGGCTACTGACTGCTTCACGCCTCCTCTCCCTGTCGCTGTCGGGGCGAGGTGCTACGGCAGGGGACAATATTCAATTTGGCAGATCGGGCAGTGAGCGTTGCACTCTCACTGACGTCACGATCTGCCTGGCGCTGAAGTCCCTGGCGCTAACTTGTAGTGGCGGCGCTATGGGGGTGCTGAATTTTGCATGTGGCACTGTATTCGCCTTGCCATGGCACTACTGCCTCAGCACCCCGTTAGCACCCCAGCCAGGTGCTAACTGGAGGCGCTAACCAACCAAATTTCTCCCCCTTAGAATATAGCTAGTAGGCTGGTTTAAATTTACTTCACCTTTTCTCTGGCACCTAGCAACCCTGGACATCCATTTTCCACGGTGCCAACTTCTACACTATTCCAAAAACGAAGTCTGTGCAGTGTGCACACAACTTTAGTACCACCACAATTTGACTGCTAATCCACGTGGGTGATTTCCCAACACCTGAAGGTCACCCACATAATTTTAATGAGACTGATCCAAGAAACTACAGCAGGCTCAGCACTTGTGATGTTGAACTGGCGGATGGCCCACCCCACCACATTTCTGGAGGAGATTGCACTCCATGGAAAATCTAGGCTGTTAATTCCTATAGTTACTGCCATGCCAATGCTGCTGCTTTTTCAGACCAATTAGTTTTATTTATGATATAAGTGTGACCTTGCATTTGAAATTTTACATTGCTTGTTTATTTTGTAATATCTTTTTAATAGATTGAGGTAATTGAATCTCTTATATTTCATCAACTTATATCTGAGTGAGAGCACCAAGAAACATGTTGGTGAAATAGAAAACTGCTAGCTGGATTAATATTTTGTTTGGGTTATTGATTTTTAGTATTAATACCCAACCTCTAGCTCAATGGATCCATCTGCTTATTCAGTTATCACAGGTAAGACTCATGTTTACTGTCTTTGGAATGTATTATAATTTTTGTTAATTTTGTTCAGACATCATATTTTGTACCTCTAAAAGAGTATGGATCATGGAAATAATGTTTAGATGTTATTTAATATCTGTAACTTTTGGCTTGCTGAAAATAAATGCTAATTTTCTATTTGTCAATTTTCATAAAGTGATGAGCTCAGTGAAATGACTTCAGTGACAAATTAAAGTTGTTTTTAATCACATCTGGCTGATTCTTGTGCTTAATTGAGGTAGACAGAGATAGAGAAAGACAGCATAAGAAAGGAAGGTTCTGAATACTGAAACACAATGCAGAAAATCCATTAGAACAGGGCAGATTCATACTGGAAGTCAGAATGTTTAATCCCCCTGTGACATAAGTAAAAATCAGGTATCCTATCAAATGTCATTTGAAATTATACAAATTTACCTCATTTACCCATATAAATGAGCCACTTGACCTATACAAAATGACCCGATTTATTATGCTGGTGCACAAAATGGCAGGCAAAAAACAACGTAGGAGGCTCTGCTTCAGTGAGGTCAAACTTTGTACCTTTTCGTGCCAGTAAAGCTACTTTATCAACATCTCATGGCTGTTCTAAGACTTGGGTCAGCATCCTTAATTGAGTGAATCAGTACTCTAAAGCATGCAGAAGTGGCTGCGATTGACATAAGAGATGTACTGACCTTGAAAGAGCTCAAGGTGTCAATTAGAACACAACAAAAAGATAAAACTATCTAATCCAGCGAAAATAGGATACCAAGAAAATCACTGAAGAAGGCTTGAAAAGAAAATTGTGCAGATTTTCTAATTTGGAGTGTAATGAGAGCTTGACTTGACATGGTACAGTGCAACATCCTGTGACAAATTCCACGCTTGCCTTACGTAGTGCAATGCCCCACAACATTGGATAAACATGACTGTAGAGATTCGCGTATCTCTGGTAAACAGGATCGAGTGCAAACCAATATGGTGGATATATTGTGTTAAATCAGAGTTTAGGATGGAATATAACACACTAGTAATACAGCAAAAACATACGACCGTGACAAGCATCTGGTACCGGACCTGGTCGGACAGACGGCTGGTGTGCACGAACAACTCTTTTTATTCGTTCTCCTTCTTGATTCACGTGTCTTTCTCTCTCTTTCTGAACTACCCAAGAGTGTTAGACTAGGGTCAGCATGGGTCCACTCTCTGAAGAGTGTTAGACCACTGTTTCCACTTTTGGGAGTCCTCCGCTCCATGGTCTCTGCTAAAGGCTTTTCGGGTCTTGCTTTTATTCTCTTTTTAGGGGTGGGCCTGGAATAAATTAATGACAAGACCATTTAACCTATAGAGGTTCCCCTTAAAACAAGGTGCCCAATGGCATGTCGAGTTCTTTGTCTAAACTATGAAAAAAGGGTCAACCCTCCTGTTATCTCCCACCTGTCAAGGGTCTTCTCACAAGCATTACGCATGCTTTCTGCACTTGACCAGTCATGGCCTTACAGCATCTTGAGGACTCTCTTCCCTGATCGCATCTGGCCCTTTCCTTCCAAAGCTATAGGGGGTGAATTCTGTTAGCGACCATTTTGGGTCGCTAACATCACCTGGGCGCTGAATTTAGCGCCTGGCGAAAGATAGCGCCAGTGATTGCTAACTTCAGTTTTAGCACCACAAGAAGGAGGTGCAGCACTAATTCAAGTGCTCCACTTCCTTCTTAGAGCGCTAACCCCGAATATTGGGGCGGTGCATTCTGCAACATTACGCACTGGGACATGTAGCGCTGCTGCATGGAAGGGCTCTTCCCCTCATTAAAGGGGAGGGCCCAAGCCCACAACTCTGCGGGGCCCTACCTGGACCACCGGCGACCGGCGTGCCATGCCAGCAGCCCAGCACTCAAGAGGAGTGCCGGGCTGCCAGATCATGGCACGGACCCCGCTTTCAAAGATGCAATGGGCTGTGACAAATAAGTTGGCTGATTTTTTTCCCCCACCCACCAGCTCCCCTTTAGTTAGTGCCCCGCGAGCGTCCTGCCGCTCCATTCCCGACCCCTGAATCAGTCGCTGCCATCACCCAGCGCAGATTCAGGGGGCACAGGCCAGTTTTGTAGGTGGGGCATAAATGGTGCGCTGCACACGGTGATGATGTTGTCTTCGCCTGCGCAGTGGAGCGGGGCGCTACCAGTTACCGCCACCGCTAAACTCCCACTGAATTTAGCGGGAGTTGTTAGCGGCGCCATGCCTGGGTGAAAAGTCGTTAGCACCCCAGTGGGGCGCTAACAGGGTGCAAACAAGAGGCGCAAATACACCAAATTTCTAGCCCATAGTCTCTTATCTCATCCTGTCTTGTCCCCACTGGGGCAGCCAGTTATTGTGCCAGGCACAACTTTGGGCCTGTAAAATTTTGCAATAATTTCAAAATTTTCTACAGATCCGAAGATTGATTTTTGATTAAAGATTACCTGGGTAGAATATACCTTTAAAAATCCAGGGATCAAAATGGCCGTCAGACCTCATGGCAGAAGACAAAAGACAGTCTCTGTTCAAAGCACGGGCTGACAAAAAGGACTTGAAAGGCAGCCTGTGTGTGTCTGTGAAAAAGGATAATCAAAGATGGCTGTCCGACCTCGTGGCAGAAGACACCACAAAGTCTGTGTGCATATGAAAAGGGAAAATCAAAGATGGCTGACAAAGGATTTAGAAAAAACCCCAGCCCTGAAGCAATGGAGTATTTAAACTGTCAATCAAAGGCAGTTCGGGGAGTTTCCCTGCAGGACAATCCATGTTTGTTTATAGAGAGTCTACAATGTTGACACAAAGGATTAACCACTTGAGACTGCCAATCAATTGCGGTTGGGCATGACCACAGGACAATCAGATTGTTTACACTAACATCCAAGGGCTGTTTACTCAGCAATTAAGGAAATATACATGTTTTTTTCAAACTGAGACAGTTTCATTCAACCCATCACAATGAATGGGGATACATTCAAAAACCCATCACAATGAATGGGTAATTCATCCAACCCATCACAATGAATGGGTGATTCATCCAAACCCCATCACAGTCAATGGGGACATCGGATCCCTTTTGTTTAGCCCAGATGCATCTGGATTTGGGTGGGAAGATTTTGGCCCCAAATGGGGTATAAGATAGCTTCTCAAGAAGCCATCTCTCTCTCTCTCTCTGCAGCCTCACCTCCGTGCCCCATCTACTACTCGGGAGCCCGCCCAAGGGAGTGGAATACCAGCAGTTACTTTTAAACACTGGGGTATTTCCATTTTCGGGCTGGTGAAGAATCTAAGACTGCAAGGGCATGGGGCAGGCGTTTATTGGTGAGCATACATTTTCTGGCCCATTACAAGGCAACTTAGAACAGGTATAGGGGTGGGAATTAAGGGGAATTTTGTTAAAACTGTAATTTTAGTCAATTTTCCCTTGTTGTGTCCGTTTTCTCTTCCCCTATTTAAGTAACAGTGTTGCACTAAGCAGAAAAGTGCTGTAGTGGACACTAAGTGTGCTGTATTAAAAGTGCTGTATTGAAGTAACAGTGTTGTGTTAAGCAAAAGTGCTGTACCAGGCATAAGTGTGTTGAATCGATTATTTTTAAGCTTTTTCTTTCTTTTTGTTTCAATAAATACTGGTCTGTTTTGCACCCAACCACGAGTCATGTTTTTCTGTCTACATCGCTACCGAATAAGTCCGGCGGTCAGAACCAGGAATAGGGGAGTGATTCGAAACCGCACGGGGGTCCTTGGAGCAGCTCAAAGGCTTCTGACTGGCCAGAGACAATAACCCCAACCCCGCTGTTGTTTAATTCTTACAGGCCATTAAATCAGAGGCCCCAAGCTAGAGCTGTCTGCTCAACCAGCCGCTATCCAAACTATACCCCCTTTATCTAATGGACCATTCCATCTTGAGATGATACCTTAACTCCCATAAATTCCTTCTATTTTATGTCCTTTATACTAATTAACTTTTAATTATCTTTGCAAGCAGTTCTGTTAAATAAACGCCAATTCCTACCTTAGCATTATAATATGGTTATTAGTAAAAGTGGACGAAACATAGGTTGGGCCTTCATTGGCCAAGTTAAAGATAAATTAACAAAATCAAAACGCTAACTTATAAACAGCAGACAGCTAGCCATGCTGTGGGCCCCTGTGTGGAATGTTATGCCTCATCTAATATAACTAACTAAAAACACTTGTCTCAAATTCTAATACAAGTTTCTAGGAAACCGAAACTTATGCAGACCCAGTGAAACATAACTTATGCATTAACCCCTTACTTGTCTTGAGCAGAAACATACAATCATTTAAACAATGTATTATTTGCATCACAGTTTCATTCACATAACCATATACGTATTTAGGCACCCCTAATTTCTAACATGACAGTGAGGCTATAAGCAAATCTAAGTAATTATCACTTAACACAACAAATCATTTACTGAAATTATGACACTACTTCCTCTGAGTTTGTTGTTGATAAGGAATTTTCATATTTACAATTGTAAACTTTATATATAACATCCACTGATTTATGTATGGCAACAATGGGAATAAAATGCTGGATTTAAATGAATATACAGGAGAAGGAAATTGTAAGGGCCCATTTTCTGATCACTGATGCAGAATGTGCACATGGAGTCCAGAAACTGGGCAAGGAATTCCTTTTGCGGGATCCCTGCCCAATCTTCCAGCTGGTTCTTGCACAAAATATGTGAGACCTTCATTTCAATATCAAACTAATTCTAATAACATGATAGAGAGCTCGAAGGCAGTTCCCCAATTCTCTCTGGTGAAAAGGGTTAGGCATGTTGCGGGGGAGCTGCTGCATTCTTCTCATGTGATTTTTTGATTGTGAATTTCAACATTGGATTTTTGACACTTGGATTTCTGATGGGGTTTTTTTTGGCAGCATTTTTGTTTCCTGTATTCTTTTGGTAGCAATATTTTTGATTGCTATAATGAAAACTCTAGATATTGGAATCCTTTTGGGTATTTCTTTTTTTTTGGAGTTATTTGAAAAAGGAAACGAGAGATCTGAGGCAGGCTCACTTACACCAGGGGTGGACAGTCCACATCCATCCTTACCTATGCTGTGTTGTGTACAGACCTAGGCAGTCCAAATGTAATGTATCAAAGTTTGCTAACGATACAAAGCTGGATGGGAATGTAAGTTGTGAGGAGGCTACAAGGGAGGCTTCAAGGGGATATAGACCGGCAAAGTGAGTGGGCAAGAACATGGCAAATGGAATATAATGTGGAGAAATGTGAAGTTATCCACTTTGATAGGAAAAATAGAAAAGCAGAGTATTTTTAAATGGTGAAAGATTGAGAAATGTTGGTGTTCAGAGGGACCTGGGTGTCCTTGTACATGAATCACTGAAAGTTAACATGCGGGTATAACAAGCAATTAAAAAAGCAAATGGTATGCTGACCTTTATTACAAGAGGATTTGAGTATAAGAGTAAAGATGTCTTACTGCAATTATATAGGGCCCTGGTGAGACCACCCCTGGAGTATTGTGTACAGTTTTGGTCTCCTTACCGAAGGAAGGGTATACTTGCCATGGAGGGAGTGCAATGAAGGTTCACCAGACTGGTTCCTGGGATGGGGTGATTGTCCTATGAGGAGAGATTGAGTAGACTAAGCCTATATTCTATAGAGCTTAGAAGAATGAGAGGTGATCTCATTGAAACATACACAATTCTTACAGGGCTTGACAGGGTAGATGCAGGGAGGATGTTTCCCCTGGCTGGGGAGTCTAGAACTAGGGGGTCACAGTCTCAGAATAAGGGGTCGGCCATTTAGGACTGAGATGAGGAGAAATTTCTTCACTCAGAGGGTGGTGAATCTTTGGAATTCTCTACCCCAGAGGGCTGTGGAGACTCAGTCGTTGATTATATTCAAGAAAGAGATCGATAGTTTTTTGAATATTAAGGGAATCAAGGGATATGGGGATAGTGCAGGAAAGTGGAGGTGAGGTAGAAGATCAGCCATGATCTTATTGAATGCAGGCTCGAAGGGCTGAATGGCCTACTCCAGCTCCTATTTCTTGTGTTCTTATGTTCAGTCCTACCTGTGAATTTCTGAGGTATGCTCCTTTCACAGGCTCCACTTCACTCAGGAGCCAGTAATGCAGCGGTGCTGCTAGCTGGATTCTGACATGGAAGAAACCATCACTGCCAGTGGTAACCAAGGTCAGTATAGGATAGCAAAATACTGCAGATGCTGGAAATCCGAAATAACAACAGAAAATACTGGAAAAACTCAGCAGGCCAGGCAACATCCGTGGAGAGAAATTAGAGTCGACGGTATAGAAAGGTCAGTATAGTCCTGAACTTTCATGCCTCAAGATCATTCAATACTGGCACAAGAGATGTCAGCAACAGTTAACCGAAGTACACAAACCTTTATCAGTTTCCCAATGGAAAACTAGCAGCAGAACAAGAGGGTTTCAAAATCTATCCACATTACAAAATTTCCCAAAGTCCAGGGCATTTTTTATGGCATCAGTACAGCCATCTAGCCCATAGTCAATTCCATACCCTTCATTAATCTGGGGCCTCAGCTTTTCAACATATATATATAAATAACTTGGATGATGGAATAGAAAGTTGTATATCCAAGTTTGCAGATGACACTATGTTAGGAGACACAGCAATTTGTGTGGATGAGAGCAGGAAGTTGCAGAGACATAGTCAGACAATGGAAACAAAAATCAGGAGAGATGTATAATGGACAGCTGATCAACTATAAATTACACCCACTAAGTGAGTGGGATAAACTATAGCAGATGGAGTGCAATGTGGGGAAGTGTGAGGTTATCCAGTTTGTATATGAGAAAGATAAATCAGAATATTTTCTTAATGGTGAGAAACTAGGAGCTGTGGAGGAGCAAAAGAATTTAGGTGTCCATGTACACAAATAACTAAAAGCTGGTGCACAGGTACAAAAAGTAATCAAAAAGGCAAATGGAATGTTGGCTTTTATCTTAAGGAGGCTGGAATACAAAAGTGAGGAAGTGATGCTTCAGCTGCACATAGCCTTGGCCAGACCCTATCTGGAGTATACCGTTTAGGTTTGGGCACCGCTCTGCCCCCTTTTACACTCGTCAGAGAGGGATTGGAGGAGATTACTCTCCAGGGAGAATAGCAGCATCCTGGCCTTCTCAGCTGTTGAGTCTGTGCTTTCAAATGTAGTTATGCTGAATAACTGGACACAGACTACAGAATACTTAAACAGGTCTTTAGTAACTGAGGGTCAGGGCTGAACTGAAATACACTTTGCTCCACAGGGTTTATATACCGGTGTGGTCACCACCGGTACTACAATGTACAGGAGCCATCAGAAAGTAGTCCATCACCTTAAGGTATCCTCTTAAGGTGGTACAGGTTACATACACTACAATTCTTCCCCTTTTAGCTTAACAGTGTACACCCCAATTTAAACATAACATGGATAACATATATACAACTTTCACACAAAACTGTTCAAAGATTCAGTCTCTGAGGAGGCCTCCTGATCCGGGCCGGATAACGCCTTTCAGGGGTCTCTGGTTCTCGTTGCTGGGGTGACTCATCCATTTGATCTCCTATGGATTGAACATCATCATGTACGTTCGAGTCTGAGGTAGATGCTACAGGCTCAATAACTTCTTCAACTGGTGTCTCTGCCGTAGACATGGGGTCGACCCTTGTTCTCGATTCCACAAGTTGGTCAGCATGACGTCGTATTACGTTCTCACCAACGTCTACCGTGTACATCAAGGGTCCTTGTCGGGCACGAATTGTTCCGGATTGCCATTTATCATTCCTATAGTCCCTGGCCAACACTGGTTGTCCTATTTCGAAACTCCGAGTGGCCTTGTTATTTACGTGCTGGAATTGCTTGTTTTCGACTTCCCTATGCACATTGGGTTTTAACAAATCCAACCGGGACCGCAACCTCGGGTTATAGAACATTATGGCAGGGCTTTGATTTGTCACTGCATGCGTGGCGTTTCGATATGCCATCAGGAAATTGTCCACCTTGTGTTGTAGTGGAATATGGTCTTCGCTCATGGCCTTTATCGCCTTTTTGAACGTTTGTACAAATCTCTCGGCCAACCCATTGGTAGCCGGATGATATGGGGCAGATGTATAGTGTTTCACCCCATTCTTTTTCATGAATTTCTGGAATTCTTCTGACACGAACTGTGGTCCGTTGTCTGAACATATTTGTTCCGGCAACCCATTCCTTGCAAATATGGTTCTTCGAACTGCGATCGTCTTTTCAGAGGTAGTGGTCGACATCTTAATCACTTCTGGCCATTTAGAATGTGTGTCTACCGCTATCAAAAACATGGAATCCATGAATGGACCTGCAAAGTCGATATGCACACGTTGCCATGGGGTTGAAGGCCATTCCCACGGATGCAGCGGTGCAATTGGAGGTGCGTTTTGAACTTTTTGGCACCCTGAGCAGCTTTTAGTCAGATCCTCTATTTGTTTGTCGATACCTGGCCACCACACATAAGCCCTAGCAAGGCTTTTCATCTTGACTCCCCCCAGATGACCTTCATGCAGTTCCTTCAGAACTCTCTCCCTTAATTTAGGAGGAATAATCACCCTTGTTCCATACATCAATGTTCCTTGACAGACGGACAGCTGTTCTCGTCTGGCTGAGAATGCAGGTAACAGTGGTTTGCCATGTGCTGGCCATCCCTTCACTGTCAAATCGTAGACCCGAGACAGTGTCGGGTCGTTTCGGGTCTCTCTCTCAATACTCGCATTGGTGACTGGTAAGCATTCGATGATGGTCGAGTGAAATATCTCGACAGGGTTAACTGCCAGTGCCTCTTCCGCTGTAGGTAGTGGCAGGCGCGACAGCCCATCAGCATTACCATGTTGCTTTGTACCTTTGAATTCGATATCATATTGATGTGCCCCTAGGAAAAGGGACCATCTCTGAAGCCTCTGCGCCGTCATAACCGGAACACCCTTCTTAGGGTTAAAAATGGAAACTAACGGCTGGTGATCTGTCAGCAGCGTAAACTTTTGGCCTTGCAGGTAATGGTTAAATTTCTTAACTCCCCACACGAGGCTGAGAGCCTCCCTATCTATCTGAGCATAGTTGCGCTCTGCGGAGGTCAATGATCTGGATGCGAATGCGACTGGCCTTTCCAAGCCATTTGGCAACTTATGTGAGAGCACTGCCCCGATACCATATGGAGAAGCATCACAAGCTAAGCGAATAGGCAGCGTTGGGTTAAAGTGAGCCAACACTTCCTTAGAGGTGATCAGTGCCTTGCTTTTTTGAAAAGCCCGCTTACAGTCCTCGCTCCACTTCCATGGTACTCCCATTTGCAAAAGAGCGTTCAGCGGGTGTAACACCGTGGATAAATTTGGAAGAAAATTGTGGTAATAGTTAATCAACCCAAGGAACGACCTCAACTGGGATACATTTTCCGGAGCGGGAGCTTTCACAACAGTTTTGATCTTGTCAGGTGACTTATGAAGCCCCTCCTGGTCAATGACGTGGCCGCAGTACGAGATTCGCTTCTGAAAGAACTCACATTTCTGGCGATTAACTCTGAGTCCATATTCTTTCAATCTGGTGAGCACCTGCTCCAAATTCGCGAGGTGTTCCTTATCATCATCTCCTGTAATCAGAATGTCATCCAGGTAGCATTGAGTGCCTGGAATTCCCTGCAATACCTGCTCCATGGCCCTTTGCCAAATCGCTGGAGCCGATGCCACTCCAAAAACCAGTCTATTATACCGATATAAGCCCTTATGTGTGTTGATCGTGAGATACTGGCGTGACGCTTCATCAACTTCCATCTGTAGGTACGCCTGCGCCAGGTCTATCTTGGTGAAGTGTTTCCCACCAGACAGCGAAGCGAAGATATCCTCAATCCGCGGAAGCGGATATTGCACCATGTGAAGAACCGGATTAACAGTGATCTTGAAATCGCCACAGATGCGAACCTTCCCAGGTTCCCCCGGCTTGTTGCTCAATGAACGCTTCATGACGGCAACAATGGGTGTGGCCCATTCGCTCCAGTCCACCTTTGACAGTACTCCTGAACGTTCTAGCCCTTCCAGCTCTGCTTCCACAGCAGGCCGTATCACATAAGGTACTGGTCTGGCTTTGAAAAATTTTGGGTTTGCATGTTCTTCAACCTTGATGTTTGCCGTAATTCCTTTCAGTGTTCCCAGTCCCTGTTGGAACACCTCCTTAGCATCGTACAATATTTTGGACAGCCGTTTAGGTTTGACGTCGTCCTCTTTACAGGAATCTACAGTTAGTGTTTGTAAGGAATGCCAGTCCACATTTATTCTCTGGATCCATTCCCGTCCCAGTAGTGGCGGACCTCCCTCAGGTAACACATACAAGTCCATTTCCTGACTTTCTTTACCATTGTAGACCACCTTTACCTTTATCTTTCCGATGGGGTATACTCTTTGCCCCGTGTATGTTTTCAATACAATCTCCGTATCCCTCAGGGGAATGTGTGAGAATAACCTTTTGTAATCTTGCTTATTCATGACCGTCAATGCCAATCCAGTGTCCAATTCCATCTTCACTTGGACTCCTGCTATCCGAAGCATGACCCAGATAGTTTGGTGGTCTGCTGTGTTACCCTCATTATGTATTTTTAGACAACCCAGTTCCTTACTGCTGGAGTCTGAATCCGTCTTCTGTTCATCCAAACTGTTCTCTGTCACCTTGTGTACTTTTTTGTACTTCTCCTGCGGCGACTTTTTGCTGCTGGTCTTCTTTCCTGACCAGCATACTCTCGCTATGTGACCAAGTTTGCCACATTGCCTGCATTCTTTATCTTTGAACCAACACTGGTTCTGGTCATGCGTTGTCCTTCCGCAACGATAGCACTTTACTGCGCCCAATGCCATTTCATTGGTGCTGAATTCCAATGGCCTTTGCTGCATTTCTGCAGTGCCTCGTGCTGCTGCCTCGTGCGATGCTGCAATGCTGAAAGCTTTGCCCAGCGTAAGATCCTTTTCCTCTAGCAGTCGCTTCTGGGTTCCTTCCCTTAGTAGCCCACACACAAACTTATCTCTCAGAGCGTCTGCTAGTCCTGTACCGAACTGACAGTACTTTGATAACTTGCGCAGTTCGATTAAGAATTCAGCGTTGCTTTCCTCTTTACGTTGAATTCTTTTGTAAAATTTAAATCGTTCCGCTATCAGCAGCAGCGTGGGGTTTAAATGCTCTTGCAGGATAGTAACAATATCCGCGAAACTCTTTCCTACCGGTTTATCTGGTGTTACAAGGTGCCTTAATAACCCGTACGTCTTCGCACCCATCGAGTTTAATAGG